>NC_043705.1:118281470-118413158 GCF_006229205.1 Suricata suricatta
CTGGATTATTTGTTTTGTGATTGTGAAGTTTGGTGAGTTCCTTGTACATTTTCGATATTAGCCCTTTATCTGATATGTCATTTGCAACTATCTTTTCCCATTCTGTCAGTTGCCTATTAGTTTTCTTGATTGTTTCCTTTGCTGAAGGTTAATCTTTGAAGAAATTGAGAAGCACAGAGGGTATAAACTGATAGAAAGTTAAGATCTAGGGAGGCATCCTGTAAGTTGAAGGGAATGAGAGTTCAGAGAAATATGATAATAAGAATTGACTGAGCATATACAACATTTAAGGTAGCCAGCCTCTATCTTAAATGCTGTATGTATATTGACTAACTCATTTCCTTCTCTGGGCATCCCTAGAAGGCAGATGTCATCATTATGCCATCTCCCGAAAGAGGAAACAAAGGTTCTAAAGAGCTGAAGTCATGTTTTCTTATACTGTGTACGTGATGATTTAAGATCTTTCAGCTCAGGGGCACCTGGGTGGCTCAGTCGGTTAAGTGTCTGATTTCGGCTCAGGTCATGATCTTACAGTCCGTGGGTTCGAGCCCCGCATGGGGCTCTGTGCTGACAGCACAGAGCCTGGAGCCTGCTTCAGATTTTGTGTCTCCCTCTCTCTCTGCCCCTTCCCCACTCACCCTCTGCCTCTCTCTCTCTCTCAAAATAAAATAAAGACATAAAAAAAAGTTTTTTAAGGATCTTTCAGCACAAACTTCAGTGTGACCTTTGAAGAACTAGCAGTGTCCCCCAAACCCCTTTTCCCAGTCTGGCTGGCCGGACCTGCCGTCAGAGTTTTGTCCTGTCTGCCTCGAAGCTGTTCTTTCACGCAAGGTGTTTGTTGGAGCGCTTGAGGATGGAGCAGGGCCAAGGCAAGCTTCTGAAAACAGATGGAAGGGAACGGTGTGTGCCTGCTTGGCAGTAAGTGCTGCCCGTCTCGCAGAATTTGATCTCAGCCTTGCTGCTACGGCAACAGACACGTGTTAGCTGGTGGAGGACTGCTTCACCTCTGATCCCCAGAGGTTCCTGTCTCCCCCAGAAGCGCTGACAGTTGCCAAACTACCTCAGAGCTGAGGGCAGCTTGAAACAGCCCCGGGTCGTGTGGCTGGTGGGTGGCAGACCAGTGCTCAGATAAAAGATGTCAGCATGACAGGTTATCTTTGGTTTATTATTTACTTATTAAATACAAGATATTAGCACGACACGCTGCCACCCTGTAAGAGGAGGTGAACGGGGGCCAGCAGGGCACTAGTGAAGGGGAGGGCTTTTAGGCAAAGGGCAGATCTAGAGACGGTAGTTGTTTCAAGAGGAAAGACTCCTTTGAGTCAGGAAAGGAGGTGATGGTGTGAAGGCCTGGAATTAGGTGTTTCTAATTCTGGAGGTGGAGGGAGGGGAAGCTTCTGCCTGGTGGGTCACATTTCCTTGGTGCAGCTGAGATCTGGGACTTGGGCTGAAGTACAGGGGGTGGGATTGGTAGAGGGCTTAAGCTCAGTGGTGACTGGATGAAGTCCCTTTTGTTTGTCCCATTTACAGTCGTATGTGAAGCGGGGCTGTCTGGGACCAGGAGGGTAGAGCTCTGAAGAGAAGCCTAGAAGGCTGAGCATGGCCTAGGGTCTACATAGAGCATTTGTCCTGACCCCAGGTGCCTACCAGGATATCCAGTTCATTCAACAGGAGGCCGAGGATCCTGCCTGTGCTTCTAATGATCAGCGAGAAGAGGGACAAAGCACAGGCTGAGGGACAAAGTAGCCAGAGACCCTTGCTCAGCAGGGCTCAGCTAGTCTGTAAGGGGAAGATGATGCCGCACTTTCCTGTCCCTTTTTAAAGTGCCTGGGAGTTCTGGATGCTCGTCTTGAATTTTAAGACTCTCTGAGGTCAAAGAGGAGGACAGCCAGTTCTGGAGGAGATGAAATGGCTTTGCCTGTTGTTTCTCTGCAAGAGCTGATGAATAATTCAAGGCGACGGTGAGGAAGGGGACTCCCTTCCAGCCTGGTGCGGGTTCATCCTGGTGGGTTGCCATGGGACGGAGCTCTGTCCCCATCTTGTCCACTCCCCAGCATCCCTGGCACTGAGCCCACCTGCCTCCCATGGAGCCGCGCTCCTTTTCAGCCAAGGGCATGAATGTCTGCTGCAGAAAGGCCCTGGAGGGACTTCAAAACTCAGGCAGAGACAAGCAGGCGTGAAGAGGCCAGCTGCCTTCCTCTCAGGCATTTGCTTTGTACCGCGAGGACACATTGGGGGCACTGCCAAGGGACGGGGCCAGGGAAGAGAGTGGGTTGGCTGGCTGGGGAATCTCACAGGCCTGCTGGACCTTGCTCCTGCCTGCCTGTGTGTGGCCACGGGGCTTCTTTCTCTCCTCTGCTGGAGACAGTCTGTCCCGGACAGACAAAACACACCTTAGAAGTAGTCCTTCCTCCAAGGACTCACCTTTGATCTAGATTTGCTGGTTCCCATTCAGAGGAGTAGATGTCAGGCACGCCTGGTTGGCTTCATTGGTTGGGCGTCCAACTTCGGCTCAGATCATGATCTCATGGTCCGTGAGTCCAAGCCCTGCGTAGGGCTCTGTGCTGACAGCTCAGAACCTGGAGCCTCTGCCTGGGATTCTGTGTCTCCCTCTCTCTCTCTGCCCCTCCTCCACTTGCACTCTTTCTCTCTCTCAAAAAATAAATAAACATAGGAGCGCCTTGGTTAAGCATCTGACTTAGGCTCTTGTCATGATCTCGCAGTCCGTGGATTCAAGCCCTAGGTCTGGCTCTGTGGGAAAAAACAAAACAAAAACCGCTCAGAGACTGGAGCCTGCTTCAGATTCTATGTCTCCCTCTCTTTCTCCCCCTCCCCCGCTCATACTCTGTCTCTCCCTCTCTCAAAATAAAATAAAGACATAAAATTTTTTAATAAAATAAAAAATAAAGAAACATAAAAACATAAAATTTAAAAAAAAAGTAGATGTCAAGAACCCTCCGATGTAGCAGAAGCCTGCCTCCAGCTAGAACTGCATTTACACACGGGTAAATCAGAGAGTCCATAATCAAATTGTCTGGATTTTGCCTTCAAATTCAGCCATCAGTGTATTATTATTATTGTATCTTGTAACACTAAAAATAGCTTTGAGGCACTTTAAATGCACAAAATACCACACTGCGTGTCTTTTAAGAGTGGCCGTGCAATGGTCCTGGCACCAACGTCTGACTGCCCGACGTGAGAACTGGCTCCGTCTTTCCTCACCCCGTGGAAGACTTGCCTCGGCGGCCACACGTGAAGGAAGAGAAGAGGATGTCCGTGCAATGTAATGGGATTTCCGAGTATCATGTTTTCTTCATGCAGGTATTCAGCTTTATAAAAGTGTGCTTAGCGACTCGTTCATAAACGAATTTGAGAAATATTGGCAGCAAATCAAGGTCTTGTATGGGACAAGGGAGTGGATGTGGTTCTCAAGAAACCTTTCATTAATCTTCAGCAGTGTCCCCCAAAATACAGAGGAAGGGAACCTCTGTGTGGGTGCAAATTCTCAGCCAGGACTCAACCTCTTGGCTTCCAGGCACTCCCTGTAGTCAGTGCGGTCCGATGACTTTTTGGTCCCCCAGGAAAAATTAGGCATCTTCATTCAAACAGATGTCCTCACTGTTTTGAAAAGTAGTGCTCCCCTCTCCAAAAAAAACATGGACCTGAGAGTAAAGGAATGGTGTCATTGTAAAGGAATGAGTGTGTGTGTACTGGGAAGTGGGGGAGGGGCACTGGGGAGAGTCACTCAAAACACGGAGCCACGAGAATCTGCTCATTCCTTTAGCAAGTACAGATCGGGGGGCCACAGAATAACTCGATTTAGGAATTAGATGAATTGAGACAATAATAATAATGATAATAGAACACTTTCTATGACTAAACTCTATTCCAAGCAGCTATGGTCTGAATATTTGTGTCTCACCCCCCACTCTGCCTCCCCACCAAATTCATGTATTGAAATCAAACCCCTAAGGTGGTGGCATTAGGATGTGGGGCCGTTGGGATAGGATTAGTTGCTAGAGCAGGGCCCTTGTAAATGGGATTCATGCCTATAAAGGACCCTAGAGAGTTCCTCTGTCCCGGCTGCCATGTACGGGCACAGTGAGAAAACAGCCATCCATGGGAAAGCTGACTCTCACCTCACACAGAATCTGCCAGGACCACAGTCTTGGCCTTCCCAGCAGCCAGGACCGTGCGAGATCCATTTCTGTTCTTAAGCCTCCCAGGTTATGATATTTTTATTATAGTAGGTGAACAAACTATGACACAAGCCCTCCTATGTTTAGGGAAATGTGTAATTTGGTGAAGAGGAACACAATATATCCACTTAACCAGAAAACACAGGTAAATGCAATCAATGTTATAAGAAAAAAAAAAAAAGAAACTATATAATTGCCCAGGAAGAGGATATAATTTCTGAACTTGGAGGTGAGCAATGGGAAAGACTTCCTGGAGAAAAGCATTCCTTCTCCTTTCTTAGTCCCATTTGTGAGCCAAAAGACAAGCTGTATTAAGTCTAATAAACCTAAGAATAGTTCTAGGGATTTAACTGCCCTGGTGTTTGTAATGAAATTAGATTAAACAAAGAACCAATGTTAGCGTCTTCTAATTTGCCAGAACTTCTCGTCCACAGAGTCTTTTAAGGAGCCCAGACATGCTCCGTTGCCTCCTGCTTCTGAGGTGACCTGCTCTTCTTTGAGTTTCAGCCTCTTTCTAGTTATAGAATCTTGCTGAAATAACCTCTTAGTTGAAATTACTGATTTTATGATTCATTTAAGTAGGAGCGTAGGAAGAAAGAGTTTTCTTATTTCTTTCCTCTGCAATAAACAATTTCCAACAATACTATTGATTAAATCGGCACTTGTGATGTTACCTTTAGAATATATTCATCACTTATTATATTCCTTCTGTGGAAAAACCAACTAATTTGTGATGAAAAGGAGCAAAAGGAAGATTAATGCATATAGAAGTTATTTCAAAGAAGATTATTAACTATCTTTTTTTGAGACATTGTTGGGTGGGGGAGGCAAAGATGAGTTCTGGTCAATCAATTCACAATATAAAAGAAGGAGCAAAGCAACCACATACACACACACACACACACACACACACACACACATACAATGAGGCAGCCTGAAGGGAGAAGGAAATGCCCCCAGGGGACTTCACTTTTTTTTTTTTAATGTTTTATTAATTTTTTTGGTACAGAGAGAGACAGAGCATGAGAGGGGGAGGGGCAGAGAGAGAAGGAGACACAGAACTGGAAGCAGGCTCCAGGCTCTGAGCTAGCTGTCAGCACAGAGCCCAACGCGGGGCTCGAACCCACGAACGTGAGATCTGACCTGAGCTGAAGCCGGAGACTCAACCGACTGAGCCACCCAGGCGCCTTCACTTTCAATTCACAGCACACCTTCCAGTGCTATGCCCTGAGTCCCTGGTAATCTGCATAAAAGAGACAGGGCAGTCATTCTGAGTTATCTGTGTCCTATCCAGAGAATCTGTCCAGGTTAGGTAAAGTGATGGGCAAGGGCCAGGATTTTAGAACTTGTATTCTGCTGCCTGTCTATGAGCTGACCTTGGTGATAGTTGGCCTTCGCTGATGCATTTCCCAAGGATTTTCAGCTTTATGAGTCCAGAGAGCCTCCCACAAGGTGAAGAAAGTCACGTTATTATCAGATTACCAGGAAATAGGGACATCTAAGGGCTTAAAGGAATGATGGGACACCAGGAGTGAAGATCAGCCTGGGTTCTCGTAAACACTTGTGTTTCCAGGATGTGCAGAGAAAAGCATGTATGACTTTAGGGAAAAGGGAGGTGATTTTCCAAGTGCACATTTGGTCCCTTGCCCCTGTGTTTGCACACGCACCCATAAACAGTGTTTGAGCCTGTAAAAGCCACCCCTTTGCAGTGGCCATCCATCATGACATCTAACTGCTCAGCACTTCCCCAAGACCCTGTGTGGGTTTGAAAATTTCCTGATTTATGATTCCCCTTCCTCAGGAAGGAGCCAGAAATCATTCCCCAAGTTCCTTTTGCAGCTGGACAGAAACACAGGCCTGGCCTCCTTAGATGCACCCATGCAGGGCTTTGACTAGAAGGGAGAGTTTGCAGAGTCCAGAGTACTGAGTAGAAGACTTTGGATTAGGGTGTTAGAGAGACACCGCATCCCAGCTACAGTTCCTGAGACTGTAATAGAATCTCTCCTGCAACAACAAAGACTGTTGTTCTTAGCTGAGTAGCCTCCAAGCCTAATTATGAAGCCTTCCCACATAGCCCATGCAATAGGCAATGTAGTCCAGTGACTGCAGTTGAAATAGCTGTCTGCAGCCAGGCACCTGCCTAATCCTCTTTGGACACATACGGCATACCAAAAACTCAGCAGAAAAACGAATATTTTAATGTAATATTTTAGTAAACTTTAAGGTATTCCAGCCTTGCCAAAAAAAAGTACGCATGTGCTTATCCTTACTTTAAAGTCAAAGAAACAGACTTTTCAGAAAAGACTAACGCACACAAGTGATTTGCTACACCCAGATTGAAACTAGAAACCGGCTTTCCGACTCCTAGTGCAGGACTTTCTCCACAAAGTCCTGCCTCAGCGTGTAAAGCAACTTGGATCTCATTCCTGACTGAAATTCAACTAGAATTTCTCAAAAACACAACAATCCTTCCAAGGAGCTGTTGGCTTACGGACTCATGTGACAGTGAGCAGGGCACGCACCACGGTGAAGAAGCGCACAATTTAATGGGCACCAAAAAGGACAGTGATCCAAATAATATGTCCATACAATATTTTAAAAATCAAAATTAATGAAAAAAAGCCGTGATGAACAAATATCAACGTTTTAAATTCAAACAGGATCCGTCTGAGTGATTATTCCCTGTGTCTGAAGCTCTGATAGAGTTACTGCTTCTGTCTTTAGGGAACTTATATGTCTTATTTTAAAATAAGTTAATGACCCAGATTAAGGCACCTAAGTGCCTTCTCAGATATTCCCAGTTTGAATCTTTCCCTTCCAGTGTGTGAATTCTCTCCAGAATACAAAGCAGCATCTCTCTGTGAGCATTCCTGAGCCCATACATTTGGATTAGATCAGAATATCTGTGTCCAGACCTGTCTGGATCTTGCAGAAATATTAGGTCTGGCTGAATCTCCAAAATAACAGAGTAAAGGAGACAGGATGAAACAAAAGGAGACATAAGATTATATTTTAATGAATATCTCTCTGGGCTATTGGCTGTCCAGCACCTATACGTAGATGCCTACATAAGTTGTAAAGATGATAATGGTGACTAACATTTATTTGCCACTGTTCCAGAAACTGTGTAAGACACTTTAAACAGCTGAGGGTTCTTGTCACAATCCCTGTAAGGCAGGAGGAGCTCATGAGGAAAGTGAGGTTGAAATCCCTAGTTGGCAAATGCCAGAGCCACAATTGCTCAGGTCTGACAAACTCTCAGGTTCAAGGCTTCCTGCTATAATCTCTTTCCTCTCAAGAAAGTGGACTTGAAATTTAAGGAGTCTGAAGACAATAGAGCACCCAGACGGGACTTGCCCAGCAGGCCAGTGGATGTCATTCTACTGATGGCCTGAGGACAGCCTCAGCTTCTCTCTGATGAGTGGTCTGCACCACTAGTCATGTAGTCAACCCATGTTACAAAATCTTTCTCATCCCAAAGGATAGCCTTACAGATTTTTTATGCTTATTACATTATGCTGTAAGTTCTGAGAAGACAAGAACATCTTCAGGAGGCATCCTAACGCAAATGAGGACACTGAGGCTCAGGTAAGTAAAGCGATTGCATTAGTGAAAACTGGGGCTAGACTCAAGTTCTCCTGACCCCCATTAGGTAGGACTCCTTCACTGCACCAGATAGCCAGTCAGAGTAAGTCCACACCCTATGTATCCAAAAGACGATGCTTCATCTTCGAGGCTGGAGACTCTCCTTAAAAGATTTAGTTTGTAGGCCAGAGTTCAAACATTGGCATCCTATGGGCCAAATCTAGTTTGCAGGTGTTTTTTTTTTTCCTTCGTTTTGGAAAAATTTGAACTAGCTGATATCACTTTAAAAACCAAGGGTTTTCACATACAAATCCAGATTTCTGGCTCCTTTTGAAATATTCCAAGATTGGGACACATTGGAACCATTTTCAAAGATGACAACTGTTGGCCAGGGCTGGTGGCATGTTGGAGCCCACTGAGACTGACTCATAAGAACCAAATATAAAGTGTTCACAAATGTTGGAAGCCAATTGTTAAACAGTTGATGGCCTGAAACCAGCCATAGTGGGGTTATTGACACAATAGATATTGGTCAAACTACAAATTAGAGCTTTTATTTCCCATTTTGACCTTCCTTCCTTCCTTTCTTCCTTCATTCCATCCTTCCTTTCTTTCTTCTTTCCTTCCTTCCATCTTCCCTCCCTCCTCCTCTTCCTTCCTTCCTTTCTTCCTTTTTTTCTTTCCTTCCATCTTCCCTCCTTCTTCCATCTTTCCTTCCCTCTGTCTCTGTCTCTCTCTTTCTCTCCTCTCACTCACTTGCTCACTTGCTTACTTACACTTTTTCTCCTTTTCTTTGAGTCCCAGTTTATCACCATAACACTGGATTCACCCTGTTTAGAAAAACCAGTCCTCCATCTTTACTTGTTTGTGTTATCCCCTGACCAGGGAAGGCACTGGAATTTTCATCTCCTATACTAAACTATGGATATAAATGGTGGTCTTCCTAAAACAAGCATTGCTGAGTAAGGGAAAAGTGATCAGTCACCACAATCTGGACTTTGAGCTCTTTTAAAACATTTTTTATTCAAGTATAACACAAATGTGCAAAACCTAAAAGCCCAGCCCAAGGAATTATCATAAATTGAGCTTCATTCAACAATATCCAGTTCAAGAAAGAAAAGATTGACAGTATAAGCAGAAGTTCCTCTTTTCCCCCTTACTGTTCCCTTCCTCCTTCCCAAAGGTAACCATTCTCCTGACTGCTGACGCTAATTTAGTTTTGCCTACTTTTGAACTTTATGTAAATGGGATCGAGAATGTATCTATATTCTTTATGTCAAGCTTCTTTGATTCAACCTTCTATTGGTGAGTTCCAGTCATTTTTTGGAATGGGGGAATGCCACAGTTCTTTCTATGAATATTCCACAACTCATTCATTCTACTACTGGGTGGTTTCCAAATTGAGCTACCTTAGCCCAGGTTCCCCCAAAAGGAGAGCCTGAGACAAAGGTTTACCTGTGAAAACTTCATCTGAGAATGTTTTTCCTGAGAGTTGGTATGCAGGGCAGGTAGAGGGAAATGGAAGGAGGGAGGCCCCCGTGGATGTGTTTCTAAGTTAACTGCTACTATGGTCGGCTGGTGCTCAACCCTGTCAGCGTCTTCTGTGGGACCCTATGCAATGAATTTCAGAACTGCTCACCAGGGAGTACAGAAG
Source organism: Suricata suricatta (assembly GCF_006229205.1). NCBI lineage: Eukaryota > Metazoa > Chordata > Mammalia > Carnivora > Herpestidae > Suricata > Suricata suricatta. Next base: position 118,290,909 of record NC_043705.1, read on the forward strand.
TGGAAACATTTGTCCATTGCCCATTGGCTCTTGTCCCCCATTGGTCAAGAATGATCCCATAAGTTTAACTTCTCTTCTTCCAGGTTATGCATGCATGAGTTTTTCTAGGGAATCCCAAGTCAGAGAGCCTGTGTTGCAGGAAGTCAAATGTATGTGGTTCAGGTCCTAGATGCGGCATTACTGATTTCACCCACAAGAAGCCAAAGTCTGCATGAAACCACCTGTGACAAAAGTAAGGCCAACTGGATTTTGAAGTCATGCAAAAGAGGTGCCCATGTACTGGAATTTTTGAATTTGTGAGCATTTTTACACATATGTCTTTGTGCACATGTATACACATTTCTGTTTATTTACAGGAGTGGAATTGTTGGAACAAAAGACATTCCCATATTTAAGCTTAGGAGATATTGCCTGTTTTCTAAAGTGCTCATATTTATTTCCATTCCCACCAGCAATGTATGAGAGTTGAACTTTCTCCAACATTTTGTGTTGTCATATCTCTTTTTAAAATATCATTTAATATATATCACTTTCTAATGGCTAACGATGGTTGCCAGAATGTGTCTCCTTTGCTGCTTGGTTCACTTAGCACCACATCCACATTTCACATCTGGTTTCCTGAGTGCTATATCCTGGGCTGCAGATGTGCTCATGTATTCTGGGCTATTGTGGTGAGATCAACAACTTTGCACTTGACCTCAGTGGCAAGCCAAAGAAAACAGGGAAAGGAGCAAGACATTTAACATCTCCAAAAGAAGTCACCGTAATTGATTATATTTCATTTATCAGGAAACCATTCCAAGTCTTTGACTGATCTGAGACTCCCAGTGGTGACAGAGAATCATAAATGAGATGGTATAATCCTTACCAGTAGTATCCAGCGGCCTACTTTTTCTGCCTAGAGTCTACACTGTCTGTAATGTGTACTCTTTAATAGAGAAACAGGAAGGAAAGAGAGACCACCTTTCAAGGTATGACCCCAGACTCCCTTTCTTCTTAGTTCCCACCCAAGGTGAACCACCACCTGACTCCTCGGTATTGCAGCGAAACAGCCAATGCTCTCATTCTGCAGTGCTGTCTTCACTTCCATTGACCATAATAACATATTGGCCTGAGCTTCAAAGGAACCCCTCCTAGGAGAGGCACCAAGTCTTGGAAAACCACACAAGTATCTGAGGCTTCTAAGCAACACTTCCAAAGATAGAAAATTGGGTTAAATGAATTATAAGTGGGAAGAGTTTCTACTTAAGAAGCTTCCGGAAACTTTCCGAGTTCTTCCTCCTCTGTGGCCTGCTGTGACCATTCCACTCCCTGAGCACTAAGAGCATAGGCTCTTTAGTCCTGCCTCAACCCTTTGTGCTGGGCCAACCCACTTGGCCTCTGATACAGGCCATTCCTGGACACACTGCTGGCCCACTCTGTTATGCCAGGCCATGGAGCTGTGTCTATAGTGGGGGACCTGGTGGGTCCTCTTCCCTAGAAAGATGCTTCAACCACTCAGGGCAAAAGGCTCTTTCTTTACTATGGCAATGGGAGATGAAACTGAGCCCAACTTTTGCACCAATAAGCATCCAGGAGTGTCCTCAGGTATCTCAACACTCTGTTATCTCCTGAGGAAGAAGGCACAAGCTTACGGCATTTTTCTTTTGTGCCTCTTCTCTCTGGAGCAGGGCAAAGCTGGCTTGCTCTTGAGTACTTCCACATTTCATGACTCTAAACATGCTGACTCCCCATATCTGTCAGATGCAGGTAGGGAGCGATAAGGGTGAATGGGGAACAGGCTTGAGAGCTTTACCTACACCACCCTGCTGTAAGAACAGCCATATTCATTGCTGGACTCACTACGTGTGCTTACTGAGCACGTTCCATTCATCTGTCTCATTTAATTCTTGCAGCCCTTGCCTGCCTTGAGGCAGCTACTAGAATGAACCCAACATAAATCTTGGGGAAACTGCCTTTGCACATCCAGTTAGGGAGTGGTCACAGTGGGACCCAAACCCAGGTAGTGGCCTCCAGAGTCAACACCCTCAGTGATTACATTGTACCTTCATTTCTTGCTCAGTCACCCAGACAGGGACTTTCAACTCCCAGCTACTTGCCTTAATCACCTTTCTTTATGGTCCCAGCTCTCAGGATTGTCCTGAAAATGACTCCAGGGAATTTGGTTGGGATATATCCCCTGAACCTCCTGAGATTGGAGTCCTTGTGTTTTGAGCTGTGCTTTGGTGTTGACCGTGGTCTACATGGGTAGACCTACACTCTCAGCTTCAAGCCCAGTTCCTCCAGTTGGTAGATGTGAAAACGTAGCATGTCATTAAACCCTCCAAGGCTTGCCATCTGCATTTATACCACAGGATAATACCAATGACTGCCCGATAGGGCTTTTCATAAGATTAGAGGGGCTGATGCATGTCAACACTTAGCACGGTACTGGGTGCTCTGAAGGGTGCAGGGAATACCCACTTTTCTACTAACAAAATTCCTGTTCAGTGTTTGAAATCTCGAGGTTAGAAAGTGCAAAAACAGATTTCCTTCTGATTCCTAATTTCTCCAAGTTTTCTTTCCCTTATCCACATTTTAACACCACTGCTCCCTGCAGCTACTTGACGTGGTTTTTTAGCACTGTGTGCTTTTCTATCACTGCTTTTTTTTGACACATGAGGACATAGCTCTTCTGTCCATTTGGAGAGGAGACTGCTCTTTCCAGCGTTCCTTGGATTCAAAGTGCCTCTACTTAAATTCAGCAACTCAGAGGCTCAGTCCACATGTGGAGCTTGGAACACTTGTGAAGTCCTGGGTAACAGCAGACTATCACCTTAAATCAGAGGGGATTTTTTCCCCTTCTAGACTTCAGAACTGAGTTTAACTAAGTCTGAGCCAATGCACCCAACAGAAATAGAATGAGAGCCCCAAGGTCAAGTCTCACGTGTATAGCATGAACTTTTCTAATGGTCACCCATTTAAACAGGGAAAAAAGAAAGAGGTGAATTAATTTTAACAATATATTTTAATAAGCCCAGTGTCCAAAATATTATCAGATCAACATATATTTAATATAAAAATTATTCATGAGGGTGGTTCAGTTGGTTAAGCGTCTGACTCTTGGTTTCAGCTCAGGTCATGACCTCATGGTTGTGTGGATTCAAGCCCTGTGTCAGGCTCTACACTGGCAGCGCAGAGACTGCTCGGGATTGATTCTCTGTCTCCCTCTTTTCTGCTCCTCCCCACTTGCACTGTCTCTGTATCTCTGAAAAAGAAAATAAACTTTATTTTAAAAAATAATGAAATAACATTTTTATAATTTGTGCTAAACTTTAAAATCTATGGGGTGCCTGTGTGGCTCAGTTGGTTGGGCGTCTGACTTTGGCACAGGTCATGATCTCACAGTGTGAGTTGGAGACCCGTGTCGAACTCTGTGCTGACAGCTCAGAGCCTGGAGCCTGCTTTGGAATCTGTGACCCCCTCCCCCACCTCTGCCCCTTGCCCACACACTCTCTGTCTCTCAATAAATAAATAAATGTTAAAAAAATAAAATCTGATATGTAGTTTACACTTCCAACACATCGTAATTGGCATTGGCCCATTTCAAGTGCTCAGGAGCTCTACGTGCTACATGCTACCATTGGACAGTACAGCTCTGAGCCGTCCGCCCAGCTCAGCCATCAGGTCGAACCCAGCCTCCTTAGGCATTTCCCATGAGAGGTCTACATCCTAACAGAGGAAGTATATGCCCAGTGCCTGGCACATGTGGGAAGGCGATGCCTGTGTTACTCTTTGCTTCTAGTTTTTGCTTTTACTAAGTCATCCTCATACTCAGTTATCCTTTCCCTCTTATCTTGTTATATTGTTCACCTTTTCCAGGTGCTTGGAAAGGGGCAGAGGGGCCTGGATGCAATATTTAGAGCAGTGTTAGTTGACATCCCCAGCGCTGAAATGGCTCATCTGTCCAGAACTAAAACTAGATCCTTGCTCCATGGACTCTTTACCCAGCCAGCCTATGGCTTATCATGAGTGTGACTTCGGACCAGCTAGACCTACAGGCAAAGGCTTAATATAACTGATGGACAGTGCTATCGTTCAGAAAATGCATAGAGCTTTCTATCTAACATCAATAAGCTACCCATGAAAGTTGGCTTTTTATCCCAGAAGGGCTGTACAACTTATGTCCAAGGTCCACTTTTCCACTTTCTTATCTCTTATAAGTACATATGATGGTGGTCAAAATAAAACTCAGACTTACATTAGTGCCATGGTTCTTAATCAGGAAGCATATCAGAATTACATATCTGAAATTTATCAAGATGCTTTTCTGCTCCAAGAGTCTAGCATAAAGAAAAATCACAGACCCAGAGGCATGTATATTTTGATTTTGACACTGTCTCTGCTTCCAGACCCTGAACTACCTTCCCAATCAAGAGCCACCATCTTGATGGCTTTTTGGACAGATGGCATCCAAATGACTAACTCTGAAATGAAAGTTTAGAAGAATCAAAATAATCAGACTTCTAGCAAAGTTCGTCCTCTCTGCTCCTTGATTCTCTGCCCTTTCAAAACAGCGTTTCTTTCCAGGTAACACAAAAAGGCTCTGACTTGACTTTCTTTTCCTCGGTAGTCATCATGATCTTCCCCAACATCTGTTCCTCTGTCTCCTGTATTTCGGAAGTGGAGACATAGCAATAGTGGAGTACATATAGCAAACCAAAGATGGAGCCCAAATTGAATCGAGGTCTTCCATATCTTATCAATTTACTCAGTAACATTGTCTTTCTCTGTAGAGGTTACTCTTTTATGCACATAAATGAGATTTAGAACATCTCTGCCCTGTTCCTCTTGGTGGTATAGCGGTGCAGTGATGCATGTTGCCGTCCATTTCCCTGGAACATTTGCCATAAATTTGCTTTTAAAAGACATTCTCTTACAATACTGTCAATGGCCCCTGCATTAAAAATGAGAAAAATATGGAAACATGCATTAAAATATTCGGAAATAAATGGCTTCTTTATTACATAAAAGCTCTCATGTGTCTCAAAGGTACTGAGAATAGAATAATTTATCGTAAATGAGATTATTATTGCTGGGAAAAGGTCTATTTTAAAGCCAGTTTTCTTGGGGATTAAACCAAACCCTAAGGGTCCACTGGGGTTGTTCATAAATGTGTAAGTCAAATGCTTAAAAGCTTTAAGTGGAAAATACATGCTGATGTAGCATCTTTGAGAAGACAGAACGCATTCTGTTTGTTCTTATCTCTGGGGGAGGGGTTCGGCTACAGTGCCAGAAACAAAATGAAGATAATGGCTGCTCTGAAACCCAGATGAAACTCTGCTGTGCTTTGGGGTTTGAATTGCGATGTCAGAGTTTCAGACTCTCAGCCTCTAGGGTCTCCAACAGCTGGGTGGCGTCCAGTATCAGGGATACACTCTGCAAAACAAATATTGTCTTGAGAAAATGTTATCCTGTTGTCCTTTTGGGCACATATTTCGCAAGAAGATAAATGTGGACTCAAAAGGAAAACTGCAAATCTGGAGTTTAAGAAAAAGATTGAGTTATATTTTCCAATATAGCCAGAAAATAGGGTGTTCTGATCAACATGCACGACAGATATGTGGTTGACTTTTGGAAACTCAGAACAGTATCAAATGCATTTCTCCTGAAAATCATATTGAATTAATATTATACATATTAACTTGTATTATTTTTATTGAATTAGTATTAATTTGATCTTTCAGTGTTGAATCAGGGTCATCTTTATAAATATTATCATTGTACAGTAATAGAGCAGAGAACTAGTGATTAGAATACTACTTAAATCACCTCCTATGGGACCGTTTTAATGGTCTTAGAGGGGAGAAAACCAACCTTCTTCACTAAGCCAGGGTGTCTGATGACTTTTGCAAGGGAAAAGAAGAGGAACGGGCACTCATTTTGCTACCAGTCTAACTTCCATAGAGACTGGCATGCTGGTGATTGTATTTTATACTCCCTATACTAAAAAGGCTTTATTACATAACCCAGCATTGTAATAACAGATGAAAGGAATCCCGTAGGTCACTCTCCTAACCTTTCCATTGTCATTTGCTTACAAGCACCCTTTATCCCATGTCCTTTTGCAACTTCATTTCTAGTCAGTACGTTGCATCCCTTCTGGAAAGATCCCATGGAGCTGAGTGCTATCATTGTCATGACTGTCTTGTTTGGAGGGATGAAGGGGAGGGTGTGGGCAGCCAGGGTCTTGGACCGGAAGAGAGAAGTTGGCAAAGAGGAAGTTTGGCTTAAGGACAGGCCCCCCAGGACTGATGCCTTGGCAGTCTATTTAAGTCCTTGGACATCTGCACTGGGGATGTAACAAGAGCCAATATTTATTAAGCATTTGTGTGTGCCAGGACCTGAGTGTTACCTCCTTTAATCCATTATAATACAACTCTGTGAAGCAGGCACTATGTCTCTGTTTGAAAGGTGAGGGCTAGGGCACCTGGGTGGCTCAGCTGGTTGAGCATCCCACCTCGGCTCAGGTCAGGATCTCACGCCCTGTGAGTTCGAGCCCCACATCAGGCTCTGTGCTGACAGCTTGGAGCCTGGAGTCTGCTTCTGATTCTGTGCCTCCCTCTCCCTCTCTGCCCCTTCCCTGCTCATGCTCCATGTCTCTCACTCAAAAATAAAGAAACATTAAAAAAATTTTTTTTAAGATGAGGGCTAAGGCTCAACAACATTAGGTCAATCCCGAGTCCACCCATCAACAAAGTGGCCGGTCCTTACTGTGTGTCCTCTTGTAGCGGAGCCAGACCACTCTGCCCTTTGCCCCACTCTTACACATGGCTTCCTTCTTTATCTTTCTTGTCTCTCTCCTTTTTAAGATAATGAAGACTTCAGAAAACGTGTTCATATTGTCTCTATTCTTTACAAACTTAAAGAGCAACATGGAGGTTTTTGAACTAAGATTCACTGGGCCGAAATTCATACCTTTGTACAGCCACCAACTCACCATGTCATAATGACACTGGACCATTGGGCCTCAGTTCACCCATCTGTAAAATGAGGGAGTTGGATGCATCAGGTATCAGGATGATTTGGTCTCTGACCAGGGTCTAAGAGTGGCTGTTGGGCATGCCTCACGCGGGCCATGCCCACCTGAGATCTGAGTGCCAGGAGGACATCACTTATGATCGCAGCAACTAAACCCCCCAGCCACAGATCCATATAGCCATGATCCAAATTATTGGGCAACAATAAGTTGCAATAGTAATATGAAACCTGTAGCAGAAATTCAATGACATGGAAACAATGGTAGGTAAACCCAAGCCTACCCGTTTGTGGAAGGAGAGGCACATCAGGAACTTCTTTATTTCCAACCTTACCTTCAACACGCAGATCCAGAACTGCTGCCCTGCCTCAAGCTCCGGATGCAAAATAAAGCTGAGAGCAGGGTTTCTGTCCTGAGAACATGCCTGGGACTCTGGGCCGTAGAGCTGACTTGCATATTTTCCACGTGTATTTGCTTATTGCCTTTTGTTAAGTGGTTCCAAGTCTAGTTTGTAAAATGAGAGACTGCATCAGATCAATGCGGATAGGGCAGCTGCTTTCCCATCCGGAGCAAAGGGGTCACTTGTAGGAAGCATGTTTTTAAACCAGTGCATGCAAACCCTCCCCAATTTAGGGGAGAGAAAACGTGATTAGGCAAATTTGCCATGGTGAGAAGCTTGCCTTTTCTTGCCTTTAGTGGGGACAGAGTACTTGGAAGACGAAAAGTTCCAAATGGTATGTAATTTTAAAAATTTTATACATGTTTAATAATTAATGCTAGTTTTCCTTCCATTCTTCCCCACACCCTCGATATCCTCCCCCACTCAACCATGAATCTTTGACATCCTCTCAGGAATTAGGATATCTTCGGCTGTTTATACAACTGGAGATTAAGTCTAGTTAAGAAGACATTTGGGGAAAAATAATTACCTAAGAAAACAGAAATGTTGTTTGCCTTGGGCTTATATTTTGAGGCTCTGTCTTACCCTCAGAAGGTCTTTGGTAAAAGCTTTTTGGTGGATTGTTTGGTAAAAGCTTTTTGGTGGATGACATGGATGGGGGTGGGGATGGACAATTATTTGCAAAGTAGGAATAAGTGAAAACATGTGGTTAATGACACCTGGCCTCCTGGCCTCCCCGCTGCAAGGCATCTGCTGGGCTTGTGAGATAAGATAAAACACTATTGCAAATACTGATTTAGTTTCTCCTCTTTTGTGCTGGCCTGCCTGGTTGTGTTATCTCATTTTCATAGGCTTGACCCTGGTACAGTTTGAGATTTTCTAGGTGGGTAATTGTTGCATTTTTGTGTATGGTGGGTCTTGTGCACGGAATGGAGATCACCTGACCCTCTGCCTTTCCTCCTCCCTTCTCTATGTCCTTCCTGTCTGACTTGGAGGCAAAATAAGCCATCAATTCAAGAAAGCCATTACTCAAGGTGGATCTAATGACTGGTCATCGCTAATCATGAAAAGGCAGGTGGGAGATGTGCAGGGGAAGAAGTGTTTACAGCAACACAGATTTGAGGCACTTCCTGGGGGAGGGGGAGGAGGGCTGGGCAGCGACAGCTGCTGCCGTGGTCCGCTTCCTCAGGGTTCCAACGAGTCATCTGTGCCATTTGTGAAAGAAAATGCAGGTTTCTGGGCCCTGTCTTCAGAATTTCAGATTCTGTCCAGAGGGGAGGGAGGGAGAATGCCCACAGTGATTACTCAGATGCAGGCAGCCCCAGATCAGACCCACTTCAAAGGCAATGGGCTAACTGCCAAGGAGGAAGGGTCTGGGGGGAATAAAAAGAACAGAAAGGAGGAAGTAAACAGGTACCTGAAGGCAGCAGAAAATAAGATCTTTGGAGTCAAACTTAGGTTCTAATCTCACTAATGTTCCCACTTAATCGGCATGAGCATTCTTCCTTCCTGTGTAAAACAAGGGGAAATAACAATGGCGCTAGTTGGTAATGGGCAAGGAGTCCTTATGTAACACAGGGCTGTGTGTTGTAATGAACTGCCTGATTTAAACTCATAACACTGTAAGGAGGGCATATTGTTATCTTCATGTCACATGTGAGAAGACTGAGACACAGACCAAACACATAACTTGCCTACAAGGCCCTGCTGCTAATGAGTGTTAGAGCTGGGGTTTGGACGCAGGGAGTCTGAGTTGGGGGGATTCAGGGAGAAAATGTGGAATATCCACCGCCTGCCTGACACCCAGGGGCTCAGAGTCTGTTTCCTCCCCTCACAGCATTGCTGAGGATGGCAGTCAGCTGATCTGATTTATCAGTGTTTATCAGCTGCCTGTTCTACTTAATTGCTGGAGGGCTGGGTGGGGTGGGGTGAAGGCTTGCTCTGAGCTGCTGTTTCCTCATCTCTAAAATGAGGGCAGCAATCCCCTTAAGTCACGGGGTGCCACAATCAACTGAGACGATGCCTGTGAAACAGTTTTGTAAACTCCAACCATCTGTACAGATATCCAGTGCCATTTAGAAGACATATACAGTTCCAGTCATTACACAGAGTAGCCAAAGCAATCTTTTTCAGATGTCACTCTCCTGCCTTCTAGCATCTCCTAGATAAAATAAAAATGTGTGTTAATGAGTTTTCAGAGAGTGGTTTAGTCTTCCTTTCCTAATGCAGACTTGTTCTCTTGTGAGTGGAGAAGGGGGAGATTAGGTGAAAGTGGAGAGGCTACTCCAAAGGGACAGAAGCAAGACTTGATCCCAAGGAGGCCAGGAGGATGGCCAGCCTGCAAGGCATTTCGTGACGTTCCAAGCATTCCATGTATCCAGTAAGGGCTGGGGGTGGTCCATCCACAGGCAAAGACTTGAACTGTCCAGGCAGAGACCACCTCCTTACACTCGGCCCTTGCCATGGTAAACAGTCTAACCTGCACAGCTGCTGAAGCCGTGTGTTAATACATGCTGTGACATCTTTGACTCAGGCACACTAGTGTCCTGTACCTGCTGTTGGAGGTTTTGCTGAGCTAGGTTCGTAATGAGGTCCTGTTTAAGTGAGAACCTCCTCCTGGGGAGCCACCCCAAAGCCACAGATAGGAATGTGGCAAGAGCCACAGTGCTTAGACTTAGACAATAAAAGCAAAGCAAAAAAAAAAAAAAATTGATTACTTTGAATTACTGTCTGCTTTTTCTAGGGGTCTTCCCACCATAGTTCTTAGAAAAACTTCAGAGCCACCAAAGAGAAATAATGATCATTTTGCCCATAATGAGAGCTTGCAAACAAAATCTTGTGGCAAATCAACACCATCCTCCCCCATAGACCTATATACTTCCTCCTAGACGAAAGAGGACAGGTTTTTTTTTCCCTGGGAAAAGTAGACAGTAGATCTGTAAAGAGACCAATTAAAAAAAATTAGAAAATAGAACTCACTGTTTTTTTAAATCTGTATCTCATGAGATAAGAACTTCTTATCTTTAAGGCAACTAGTTTGGAGAGGGAAGAAATAGAATTTATTTGTACAAAATTAAACTCAATTCCTTTTCATTTTATTCTCTTCCTTTCAGTACAGTTTGATAAACATTAAGGAACTTCCATAGGTCAGGGAACTGTGTGGGTCCTAGGGGATGGAGACACAAGGAATCGGCTTGTCTTTCTGTTCTTCTGGATCCAGAGTGCAGATGGGCATCGCTGGGCCAAGAAGCGGCTCCTTTGGGCAGCAGCATGGGATCAGAGAAGACAAAAGGGCCATAAAGAACCAGGGTCAAAAATTGGATTATACTTTGGTGGTGAGGCTGGAGGAACTATAAGCTAAGGGAGTGTGAAGACTTACCTCTAAGCAGATCATCTGCCTGTACCTCCACACATGTCATATCACCCACACAACAGGATCTGAGAGTTAAGAATGTGCTCTCACATTGCTTCCCTTTAGCCCTAAAATAAGCTGAGTTATTACCTTGATTTTTCAGATGAAAACACTAAGACTCAGTCATGGCTCACCCAGGGTTCTGAAGTTGCAGCATGGCCAAAATGGGACATTGAACCCCTTACCTCCTGTCTCTCAATCTATCATTCTTTCCCCCCTTCCCTGTCTATGAACACCTTGCTTTCATAGAACGTCTTGCTCCACTAAAAGTATTAAGTTACATCATCCTATGTGCACTTCATTTATACTTTACTTAAATCCCCACCTAGGATAAAGTAGTCTTTGAGAACTGTGGCTTCTCGTGTTGTTTTGTTACGATTTGAGAGTTGCAGACAAAGCTGTAGGTTTGTCAGCTGTTAAAAGTTGGGTCTGGACTAGGAGAAATGTCTAGCATTGTTTTAGTTTCAGCATTTTTTGATCCCAAAATCTGTTACTCTATTAGTTCACACTCCATTTCTTTTGGGGGTTTTTGTTTGGTTTTTGTTTTGGGGTTTTTTTTTTAGTCATCACAAAAATCACATATTGAGAAATGGCGTTCATTGTTCATGCCAGATTCATTACAGTTTGAAAGTTCTTTTGAGGCAGAAAGTGAACTCTGATGACATTTTGCAAATGTAAAAATTCTTTCAGCCAAATTAACTCAAAACATCTGAATGGTTTGCCTCCAGGTATCATAAAATTTTCTCTTTGAGACGTGGAATTCTATTTCAGAAAAGTTCTATTTTCATAGACGTTGTAGTAAAAGAGTGAAAAATTGCCCAGAACCCAATCGGATGGTATTTGCCGTGTGGGCTGAGAGCCAGCTATTGTTCTCACTGATTCTCAGTAAAGAAGGGAGAAGTATTTTCTAACTATCCCTGGAATCTCTCAATTAGCTTGGAATTTAAGGGATTTTCCTAATGTGTTTTGTGGAGGCCATTTGATGTAGAGGGGCCCAGGTGAAAATTCTTAACCCTCTCATGGAAGATAGGCTGACTTAGAAGACTAGTTTAGGATGGGAATCCCACTTCTTCATTTTAATCGATCAGCTGGTGGCTCTGTGAGCACTCACCGTGCCCGGGCTCAGCTCTGTCTGATGCCATGGATGACACAAAAGCAGTTTAAGACCTGGTCTACCCTGAGTTAGCTTGAGAGTGACTGACTGGTGGAACCCCAGCCCAAGCCTCAGTTTGCACAGATCATGCGTTGGGGGCGGATGGCTGTGACACTGAGCAGCCCACAGCCTGCTTGCAAGCTTTCCTTCACCAGTTCCAATGACCGATTTATTTATCGTTTATCTCTGGCTCTTAGTTTGCAGGAGGGAGCCAAAATGTTAATTAACACAAGAGGGTAAGCCGTTGTTTGACCTCCTAGTTCTGTAGAGGGGGGAAGAGGAGGAGGAAGGCAATGTGATCTCTGCTGGCCTTTGTTTATAGGAAGTGCCTTCTACTCCCTGAGCTCCAGCCTAACTGTAAAAGACACGAAGGGTGTGACTATCAGGCTGGCGGTAACTGGGAACACATTGTGGCTTTGTCTGGGCCTGTGGGGAGTTTTTGGTAATTTTTTTTCCCTTTCAACCACCCCCACCCCTATAAAAATATCTGGGGATTCAGTGATGCTGACTCCACATTTCTCACCTCAAGCCCGCACTTTCTTTGCCCTGAATGTATGTGTGGCCGTGTTTGTTCCCTCATCAGCCACAGGCAGTCTCTCAGTAGCCCTTTCTGCCCTAGCGGTCCCATTCCCGATCACTTGACACAGACCAGATGGCGTCTAAACAAGTCACCACTATTGCACGCAGGCTATGCTTTGCTCTCGAAAATGAATGAGTTGGGGAATGTTGGTTCCTGAAGCCCACAGGGATTCCTCAAGGCAGCACGACCTGTTTATTTTATTATGTAAAAAAAATTTATTTTTCACTGAAAAGGGGACACTGCTTATATTCAGAGGCTCACTGATTCTTTCCAGTCAGTAGAGTTAAGCCGTGCTGGAACGGAGAACCTCAGCAAAGCCCAGGACCCTTGCTCAGTGCCCGACAATGGCGGGGGCACTTACCATGATCGCCAATAGGGACCACCTGGCCACCTTCCCTTCAGACTAGGGTGGCATCAGGGGCTGCTGATTTCAAGATTCCGTTTGTAGGGATTTTTAAAAACTGGGTATTTTAAGTCTCTTATTCAGAGTTAGCTAAAACTTGGCTCTGGTTAGCCTCAGTTTGGGTCCTTGTCACCAACCTCACAGGACAGCTTGAAGGAACTGTTGCCCTCCGGAGACCCAGGCCTCCCTCCTGACCACACCCAGCAGCTTCATCTGCCACTCATCCCCAGAGCCCAGGCTGGTGTGGTTTAACTGGTCTCCTGGCTCAACATGACCCACGCACAAGGGTTCCAGAGCACCCAGCTTCCGAGCTTGTTGGAGGAAAATGTGCCTGGTGAGAGTAGATCATTTTAAAGGTACATGGGCTTAGGAAAATAATGGTTTTGGTTTCCCTATTGCAAACCCAGCTAAGACAACCACAGCCTAGTAGATGCTGCCATGCCTCAGTATTCCCTCATAATTTCTGTTTTGCTTCTTGTCTGTGATCAAGTCAACAAATGTGTAATTAAGCAACATGTAAGGTGCCAGATGGTCACAATTATCACTTCATTTCTGTTTCACTTCTTATTTTTGAGATACTTCACCATTTGTGGTCTCAGTTGATTTTCTCTCTGTTGCTGAGCAGGTACGAATAGCCTTATTTTAGGGGCGCCTGGGTGGCTCAGTCAGTTAAGCATTCGACATCAGCTCAGGCCATAATCTCACGGTTCTTGAGTTCAAGCCCTACGTTAGGCTCTGTGCTGACAGTTCAGAGCTTGGAGCCTGCTTTAGATCCTGTGTTTCACTCTCTCTCTGCCCGTCCCCTGCTTGCACTCTGTCTCTCTGTCTCTCAAAATTAACATTAAAGTTTTTTTTTTATTAACCTAGTAGAGGCGGGTGATATGAAGTCACAGAACCAGCAACAGGTAGAGGGGGATGTGACCCACGTGTGTTGACTGGAAGACTGAGAGTCTCCCACTGTACCACAGCGGCTTATAAGCTGAAGTCTGAAGGTCTGCTAAGAGATTCGTTGTGATTGGCCCTTAGAAACTGAAGACAGTAAAGTTGGGAAGAAATATAGACCAAGAGCCAGAGCTGAGTGTCCACCGGTAGTTATGGCTCCCTCTCACGTGCCGGGAGCTGACAGTAGCAGCTTAATGTAGGATTAAGAGCTAGATCGGGGATGCCTGGGTGGCTCAGTCGGTTAAGCCTCCAGCTTTGGCTCAGGTCAGATCTCACGTTTGTGGGTTCGAGCCCCGCGTCAGGCTCTGTGCTAACAGCTAGCTCAGAGCCTGGAGTCTGCTTCCAGTTCTGTGTCTCCTTCTCTCTCTGCCCCTCCCCCTCTCATGCTCTGTCTCTCTCTGTATTAAAAATAAATAAAAAACATTAAAAAAAATTTTTTTAAATAAAAAAAAAAAAAGAGCTAGATCGACTACTTACTGGCTCTATGACTTGGGTAACCTAACATCTCTGTGCCTCAGCTTCCCATTTATGTAGTGGGAACAAGAAAAATCCTCAATTCATACAGCTGTGAACAGAAGATGAGTTGATACTTGTGTAGTCTTAGAATGGTGCTTGGTGTACTTTAAGTGCTGCAACGTGCTGGTTCAATAAGTAAAAAGCTCTGCTCCTGAGCTGGGCCCAGCCAGCCACCAGGATGAAGGTATGGGTGGCATCACAGCGTTCTAGTGGGCACTGACCTGGAGAGCCACAACTGACCCCATCAAGAAAATCAGCCAACATTATTGGCAATGAACAGGAGCCACTCTCAAATTGGCAGTATTTTCTGAGGCAAAAATTGTGCATATGCCTTCAGAATTAGAGAAGCCATTGCTATCTTGGAAAATCCATAGATCCAGCCCTCTCCTTCTAGTTCAGGAAACCAAGGTCCAGAGGGAGCAACTTATTTGCCTAGAGTCACACAGCTAATGAGCCCGGGTCACCCAATCTTCTGAATTGCTTTTTGTTTGTTTGTTTGTTTGTTTGTTTGTGTTTCTTGTCCAAATGGATGATCTAGCATCCTGGTCCTTGGAAAATTGACTGAGGCTGCTTGTTGTCCTGGTTTTGTGCTTATTTTGGACCCAGTTCTGAAAGCTTTACTGGATAATGGGATTCCCCTGGAAGTTAGAGCGCTTGTTTGTTCCTGAAGGACTGGTGACACCTAACGGGGAGAAGAGTTCTGGATCTTTCCACCCCACCTCACATCCTGCTGCTCATGGGCATGAAGGTGGCCCACTCTACTCTTGGGGGACCTTAGCAAACCAAGCACAAATCCCAAAGGCAACCTTCATCCTTAGTGTCTCCAAAGCCTAAGGATAGGTCCAGAGACCCGACAGACCCCTGAGTCCTGGGGTCAAATACTTCAAGATAGGGATGAATTTACAACCTACTATTTTTTCTTTGCCAGAGATAGCCCCCTAGCAAACACACACACACACACACACACACACACACACACACACACACATTTTAAAAACAGTGATGGTGATGGTGATGATGAGAGTGGGGAGGTACATAAGAACCTATGCAGCATGCAAAGACTTCAAGAAAGACTCGTGTTCCCTAATTTAGTTGGAGCCAAAGAGCCCCTGATAATGACTGCTAATGTCCATGTTCATTATGAACTAAGTAGTCCTATTATCCCTGCTCCCTGAGGAAATCATAGCTCAGAGATGTTAAACAACTTGTCCGTGATTACACAACTAGAAAGTGGCAGGGCAGAGAACATCCAAGTGCAGGCTGGTGCCAGAAAGGACACTCGATCCCTGTGCTGTACCCTCTCTGCAGACACATGGCAGTAAATGGACCCTGTGAAATCTCAGCGAACATGCAGAGAAGAGACTGGAGGCAATTCCCATCTGCGCAGACAGAGGTGTGCAAAGCAGAAGCAATTTAAAGAGAACAAAAGGGGGGAGGAGGCCCCAATTAGAATCCAAATGGATAGGAAGCACAAGGCAAAAGCAAATTGGGAAAAGCCCAGGTAACAGAGAGACAACTTAGCAAGGTGAGAGGACAAGAAAAGTAGAGGACAAATGCCCTTTGCAACCTTAACCCACCTCATCAAATAGCCTGGGGACCAGTTTTTAATCTTCATAAGTTAGAGCTCACTGCAGCCAACTGTTTGCAGTGTATGGATTGAAATATTTTATTGCTTTATGGATGCAATAAAATAAATGTGATTAAGGGTAGCAATGACACTTGAGTTCTGGTGAAGGAGGCTGGAATATTGGAGCCAGGGCTTTATCTGCACAGGATTTTTCTAATGTTCCCCATTCTTGTGTTGAGAAGACAACGTAAGAATGGATGGAAGGTGCGCCGGGGTGGCTCGGGCGGTTAAAGGCCCAATGCTTGACTTCAGCTCAGGTCATGCCAGGGTCTTAGGATAGACCTCCCTCACCCCCCACCCCCGTCATGGGCTCAGTGCTGAACATGAAGCCTGCTTGGGATTCTCTCTCCCTCTTCCTCTGCCCCTCCCCCACTGGTGTGCATGTTCTCTCTCTCTTTCTTTCTCTCTCTCTCAAAAAAAAAAAAAAAAAAGAATGGAGGATAAGAATTTTTAAAAAGAGAAACAATGATGTTCCAGAGCAGGTGAGGCAGAAATGAAGAGGCATTAGTGGTTCCAAATACAAAAGCAGGCTATGCAGGGTATGCTTGGCCCCTTAAAGGAAACAGATGTGGCGTCTGAAGCATAGAAGGGAAGGAGATGGAAGAAATCTTGCGCGTGCTAAGATATTATATTTCCAAAACAGATTAGGGTAGAATGTTGCTTTCCCAGCAAAGGAAAGTTCTGGCGAAAGGAAATGTGAAGAATGTGGGGATTCAAGGTAAGATGAGGCCAAGAGTCCACTGTGGATAGAAAAGGAGAAGTAAGAGATTTGGGGAATTAGCATTCACCCATGGAGGGGGGGGTGGTTTACAGTAACTGGGCTATAGGAGAAGAGCCACTTTTACTGAGAAGAATGCAAATTGGATTATGCAAATATTGACAGTCAAGAACTGTTCTGGGTGCATAGGGTTGGAGGAGAAGTAGGAAGGATCATGCTACAAAAATGGATAAGATAAATGCCTTACATCTTCATTAGGCGTTTTATGCACCAGTGTGGGAGAGAGCTATCAACTCCTCACTGTGTGACATGATGCAGAGTGATGGAAATCTAAAACGCACTCACTAAAATAGGAGTCTGGACCTTAGGTAAAGGAGTGATGGGACTCAAACCATGCCAGGGGCACAGAGAGAGTCAGGGAGGCCTTCACATAAGTGGCATTTCAGATGGATCCTGAAGAATGAAGATTGTGTGAAAGAAAGGAATTCCAGACTTCATCACATGCCTTCTTAGCAAAGACTTGAAGGCAGGAGAGCCCAGGGCATTTTGGTTCAGGTGAAAAGGTGAAAGTATGGATGGCTGCGTCCAAGGCTGTCTGAAGATTAGAATAGAAACCAAATCACATGGTGCTTTGGAACCATACTGAGGAGTCTGGATTTCATATTGTAGGCTAGTGTTTCTCAACCACTCTTTCACCTCCATACCATTTACCATGGAACAACAATTCCAGATGCTAACAGGCACCTGCCCTACTAAAGGGTCATGTTGGAATTACAGGATGGATGGGCTTCTAAAGGAGGAAATAGTAGGCTCAGGGCTGGAACATAAATTAACCAGGTTGATTTTGTAACTGAAATCACGAAAATCAACCTTGAAGTAATTATGGTTATTCAGATAGAGACAATGAGGGCCTAAACTCACCATGCGTGTGTAGAGGTAGAAATGACCAGGCTGCATTTATTTTTGCCTTCATTGAACGCCCACAACAGGCATGGTGTCTATTATTGGGGAGTACAAGACCTACCACACATTGCTTACAATCTATGAGCCCAGTAACCCAACGCTAAACCATGTAGGGGCCATGACAGAAGTAATGGAGGGACATTTAGAAGCACAGAGAAGCGGTGTTTAGTTGCATGTGCTTTCAACAAAAGGCTTCTTGAAGTAAACAGGCTTGAGGTAAGGCTTAAAAGATAAGTAAGAGCTATCTAGGTGGAGGAGGGGCTAGGCAAGGGTGGGGGAATGAGAGAGCGTGTATAAAGATGTGAAAGCATGAAATGGTATGTGACATAAGAGGAGGAACAAATATCTTGTGCAAAAGTTGAAAATAGTTGCTATATATTGAGTCAGGCACAAATTAGGAAACTAACATGTGGTACTGCATATGATCGTCGGGGTGTGCATAGCGGGGGCTAGAGAGACAGTGGCTAAAGCCCAAATGAAGACTGCTCTGTCAAGGAGTTTGGACTTTAAATGGGAATGTGATGTAACTCAGATTTGTGTTTCAGAAAGATTATTTTGGTAGCAGTGTGAAAGATGGATGGAAGAGGCACAAATCAGGAAATAGGCAAGCAAATTAGATAATAATGAGGTGACAGGAATGGCAAAGAGAGACAAGTAAGAGAAAGCAAGAAAAAGAGCAGTCAGCACACCCAGTCATGGGTCAGATCTGACAGAAGAAGGCGCCTAGGAGGAGCTCAGTTTCTGATTTGATGATTGTGGTTGATAGCGGTGCAATTCACAGGGTTGGAGAGTGAGGTAAGACAGGTCTGGGGCCCAGGAGGATGGCCAGCTGGAAATGAAAGGCCATGGGTTCTACTCTGTACCTACTGAGGAATTATCTGGGAGTCATTTCTAGGTAACAGGTGGATAAGCAATTCTAGAGCTAAGAAGAGACGCCTTGGCTGAAGTTCTGAAATTGGGAGTCATCCTCTTGCGTTGGTGGTGGAAGCCATGGTGGGGGATCAGATCACACAGCACCATGTGAAGGGGGAGGGCCAAAGACAAAAACCTGGGCAGCGCTCACATTTCAGGCATGGGCAGAGGAAAAAGTGATATAGAAGGAGGTTAAGGGGGAGGAATATGAGAGGCTGGGGTAAACCAGGAGAAAGAGGTGCCTGGAAGAGAAACAGTATTTCAAAAGAAGTAAGTGTTCAGTGTCTCCTGGATTAGGTAAGAAGCTGGAGACAAAAGAGAAGGCTAAGTGAGGACCTCTAATCTGTGGGACTTTAGCTATCAGCTGCAAAGAAATGAAATATATTCATGTACAGTGAATACTATGTACGGGCCAAAATAAGAATGATAAAGAAAAGGAAGGCAAGTTTAATGGCCTAGATGATAAGGCACTCTGGGACAGGCAGAGAAAAATGCTGTTAGAGAGACAGTGACAATAAGACAATACTCTAAAAGAATTGCTGTAAAATACCAAGTGCACCATCACGATATTCCTCTCCCCCTCCTGGAGGATGTGGGGCTGGACAGGAGGTGGAGGAAGGAAGAATTGGAGCAAGAGTAACCGTCTTATTGCAGAATAAATGGCACAGTCGTGAGATTAATGGGAATTTGGGAAGCTGATGCTTAAATGTAGCATCCCTAATGGATATGAAAATGGGCAAAGACCACAATAAAACTTGGAAGTGTGTTTCATAAATATTTGAAAATAGGTATCCTATCACCCCAGAAAAAACCTGGGATACGTTTAGTTTTCAAGAATGAATGATGGCTGCCCACATGACAAAAAAAGAAACGATGACGATGTTCTTCCTGAAGAGAGCACACAATGTGCTCGATAAAGTGTCTTCACAAAAACATGGAGCCTCAGTCAGCTCCCACCTCTGGGTTCGACCTTCAGTTTACAGAAAAGAGGGGGCAGAGGAATGTCTCTAAAGGGCTGTAGATTATGAGCCTGGAAATGTGTCAACCAAATGTAAGGGGTGGAATTTTTGGACCCTGATTTCAAAAAAGCAGCTATGAAAACTGTGGTATAAACATTTGAGGACATTTTGAACCCTAATGGGATAGTTTATGACCTTAGGAAATTATTTCAAATGTCTTTAGTTGTAATTTTATAGAAATCTTATCATTTAGAGATATAGCCTGAAATATTTATGGGTGAAATGATATAGTGTCTAAGGTTTGCTTCAAAATGATCCAGTGAAAGTAGGACAGAAATATGTGTGTGTTATTGATGAGGCAGGATTGACCCTGAGTTGATCATTGTGGAAACTGAATGTTGGGCTCATAAAGATTCAGTATACCACTCTCAGTATTTTGTGTATGCTTGAGAATTATCATAATAAAAGGTTAAGAAATCAAATAAACGTGAACGTACCTATGACCTTTCAGAACAGTGAAAGGGCTCAAACTTGAAGAGTTATTATTTCAAAATTGTCATTATTTCCTAATGATGTTGAAATGCTACTGGTTTTTAATGTTCCTAATTAGAGAGCTTCCACCAATTCTTAAAAGTTAAAAATCACTGCTGGCCACTGTCACACAATAAAACATGCAAGGCGGGGTAGGGATGTAGAGGGGATGGGGAGGTGGGGAGGTGGGGAGGTAGGAGGTGGGGTCGTGTACATGCGCATGCATTTTAATGTGGTTGTTTTGGACATTGCTTTTCTCCAGTGTGTCAGCATCCAAGGTTTCTAGGTGACACATGAAAGGAACGGCTAAGAGAAGCCAGAGAGGTCAGAATGAATCATTTAGGAGAGGTCGATTTTGGCTGTCTGCATTTCAGTGGAGTCTCAATCAAGAAGACACTTGCTGTAAAGAGGGGTCTGCTATTGTCTCCAGAGGGCAGAGGTGAACTCAGACTCGGAGAGTTAAGGACAGGAAGCAATTTCTATGTGAGGAGATTGGAGTCTCCAGCTAGATGCTTAGAGAATGCTGAAAGCAATAGGACTTTGGAAAGGAAGGTCAAGAGGGTAAACCCACATTACAACAAAGAACAGCCCCAAGATGAGGAGCAAGTCTCCACAAATGACACAAGTTTGTCACCAATCATTCAAGAACAGCAACCTGACAGTTGCCCTCAGTCCCACCTCCTGCTAGAGAAGGTCCCCAGGTATGACAGGTGGCCAGGAAGAGGACCAGTTTGCCTACCAAAGGAAGCTGATAGTCATAGCAGAAGGCTGGGCACGCTTTATATCCTTTCACCTTACATATAAAATATACCAATTAGTGGCTTTTACTTGGGGTTATAATATTATTTCCATTATAGTTGAAGAGTCCTGAGGTAAAGTGAGAAATTAATCCACAAACCCATTTTAGAAACCACTGTGGCCTACAGTATGCTTCTGAGTGTTCCATTTGCTGGAGAATCTTATTGATCCCTGGGAGAAACAGTAATGGAGTAATAGGGACTTGAAGATAAGCAGAAAGGGCTGGATGCTTCTATGAACAGTCGGACACAATGGGGCATGTAGGGAATGGACGTATTGTTCTCTTAGACGGCTCCCAAACAGGAACGACAATTTATCCTGTACAGAAGAGAGGAAAGGTGCCAAGGTATCAAGCTGATTATAGGGAAGAAATCTTAGGAGTGTGGCATTATGTAGAAAGTCCCAAATGTCCAACAGAACTTACTCCAAATCCTCCAAGAAGACAGTAGTTTGTAAAAGAGTGGATAGCCTAGTGGTCCATTACAGGCACAGTAAGGAATCAGGAGCGTAAACCCACCAGTTGAAGAGCCTAGAGAGAATTGTAACACTGATGTGTAAAACCTGATGCCTTCTTACTCTTCCCTCCTCTCATTTCCCTCCTCCTTTCTCCATTTCAGTGAGCCAGTAGCAGCTATGGCAGAGAGGGAGCCATAACAAGACACTCTGAGAGAGAGGGTGGAAAAGGGCCCCACAGAAATGGGTACAGGTCTAACTCCCACATACACAGAAGTGACAACAGCTACAGTAACTAATTGAAGGCATCAGGAAATGGAGTGGGGATAAATAAGCAAAGGTTGTTTACTGCAGAGGAGGTCAAACCCTACCAAAGAGAATTCAAGAATCATCTTGGTATTCTAAAGGAAGGGAAAGCCTTAGGGAAGCTGGTTCCTAGAACCTCTGTTAGGAGAGCAAACCAGAGCAGCTACTGATATTGACTAGTACTTTTCTCCTTCAATATCCTCTCATGGAATGGGTGGTCATGGAGTCTCAGGGTACATTTCAGTGACTAATTCTTTGAAACAGGATTATGATGTTGAATCCTATCTTATAGTAGAAATTGGAAGGTGGAGGTTCATAGTTTCTTCTAGGTACTTTGTCTACATTTTCCAAAGCAGGCTCCAGGTTCTGAGCTGTCAGCACAAAACCCGACGTGGGGCTCGAACCCATGGACTGTGCGATCATGACCTGGGCCAAAGTTGGCTGCTCAGCCAACTGAGGCACCCAGGCGCCCCCAAGCTTAGGTTTTCTAAGGAGTCGTTGTCTGAAGAGACACAGACAGACCTCATACCTCCTTTCACATACACCATCTCCATCCACTCCTCCATCTGGAGATCTCTAGCTCTGTATATTGAACTGTTCTGTGATAGTCCCTCCTTGTCATAGGAAGCGACCAGACTTTTGTGGCAGTCTTAACTTTCTTCCACCTCCTCCACAAGTAGTCAACTGGACTTTCCTGCCCTGGTCCTTCAAAATGTGGGTATGTGCCCCCTCATAGGAGCTTTCTCTTTAGTTTTGCCTGAGGATAGAGCAATGGGCTGGAATTCAGTAGGGATGTTGTTTAGACTTTTGTCAAGACTTCTTGAACTAAAGTATATGAACTGGGATGTATTACCAAAGGAGTTTTTCTTTTTTTTTTTCATTTGACTGGTTAAAAGTATATAGATTTGTAGTCTTTTCATACACTGCCTTTTTACAGGTTAGAGGCAGGAGATGTATTAGGAAAAAGTATTTCTCTCACTCCCTAGACCGTCTATTCTCTGACATCTACAGTCCACCAGAATCCAATGCTAAATGGCCTGGGAGAGCTGAGAGCTGCATACGCTTGGAGAAGCTGTCAGTCAATAGAGTAACAGCCCAAGGACAGCTTTTTGCTCTTCTCTTAGTCATCCTTTCTCAAGCCTAGAGGCAAGATCATTCTAAGTCACTATTAAAAATATGGGCCAACATTATGGCAGCCTAGGCCTTATTTTAGACTATAGCCATTTGACCTTGGATCACTCTGTTCACCCAGACTAGTCGTCAATATTTTGTTAGCACTTCTGGCAACTTCAGGATATTATTGCACAGTTCAGCATGTATCCCTTGGTCCACTCAAGGTTGGGTGATGTACAAACAGACCCTGTGGTTGCTCCATAGTCCTCCAAAGGTTTAGGCCAGATCTCAGGTGAACATGGACCTCAGTGCCATGACCACATATCAGAGCTGCCCACCACCACTGGCCTGTAGACCATGTAAGCTTTTACCTACCAGTATCCAGAGTTGTTTGGTCTCATTATCTGACCAAACTGTAGTTACATGCTAAAGACTAATGTGAGTCCTTCACAATCACTGAGCTAACAACACAGAGCCATGGAGAGGAAGAGGAAAACATTTGCACTCTGGAAGATAGAGAGACCAGGTTCAAAGTCTAGTTCTGTTTTCTTTCAAGTGTCTGATCTTGAGAAGGTCACTCTGAGCAGGAAGTCTGCCTGCTCTGAGGAATACATGAGACCATGTAGGTAACACACTGGCCCAGTCAGTATGAGCCGGCATGCCCATCTACCTTACCTGTTGTTAAAACCATTGTGTAAAACAGGCCAGCTTGGCTTTATAGTACATGCAAACAATCTTCCAGGGAGTGTTTTTTGGAAGCAATTTCTATTTGTTCCCTCTTCACATTCCAACTCTCTTCCCTTTTCCATCCTGTGCTCATTATTACCAATTAGAGTCGTCACCAACAATTTTCAAGCATGCGCTTCCTCCCTGAGATTGCAATGACAAATGAAGGCCTACCTAAGGTGACCTCTCCATGTCTGCAAGCATCCTCTCATGATTGCTTCTAAACAGCTATAAACTAGGCCCGCAGTATAAGCAGCCTCCCTGAAAAGGAGCAAATGGCAGTTGAGCTGCAGATTTTCAGGAATGCTGGGGGAGGGGTAACAGTGGAAGGTGTTGAACTGGCAATGAGGAGACTTGGACATGGTCCAAAATCTACCACTTGGTGGTTGTGTGACCCCAAATCCATTCACCTCAGTGTATTCATTGGTAGATCGGAGCTAACAATGCCCGCTTTGCTTAGCTCACGGGATCTCTCCCATAGACCTGCTGTAAGGAACCAGTATAGTAGTGTTGCCAACGTGGCCGGCCTAGCAACTGGTGCCATGTGAAAGGTGATTTGCGATGGTGCGTGGCTAAAGTCTTCATTACTTCTTTTAATTTAAAGCTTTGTCCTTATTTTTATGTGTATTAGAAAAATTATATGACTAGCACACCAAATTCATGCTTTCAATAGAGGAAGAGGCTTAAGTGAAAAACAAGAGGCAATACAAGTGTATATGTGCGACTGTGTGTAGGGGTGGGGGCTGGTGGGTGCATAGAATGTGTAATTATGACAAAAAAGGAAGGTAGTGTCCTCATAAAATATTGGAGTCTGCAAAAACAGAATAAATAGAACAGCTGTCTTAAGACTTCAGGGAGCTTAACAAATGGGTCATTATTATTCCTCTGGAGGCCCCTGAGTTATCTGGTCTACACAAGTCAACGAATGGTTGCCGATGCCTCCCACGTACCAGACACCCTTCTGGTTTCTGAGGATATAATCATACACAAGGTAGACAAAGTTCCTCTCTCTTAGAGCATGTGTTCAGGCGGAGAAGCGTGTCTAAACCCACAAAATAGTTGTGCGGATCTGACCTGATGATGTACAAAGAAAGCATTTGACCGCTGTAAACACTCCGTCAATGTCTGGTATTGTTGTAGTGAGACGCCAGAGATAGGAACGAGGAATTGATTTGAGAGTATCTTAAAAATGTCCGGCAGGACCCAGAGAAACGCTCTACTGCCGACAAATGTAAATTGTTTTTGTTTCTGTTGGGTTTTCCTCTGGGTTAAATTCCTGGAAAAAGTTTCCTAAAACTTTTGCACAGTGAAAGGGCTTATCTTAAATGTCTGCATTTGGCAATGTGCGCTCTCTCGAGGTAGTGGGAAATGTGAATCTAATGAGTATCATACTAGAATCGTGTATTTTAGTCTGCAGATACTCAACGCAGCTTGAATTAATCTATCTGTAAAATTACTTCCCTGAATCAACTGCTCTTCTAAAATCCAGATATGTGAAAGTCTAATTTGTTTTCCTTCATTCCCTAATTTTAGAATTCTGTCCAAAAGAATTAGCA
Organism: Suricata suricatta; assembly: GCF_006229205.1. Taxonomy (NCBI): domain Eukaryota; kingdom Metazoa; phylum Chordata; class Mammalia; order Carnivora; family Herpestidae; genus Suricata; species Suricata suricatta. Next base: position 118,315,995 of record NC_043705.1, read on the forward strand.
AATCTCCCTGGACTCATTTCTCTTTTTAAATCCCCAGAGTAACTTATCTTTTAACTGGGATTGGTTGCATTAAGTCTGCATTTATTGGATCTTCTTATCAATTCACAAATTGGCTACTTGACAACCTTTAAAAAGTCAGCTGCTCTGACGTGGGAAATAACTGCCTCTGTGAATTTAGTAATAAGTAATATCCTAGTAGCTTGAAAGAGTTAAAGTAAGTTTCTAAAGCCGCATAATTTCCCAACAAGGAATAGCTTATGTGCTGAGCTGTGTTGAAAAATGAATAGTAATGAATTCATGACAAAATAACCAAGCAGCAAAGACTAAGCCCGGAGTATGATAATGTGAACAGGCTGCAGCATATGAGGGCCGGAATGGAAGAGGAAAATGTATTAACCAGGCCTGCAGATAAGACAAGTCCATATAACTGGCTTTCAGATCCTCCACAAATGAATAACTGAAGATGAGGAATCGTGACTCCTACATTGTTTTCTTTAATAATTAATTTTTTCTTTTCTTCTTTTTTTCTTTTTAATATACTTATTATCATTGGCTAACATACACTGTTATCACATGCTTGCCCCTACAGTGTGCCTTTAGTGTTGTTACTTGGAATGATGGTCCTGCTGTTCTGTTGCACAAGCTGATGGGCAAAGCAGGTCCATTGAGCTTTGATTGAGCTTAAGGCTTTTGATTTCGATTAAGTAGTCAGCACGTGAAGTTGTTTGCTAACCCTGGCTACCTGGTGTGAAATGCAAGGCTTGGAAATTTGAAACACGAGGTAGGAATAGAAAATGATTCTTAAAACTAGATCTCCCAGAACTTAGAACCCAAAGAAATGTTGTCTCTTTTCAGCACATTCTCGTTGGGAGGTCATATACTTATTCTAATTGCGTTGTTTTCCTCTAAACATTTGGAACTCCTCTCGTGGAATTGTCTTCAGAGTCTGCAAAGCATTTTTCAGAGTCCCACTCTGTGCCAAGTCTTCATCCTTTGGGGTGGGGTGGGGGATGGGAGCCAGGGCAAGGGAGTGGATTTAATGATTTCTGGAAAGAGCAGAAAGTCATCCAGAGGCCAATCTGGTAAATGGCGTGAGTATAACCATTTGGGGTTAAAAAAAAATGCTGTCTATAAATTGCAGAGCCTGGCTCTGTCATTCGGCCTGTGAGCTGACTCTGAAGGCAGTCCTCAAAGAGGTTTGTCCAAGCAGCTTTGAAGAAATGGATAGGGTCTCCTAAAATGGCTTCTTTCGCAACAGCACTTCACCCATTTTCTTGTAGAAAATGAAGAGAGCTTGTTTCACAAATTGCATGGTCATGCATAGGGAAGAGCCATCATTTGCTAAGGATCTAGAATCAGGATAAAGACTTAGGTTAAACATTTTTCAGTAACACGGGGGAAAGAAAATAATTTGCTGTGAACGTGTTGGCTGTTCTTTCTCCCTTGGACGTCAGTTAGGATTCGGCCCTCCTCTGTGTGTTTTCCATGTATGTCCTAACATAAGGCAATATCAAATACAAGACCCTTTTCCATTTTCCGAGTCAGTCCGCCCCTTCCCTCCACCAGAAATTTGAGAGGTATAGCAAAAAACACCAACCCTCTCCTTATAATTACTTAATTTATTATTTTAGTTATGTATACTTTTAAAATCATTTGATATACTTACAAAATTGATACAGTAATACCATTTTCTATATATTTTATATTTTACATGAAAAAAATGTTACTATCGTCCTATTTTTGTCACTTTCACATTTCAGTTTATCCCAAGCAACAACATATAGCATTAGGACCGTTGTTTTCTTTCCTTCTTCCTGCCGTTGTATATTCTCACCATCCACCGTGCAGCCACTTACTGTAATACTGTAAAAAGTGATATTTAAAAGGCTTGTTCACATTAACACCCACTCTTGCAAATGTGAGGCCATTCACCTAAGTGAAAGAATAATTAAATATGTATTAACGTTCACCGATTTCACTTCTAAACATCCGAATCTTGCATTGATTGAGGCTATTTGGAGATAATGTATCTTCCCTGAAAAGAACTGAGTTATTCAAAATAAAAGAATGATAAGAACACCCTATTGAAGTAGACTCTGAATATAAAATGGCTCCCTCGTCTCCTGAGGAGTGATTTTGGGGGGAAACCTTGCCTGGCATCTGAGTATACACACAGAGTTAATGACTTGTTCTCTGTTACCCACAGACACGATCATCTCTCTGAGTTGTCATTTCTATTGAAAAGGGGAAAAGGGATTGCCGACAGAGGTCAGAGTTCACGGAAGAAATGTAATAGAATGACAGTGTAACAGACAGCAAACAGAAGATGTTTGATTTTCTTTTGGGATATAGGAAAGGGGAAATACAGTGTGATTGTTTGTCCCTAGAGATGGGAACATATGTACTGGATTACAAACCAAATACCAAAAAGCTCTACATTTTTGTTTGTGAAGAAATAATAGAAAGTAGCTGAGGGAGAGAGGGAGGAGAAAAGTAAACAGGAAGGGCAAGGATCTGTTTAGTTAACTAATAATGCAGCTTATACCAAGGCATCATCGAGATTCTGGGTTTGGACACTCAAGATTTGGGTTCTTGTAAACCATTCTATTTTCGTGCCAACTCCCATAGAAACTCTCACTATATTTGACATTATGGCTGAAACTGATGTTCTAATCCTGGCTGGGCCTTGGTCGCTGTTCTCCTGTGTTCAAAATGGTCCATGGTGGGGTGCCTGGGTGGCTCAGTCGGGCAAGCGTCCAAGTCAGCTCAGGTCATGATCTCCCAGTTTGTGGGTTTGAGCCCCATGTTGGGTCTGTGCTGGCAGCTCAGGTTCTGTGTCTCCCTCTCTCTCTTTACCCCTCCCCTGCTCATGCTCATTCTCTCTCTGTCTCAAAAATAATAAAATAAAGCATTTTGAAAAAACGGTCCATGGTTTTGACGCATCTGCAGGGACAGCAGGAGTCCATCAAAATGACAGGCTTCCCGCTGTTGGCTGCAGCTTGCTAGCGTTCACATGTGATTTTTGGAGACCAAGAAATTAAGACATTCTTCTGGAGGATGGGTGGAGAGCCCTGGTTTTAAATGTCTCTTCGTTTTCTGCATTGCAGGGTCTCAAAATAATGGTCTTCCCGGTACAGTGCACAGCTTGCTGGCTTAGTATACCCCGACCCATAATGCTCTGCTTTGTAACTTCCTCTCACTAACCCTATAGGTGCTTTTCCTCCTAATTTTGGACAATCACTGGCCTGAATTGGACATTACATTAAGGCCTTTAAAAGAGCTGATATGGATAGTCTTTTATGTTTTCTGTATTTATGGTCCCTTCTACGATGTCCCACTGCCCAGAAATATTGACAACCATATGGATTTAATCATAAATTCCTCTTGGTCCCAGAAAAATGAGTTTATATATGTCTTCTTGACGAAGCCGAAGGAGGCAAGAGAGGAAGTGGACAAAACTGGGTGCAGAGTGAGTTGACCTGGCATCTCATTTCTGCTTTCCCCCTTGTCTCTGGACTATGGGGAATCACATCCCTCTGGTCACCTTGGTTTCATGGTTATGAAACAAGAGTTGACTCATTCCCCTGTCAGATTCTGTCACCGTCTAATAATCTGTATTTCCAAATAACAGTGGCTGCCAGGTATGGGGCACTTGCTTGAAAGCATACACCCTGCAGAGGCCTCTTAGACCTTGCAGATCGGGACTTTTACTTACAGGTAAAGAAACTGAGGCTTAAAGAGTTAAGTGACTGTCCTGGGGAAGACACCTTTTCTTTGACTGAGTCCTAGCTAATGGGTTAATTCTTTTCTGAAGGAGCCAAACAGACATTTCAGAATACTAAGTAACAGATCAGCCAAAAGGATTTTTCAACACACCTTTTGGTTCTTTTCCTTTCTTTGCTTTGTCTTTCTTAGGCTTCCGGTGGGCAGACCTGAGTTTTTAAAACTTCTCTTCATGACCCATTATCAGCCTCGTGCATGTAAGGTTCCTCTTACTATTTTTGTATTTCCCCCTCCATCTGGAGTGTCCCTTCCTTCTGTCAGCACTTGCCGTACTGTACTGTGTCTGTATCTTTGCAGTCCGCTGTCCCTGTGTTATTTAGACGTGTGTATCCTTGAAAACTAATGTTATTATGCATCAGTGGTTTTGATTTACATAATAGCTATCAAGATTCAATTCTCATCTTTTTTTTTATTCTTTCTTTACTCAGCAGTTTGAGATTCATCAAGGTTGTTATGTGAAAATCTTGTTCACGATGTCTAATGGTTACATAGGATTTCATCATATCCTATCATACAGATACTCCTTACCACTGGTATTTAGGTTGGCTCCACATCCTTGCTACCACAAACAATCTGGCATGAGCATCCTCTAATATATCTTTGTACACACTGAAAATGAGACTTTTTAAAAAAATTATATACGGAGGAATAGATTTATGAGTCACTGTGTGTGTGCATCTTACTTTCACAAAGCGTTGCCAGTTGCTTTCTAGAAAGGCTGCATTGCGTTGTTCTTCCTCCAGGGCTGAATGAGGTTCACTGTTTTTCCACATCTTTATCAGCACTACTTATCTTCTGGCTTTCTAATTTTTGCCAATATCTCTGTATTAAGTGGTATATCACTTTTGTATTAATTTACATTAATTGGATTACTAGTGAGGTAGTACATTCTTCATACAAGTTTTAGCCATTTGGGGTTTCCTCCTGTGATTTGCCTATTTATATCTAGGCCCATGTTTTTATTTTCCTTACTGTGTTTCCTAACTTTGCTGGTTTTTATGATTATGATTTTTAAATTTGTCTTATTGTCTCATACGGTGGGTTATTCTCCCCATTTTCTCTGCTTTGAACTTAATTTCCTTTTTTTTTAATTTTTAAAAATGTTTATTTCTTTTTGAGAGAGAGAGAGACAGAGAACTAGTGGGGGAGGGGCAGAGAGAGAGGGAGACACAGAATCTGAAGCAGACTCTGAGCTGTCAGCAAAGAGCCCGACATGGGGCTCGAACCCACAAACCACAAGGTCATGACCTGAGCCAAAGTTGATCACCTCACTGACTGAGCCACCCAGGCGCCCCTAATTTCATTTTCAATATCGACTTCACTGAATTACAAGAGTTTCTTTCCACATCTTGACATTTAATTATGCGTGGGTTTTAGCTGTTGTGTTCTGCAAGTCTGCACTTCTGTTAGCGTTATCAACAAAGGTTTTTCTTCATTTCCTTCAATATGTCCTAATACCTGATTTAGCCTCTTTTTGGTTTTGCCTTAACCCTTTTAGAATTCTTATTTGTCTGCATAAATTCTAGAATCCATTTTTTATATTAAAAACACTTTCTGGGATTTTTTACTGTAATTGGGTTGAATTTAGAGATTGATCAAGGGAGAGTCAACTATGTGATACTAAAGTAAGCTGTTAATATACATGCTATTTAATGTTCCATTTATTTAGGTTTCCTGGTGTGTATGTGCTTTAGTAGTTTATATTTTATTCTCTATAAAGTTTATGTTTTCCTCGGTTGATGTCTCTATGCTTTATAGTTTTTTGTTGCTACTATGAGTGGTATATTATATTCTATTTTCTGTTGGATTATTGCTTCTAGAACAATAGTGTTCTAGGAACACTACTAATTTTGTGTGTTTGTGTATATCTATGAAATAATATATGTGTATATATATATATATATATATATATATATATATGAAACAAACTAGCTGAACTCCTTTTTTATTATAATTGTTGACTACTTTTCTTAGATTTTTCCAAGCATTTGATCTTGGTATTATAACTGCAAATAGTAACAATTTGATCTCCTTCCTGGTCTCACTTAATGCATTGACCAGGACTTCCTGAACTCTGTTAAAGAGTGGCAGTAACACCAAGGGCATTCATGTCTTGTTCCTAACTTGAAAGGAAATTGCATCCAAAATTTTTTAATTAAATTGATGATTTCAGTAGATTATTAGCAGAAAGCCTTTATCAAGTTAAAGAAGTTCCCCTCTATTCCTAGTTTTCTAAGGGTTTAGTTTAAAAACTTAGACGTTGAATTTTATCCAATGCTTTTCCTTTTTTTTAAGATTTTATTTTTAAAGAATAATCTCTATACTCCATGTGGGCCTCAAACTCACAACCCCAAGATCAAGAGTCCCATTCTGTGGGGATGCAAACTAGTGCAGCCACTGTGAAAAACAGTATGGAAGTTCCTCAAGAAATTAAAAATAGAACTACCCTATGACCCAGCAATTACACTACTATGTATTTATCCAAAGGATACAAAAATGCTGATTTAAAGGGGCACATGTACCCTAATGTTTATAACAGCACTATTGACCATCGCCAAAGTATGGAAAGAGCCCAAATGTCCATTGACTAATGAATGGATAAAGAAGATGTAGCATGTGTGTGTGTGTGTGTGTGTGTGATGGAATATTACCCAATGATCAAAAAGAATGAAATCTTGCCATTTGCAACAACGTGGATGGAACTAGAATGTATTATGCTAGACAAATTAAATCAGTTAGAGAAAGACAAATATCATATGATTTCACTCCTATGTGGAATTTAAGAAACAAAACAAATGAACATAGGAGAAGGGAAGGAAACATAAAAACAGAGAAGGAGACAAACCATAAGACACTCTTAAATACAGAGAACAAATTGAGGGTTGCTGGAGACAAGGTGGGGGGATGGGCTAAATGGGTGATGGGCATTAAGGAGGTTATTTGTTGGAATGAGCACTGGATGTTATATGTAAGTGATGAATCACTAAATTCTACTCCTGAAATCATTATTTCTCTATATATTAACTAACTTGTATGTAAATTAAAACATTAATTAATTAATTAAAAATAAAAGAGTCACATGCTCTACTGACTGAGCCAGCCAACCACCCCTATCCGATGCTTTGTCTGCAATTGTTGCAATAATCATGTGATTTTTCTCTTTTACTCTGTCCACGTGATGAATTATTTTAGTAGTTTTTTATTTTCTCTTCCTGAATTGTTTTTCTTTAATTAGGATTTTTTATGTTCATGTTCATGACTGAAACTGATCACAGCTTGTCTTCTTGACAAGGATTTGGTATCAAGACCCTACAAGCCTCACAAAATGAGTTTGACCCTTTCTTTTTTAGTCTGATTTTTGTAGCAACAGGCTGAAGGCAGGGAGATTCACTGTAAAACAGCCCTTCTCCCAGATTTCCCCATATGAATAAAGGGCAACCGTTCTCAGAACAAAAGCACTGTCTCTGACCTCTCTCTTTCACACTCATTCCATTGCTGAGCACATCATACTGCCTGCACCTTCACAGTCCATCTCTAATCCAGCCACGTTCTCCCCTCTACCACTTCCACGTTTGTCTATGTGAAATAATGGTCATGTTGGAATGGTGCACAACCTTATGTTTGGGATTCTTATTTTTGCTTTCCCCTCTTTATAGTTCATAGTAGCCAGCATCTATGAAAGCATCAATCAGATCATGTGACCCTGTAGAATCATCTCCTATTTATCCCATTGATGAGGGAGGAATTCCCTCCTTGGGCTTATGACATGGCCAATGCTCAAACACAGGACACCCAACGCTGGACAGATGAGACTGACCACAGTTCATCAGTCACTGCACACTCACAGTCCGGGCAAGCATGCGGCCTGGCATGCATGGCCGCATTGCAGTTGCACCCAGAAACACAGTGAACAACCAGGGGTGTTGGGAGGCAGGCTTTGTAGTATCAAGGATGTGATGCCCCCGATTCCCACATAAGGATGGGATTGGTTTAGGGATAATGATTTAGAGATAAGAGGAACTGCACCTTGTCTGTCTGATGAGCCAGTTCGGCTAAGGCATCTATTCTGCTTAAGCAGAATGGGGAAGGGAACTCATAGATGGCCATCTCAGGCCCTCCTACTATCCCCCAGATGTCAGTGGAACACATAATATTGGACCTTATTTTTAGGTGTGACACCACAAGTTTCCTTGTCAAAACTTTACAATAGCACCTTCAAGGCCCTCCCTGGACTGGCTTTAGACCTCTCTGGCCTTATTTCCCACACTCTCCCTTCTTCCACGTACTCTATTCCAGCCACACTGACTTCCGCGTTCTTACTCACACCCATCAAATGTGTTTTCACCTCAGGTCTTAGTCCCTTGCTTTTCCTCCACTTGAGCATTCTTCCCTCAAATGTCTTCATGGCTTTTTTGTTTTTTTCATTTTCTTTGGATCTCTATTCACTTTCTCAGTGTGAATAAAAAGCATTATTTGGCATGCTTTCACACTTTCTATAAATGCTACATATTTTGCTTTTCTTCTTCGTTCTTAAAATTTTGAAATTCATCCAGGTTGCTACACTTATCTATGTATCATTCATTTTATCTACTGTATTTTTTCCATTTGGTAAGTCCAGCAACATTGATTCATCTCATCTCCTATGGATGGATATTTAAGTTGCTTCCAGATTTTCCTCTAGTACAGACACTGCTTCAGTGAATAGCTTTATCAGGTCTTCTTGTGAGCCTGGAGGGGATTTTTCTTTAGGGTATATATGAAAATACAGAATTGTTGATCAAAGGGTACCAGGAACTTGCTGAGAGTTGGCCTCAGAAGTGGAGCTGGGAGAGTCATATGAGTCCTCCTCTGGTTGAAAAGTGTAGAAACTACTAGAAGAGCTGAAGGCCCTGAGACCTAGAAAAAACACTTACTTAAGTAAGTGCTGACGGTTGTCTCCTGGTTCACAGAGGAACTTCTACAGTCTGTGAGAGGAGTCATTGCTCTTGGATACTATCACTAAGGGCCACCCTCTGTGAAGCATCTGTTACCACTGACGGAACTGTGACAAGATGCTCCCATTGGCAGGAGTGACTACTATGACAAATTGTTAGGTTGGGGGTTCTTGACTCTTAGAAATGTTGGACTTTCTCCTAAGCCTTTAGTGAGTCACTCTTTACCTACAGGGAAGAATAGAGGGAATTGGTCTTTGTCAATAATCCTTACTAAATTGAGAGAATAACAGTTTCCTATGGGAATCCTTGGTAAGAATCAGATGTCTAGAAACTGCAGAAAGAAACTCAAAACATCTTCAGAGCTCCTGAATTAGAGCCCAGCTTCCAGATTTTTGATGGAGGGTGCGGCCCAGGAAAAAAGGGGTTTATTGGCATGTGCATCTATTTACTTTCTCCTCTAGTCCTTATTGTAATTTTTTTTTAATTCTCTCCCTCCTTCTCTCCCTTTCCCGCTTTCTCTTTCTTATTTTCGTTCTCTTTTATATGTGTAAGATTTGCTGGTAGCATTTTAAGACCCTACTTTGCCTCTGTGGTATTCATGTTTTGACACCAGAGAACAGAGGAAATGTTTAATCCAATGAGTAACCGTAAAGGGTTCAGAAGAAAACTGTGCGTACTGAGCAGTCCCCACCCTGGAACTTGTTCTTTGACTTGACCTTATGAGCCTGTCCTTGGTCTGACTCTCTTGAGTGCATTATAAGAGTGATGCTTCCCCTCCAGGATGTGATCCTGCCAGACCTGTGGGTCCCAAGAACTTCACAGAGGACAGGGAAGATGGCTATAATGGCCTGTTTTTTAAAGCTTATTTACTTATTTTTGAGAGAGAGAGAATCCCAAGCAGGCTCAGAACTGCCAGCACAAAGTCCAGCATGGGGCTTGAATCCATGAACCACAAGATCATGACCCTAGCAGAAATCAAGGGTCAGACACCTAATGGACTGAGGCAGCCAGGGGCCTCTATAATGGCTTACTCTTGATCCCAGAAACAGAGATTAGTTGATTATTTTATGAAAGCAAGGGCATAATCACATAGGTTCTGGGACCCAGTTCCCTCAGAAACAGGAGTCAAAGGCAAGATGAAGTAAAAGATAAAAACATTCAATTGAAAGTCAGGAGATTTGTGTTCTAATTCTGACTCTTCCACTATCTAGTTGGTGACTTTGGGCCAATTACTTAACCCTCTGGGCTTAATTACCTTATTTAAAACATGAGGGTTTGGAGGTGATTTTTATCAAATTTTACTAAGCACTGAAAATTTTTAAGCACCCGTTGGGAGGATACAATCAACTTCTAAGCAACCGCTACATACAGTCTAAAGTACATTTTAGCTCTAAAATATCTTGAAATTGGAAAGAATTTCTTTTTTCTACGTCCAAGTTCACTTGAGTTGTGATCATTTGAGATCCCGAGTGATTTTTACAGATGCCGTCTTCCTAAGAGGTCACATGATTTCTCAGCCCAAACTCCTGCCTGGGCAGATTGGAGGATCTCTCCTGTTTTCTCATTATGCAATTACCACATAGTTGTACCTTTGGGAGACATAGTCTTCTTGAAGTTAGAGCAGTTCTGTCTTACCATGATCACTCTATTTCTCAGTCCTTTTATTTTATTTTTTTTAATGTTTATTTATTTTTGAGACAGAGAGAGAGACAAAGTGTGAACAAGGGAGGGGCAGAGAGAGAGGGAGACAGAGATTCCGAAACAGGCTCCAGGCTCTGAGCTAGCAGTCAGCACAGAGCCTGATGCGGGGCTCGAACCCACAAACTGTGAGATTTTGACATGAGCCGAAGTCGGACACTTAACCTACTGAGCCACCCAGGTGCCCCATCTCAGTCCTTTTATATATGACTCAGGAGGAGTATGTCCCAGACCCACCATGCTGTGCCTCTTTGGGACCCTGTAATCTACTTCTAAGCTTAACAGTGGGAAGCATTGTTTCAATTAAATATTTCCCAATAGTAAGGACTTAAGTCTACTTCTGTGGCTTCCCAAGGGGCATTTTCAATAAAACAGAAAGGAACATTCTTTTAAAGAGCTTGCAAAGGCAAGCATCTCCATTAACCATTGTGAGAACAACTTGCTACTTGAATATGGCTGCCATATTTTTGCCCAAAGCACCAAATTCTCATTTACTTTCCTGTCCAAAACTTTCATCAGCCCTATTGCCTAGAGAATTCAAGATTGTTTACTTACTTTTTAAAAAAATGTTTATTTATTTATTTTGAGAGAGACAAAGCATGAGCAAGGGAGGGACAGAGAGAGGAAGAAAGAGAATCCCAAGCAGGCTTTGCACTGTCAGTACAGAGCCTGCCTCAGGGCTTGAACCCATGAACCACGAGATCATGACCAGAGCCACAACCAAGAGTCTGATGCTCAGCTGACTGAGCCACCCAGGCACCCCAACTCACCTTTTTGTTTTTAAGGAAAACCTGTATTCTCTGGCCCCATCCTGCCTCTTTGTCATTATTTCCCATTGTTTCAGCCTGCACTACCTATGCCCTCTAGTCTCAAATAAGCTTATTTGCATCCCCCAGGGGATGAGGAGAGGATAAAACTTGATTGACTACCTGTTATGTGCTAATAACTGTCCTGGGTACTTTCCCATTTGTTGTTTGATTTTATACCTGAAGAAATTAAGGCTCAGAGAGGTTGTATACATTTCTTGACTCAAAAATAGAAAACCTGGAGTTGTTACCAAGGGCTATTTGAATTTGAGTTATAGTTATTTTTGCTTTAACACCTTCCTCTAGCCTAATGGTCCCACATCCAGCCTGCTAATCAGGAGGGCTGTTGTGGGAATTGTTCCTGGCAGACCTCCCCAGTACCTACTCCTCTAGCCCTTTGAATCGCTTGTGTAAATGCCTAAATCTTTGAATTACTTTCTTTTGGCTTATTTAACTACAGTGACTGAATCCTGACTGATACAACCTATTATTGGGGAATACTTCTTACATAAATATTAGTATCAAATTATTTTAGAGCTTAAACTTATTTATTTTTATTTTTGAAGTAGGCTTCATGCCCAGCATGGAACCCAGTGCAGGGCTTGAACTCGTGACCTTCAGATCAAGACCTAAGCTGAAACCAAGACTTGGACATTTAGCCAATTGAACCTCCTGGGTGCCCCTTTAAAAATATTCTTAAAGTAATCTCTACTCCCAATGCTGGGCTTGAACCTACAGCTCTGGGATCAAGTATCCCACACTGCACCAACAGAGTCAGCCAGGCACCCTAAGAGCTTAAACTTCTTTTAGCTTTGCATCTTTGTTTTACTGATGAGGAAGTGGAAGCCCAGAGAGGTAAAGAGAATTATCCAAAATCATATAGCTGGTTAGTGACAAAATTAAACCCATGTCTTTGCCCCAAATCAAGGGACCAAATGGCAGACCAAGTATTTTAGAAGTATTTTAGAATTTTAGAGGTTTTTAACCTCAATCCCAACCTTCAACAACACTCACTAGCTCTATCTCTATAGAGAAATCACTTCACTGCACTGGACCTTAGTTTCTCAGTTTGTAAAATGGGAATGATAATCTTTTGCCCCATTATGGTGCATATTGGAGATTTTACACGTAAAATGCCTAGTACAGTATCTGTCTCATAATATATGCTCAATAAATGGTTAAGTGCAAGGCCACCCTTCTTCACGCTGAGTACCAGTTGGAAATGTCCAAAAAAGACAAGCACCTTTCACTGTTCCTCCCACCTAAACTCTGGCATATTCAACACCCTGAAAGCAAATGGACCAAGACTAATGAACTCCAATCTGATCACAGCAATTCATTTAGTATTGCACACAGCAAAAAGTCAAAGAGTTTCTAATTCAATAAAGAGTTGTGCTCCCTAGCACATCTAGTGCAAAGTTCAGGAGGGCATAAAAACATTACACTTTCCTTTCTTTTTGTGTTTTTTTAAAATGTTTTTTAATTTTATTTTTGAGAGAGAGAGAGAGAAAGTACAATCAGGGGAGGGGCAGAAAGAGAGGGAAACACAGAATCCGAAGCAGGCTCCGGGCTCTGAACTGTCAGCACAGAGTTGGACATGGGGCTCAACCTTGTGAACCGAGAGATCATGACCCAAGCTGAAGCCGGCCACCCAACTGACTGAGCCACTCAGGCACCCCACATTTTTCTTATTCTTTCTAAAGAAATGTTCGGCTTACTGTTATACTTTAAAACCATATCATTTTCCTTCAATTCCTTCTCTGGTAATAAAAATCTCTGTTTTTCAAACACACATGGGATAGTGATAATAGTATTATTTGTATTTTCAATGGATTTTGAGAGGCATGCAAAAGGCATTGTGAAACTTATAAACACATCACATTTTTTAATCTCTAAATTTCAGGGAAGTTGAAGAGTTCTAGGATGTCAAAGAGTCTAAGTCATGTGGAGCTCAGGTGCTTAGAATGCAGATAATCAGCTGCTGCAATGCTCTCTGCCCGTTGATTGACTTCCCCTGTAGACAGTCTGTGCAAGGAGATATGCATGTGAAGGGAATGGTGTCCAAAAGAGGCATCTCTCTTGAAGGTGACTCCTTGCTCTACATGGCAGGGAATGGATGAACATGGCCAGAAGTCTCTACTCAAAGTCTGACTTCTTTTATTCCACTCCCTGTAGTATAGTGAAGTACTTGGGTCTCAAAAGAAAACAGAGTACATTCAGGGAAATATTTGAAGAGTGTGAAAAAGAGAGCTATTGTAGAGGTATGGACAGAGAGTCAGAAGGGACAGTGAGGCACCAAAGGGCTAAAACAATGAGTGGCATCAACACCCTTAGGCTTAAAGGGGCAAGGAGAGAAGGTGGAGTTCCTGGGACTCAGTAAGAGCTGCAATGTGAGAGAGGAATTGTTTGATAGGAGGAATTTGACCATTAGCAGTTAGACCTTCAGGAGCAGGGGAGTCAAAAATACCCTGACCTCACTCTCCCACCCTCTCATCTCCTACCAGTGCCCTCCAATGACTAAACCCAAGAAAAGCCCACTGATGGGAACCTTACAGACCAACCTGGGATGTAGGGGAATAGAGATGGCTAGAAATGGGTTTGGAGGTGTCAATGGAAGAGAATTCTGCATGGCCAGCCTGTGAGTGTAGAGAGAAATACAAAAACATTTTTTCTCTCTTTTTCTTCCATTGAAGTGGCTCTATGATTAATTCACCTTTATTGATGGAAAAAAAAGTACCTACTGTATCCCTCTCCCAGGTCGTATTCGATATGGCAGTTGGAAGGTTAAACTCAATGCTCTGAAAGAGCTGAATGCCCTCAAATGGAAGGATCTTTCACTTTTAAGCCAAAGTAAGAACCCTAAGTCTTGATATATTTGATAGTCTTCTGGATATGTTGGATTTTTAAGGGGCCCAATAAGTCACAGTCCTGTTCCTTGGTCAACATAGACATAGGAATTAGGCCGATAGAGATTTTTTAGGTCACCTTTAGTATTGATCAAGCTGATATTAGAAGACAAAGCTTAGTAGCAAGGCTAAATGGGTTTCCAAATAATGCTGCAGAATATAATTCCCCCACCCAGTCATAGGCAAGGCAGAAAAACTTCAGATCTTGCCCACAGGGGCAAGGTCTTTACAGCTGAACTCCTGAGCAGGTGAAAATATGTGCTTCATGCAAATGGACAGACCCCAAATGAGGAGAGATGAGGGCTGAGGCGCCTTTAGTTTCTTCTTCCCAGTTCAGAGAATAAGTCTGTCCTTATCCCAGGATGGGAAGAGTTCCAACAACATTTGAAACATATAAAAACAGACAAAGCACAACAGCAGCAACAACAGCAGACAAACCAAACTGACCCCTGGTCCATCCACCCATTATCCCCTTTTGTATAACAAGACCCGTGGGCCGTCCATGGAGAGGGGCATCCAGCTGTCTTGCAAGGAACGTGTTGGTGCCCAAACTCAGCTTCTGGGGGCTCTTGTTGGAACTGTTGACGTTGATTTGCACAACTTCTTGGGGGAAACCAGGTCCATGTCTCGCTGCTCCCTCCAGAGCCTCTGTACCCCTGCACTGTGAGGAGAGCACAGAAGACCAGGCTCCATCCCTGCTCTGTCCTCCAGGTGGCAGAAGCACTATCCAGACTGTTCCGTGCCTGGGGCGGCCTCAGGCCAAGCCAAAGATAACATTGTGTCCATGCACAGGAACACACTGTGCTTTTTTAGGTTCCCAGGAAACCAAATTGCTGTGAAGGTCAACAGTGTTCTTAGACCGTGGATAGCTCACATTTGGGGTTACGAAGAACAAATATGAGGCCCCAGGACTTCCTTCCATCAAGGGCTCAAGAGTCCCCTCTTAGGTCTCCTCTGATCCTCTGCTAACCAGGTACTTTCAAGCCCTGTTTACTCAGTGTAGGCATTCTTGAGCACCCTAACTGAGGCACTCAGTGTAGAAAGCTGCTCGACTGGATCTGGAGAGAGAATTAAGGAGTTGCAAAGAGCTTCCCGCCCTGAGCCCACTGACTCTCTTCCCTAGGGTATCCTCTCTCCCACTTAGACCCTTTCTAGAATGATGGGACAGAATGCAACACGAGCTACCCTCTTACCTGACTGTCAGCAACTAGAGCCATGTATGCAATTGCCTACTTGATATTTCTTCCTGGATGTCTCCAAGGCACACATCCCACCTCTATCCCAAGCCTCTTCTCCGTCTGTGGGAGGGCACGCCCGCCTGGCCAGATGTGCAAGCGGAAACCTAGGAGTCACTCCTTCATCTCAGCCTACGTCTGAGTCATTGCCAAGTCATTTCAATGTTGTCCCCTAATTATCTCTTGAGCCCTCCCTACCATCCTGCTTAGTGCCACCACCATCTCTTGTCCTATGCTTGTGCCTGCATTCCCTCCCCCTCTGTCTCCAAGTCAGATCTACACTGCAGTTAGAATGATTTCTTTTCTTCCGAATGCAGAGCTCATCATTTCACTTGTCCTCTTTCCATTGCCTCCTCTTGCTCCTGGGACAGAAATCAAGACCCTAATTGGGCTCACTAGACCTTAATCTTTCACTTGCTGCGTCTCCAGCCTCTTGCCCGGCTGTGGTCCCTTTGGCCTTCCTCTATTCCAATCTCCCAGACACCATTTCTCTTGCCACCAAAGAGCTTCTCCAGCATCTCCTGTGGAAGTCCTGGCCTTCCCCTCGGCTCTGTGTGTCACAGGCAGGGTGATGCACTAGGGTGGGCTCCGTTGCCCAAAGGACTTCCCTCTGGAATTGCTCCACTAAGACCTCGCTGATTTCCCCAGAGACATTTCATTGACTTAACTACTTTAACTACCTTAGGAAGTTCCCTGCCCCCAAGCTGCCAAGGCCACCTCACTTTTGGGGAATTTTATGGGAGCTAAGTAGGGTTTTTCTCATTCCTTCTCTGCTTGGGGCAGAATGCAGACTGAGGAATACAGGAATGCACATTTCCATTAATGTGAATCTGAAACACTTGGCTTTCTCTCACTCTGTCTCTGTCCTCTCTCTCTCTCTCTCTCTTTTATAACTCTTCAACCAACCCCACTGCTAAGGCATTTTTCTTGTCAGGGGAAATGCAAACCAAACCAAACCCCTTGCTTAGGTGCTAGCTGTCTAGCTATGAACAACCAGGTCAGCATGACCAACTGGTCCTCCGGCCAGCACACCAAGACCACAGAACTGAGGAGACTTGGTCTGTTGCACATTATTTTGTAGAAAGGTATCTATTGGTGCCTTTCAGAGTACATAGGTCTCCCATTGTGTGTGTGTGTGTGTGTGTGTGTATCCATAGCATGGATTTGCATATGTAATGTGTACACATCCACGCATGTGTATGTATGTGTACATGTGTGTGTATGTGGTGGACCTGGGGGGGGCTGGCCCCATCTTCCACAGGAGCCTTTCTCCCTTCTCCAGCT
Organism: Suricata suricatta; assembly: GCF_006229205.1. Classification (NCBI taxonomy): domain Eukaryota; kingdom Metazoa; phylum Chordata; class Mammalia; order Carnivora; family Herpestidae; genus Suricata; species Suricata suricatta. Next base: position 118,332,641 of record NC_043705.1, read on the forward strand.
GCCTAGGTCTCTTTAAGAGATCCTGGAATAGTTAGTGACCATCTTTCCTGGGGTGGCCATGGGGATGGACCTGGCTGACCTCCAAATATGGGGAGCAAAATTGACCCCCACTGCTGTGTTCTGAGGTTCGTCTCCTCTTTGCTCTGAGGTCACTCTTTTGGTTAGCCCTGGCCAACAACAGTACACAGCAGGGGTACCGAGGCAGGCCTGTGCCTGGGTGACGCAGGACTCCTCTGATAGCTGATCTTCACTCCCGGCCCCCCTGAGCACCTGGCTGAGCCTTTGTAGACTGCAGGGCAATCTGAGGTGTGTCCATCCGGCCTTCATGCTCCCTTTGCCCTCTTTGGGTCGGACTTGCATCACCACTCTCAGCCATGCTGGCTCCCTACACAGGGTCTCTCACAGTCATCTCCCTTTTTCCATCCTGCCATGTTTAATCCCATGTTAGCATCTGCTTCTTGGATAATCCAGAGTAAGACATCCTCTTACCCATCTCTCAAGGAAGAGCAGCCCACTGAGTTACAGCAAAGTCTTTCAACTGTGTTTCTGTAGGCTGTTTAGACCTTGAAACAAGAAAGGTGGAAAAACATTAAAAACTACTTATATGTAGTGCATAAGCATTTAGGTGGACCACCTGTGCTGTAGTGCTTATGTAAACTAGACAAAACCAGGTTTCTAAAAATGCTCTTTGAAAGGAATGAAACAGCTCAGTGTGCTGGGGTCCATAGGCAGTCCTTAGTCCCACTGACTTTCTTCTTGACTTCAAGAAGCATTTATATAGTGATGAGTCCATCACTGACTGCAGCAAGGTCAAAGTTTTGTGCGTGGAGGGCAAGGCCACCTTAGCATTTAATTCCAGGCTCTGACTACTCTTGGTCTTGTGGTTAGAGACAGAAGCTGAAAGGGAATGCTATCTATTCCAAATGGAAGCAAGGAAACTAGTGAGGGAGTGAACAAAGCATCCACTCTGAAATGGAATTGCCAAGGCTGTGGGAGAGGAGGTTGGCTCTGGCAAACACTGATAGAATGGTATTATACACATGTGTATGATGTTTCTTGTCATTTTGTGTTCCTATATGTGCATATAACTAAATTCCCTTAATTTGGGAAGTGACTGATCTGTGATTCTAATCAGAAAGTGTTTATTAAAAGTAACCACAGCATTTAGTGAATGCTCCCTACACAGGGTCACATATATTGCCACACATTATGTCAAGCCCTTCACATACAGTCATTGGACTTTCAATTTATAGAAAAGGAAATTAGCGGTGGGGTAGCTTACACTAAAGATGTAACCTTGTCCCCTCAGATTTTTTTTCAAAATAGATTTATTTTCAATGATCGAATCAATAACTGACTCAACTAACCAAGGGTTCTAAGAAGCGAACCACGTGGGACACTTCTACAACAGGTAGACTTTAACAAGTTGCCCTGCATTTCAGAGCTCATAATGGCAGAAGCAAGATTCATTTGCAAAATTGTTAAACTCCAAAGATTTCTGCCCCGTGGAACAGTAGCAGCAAGCACATAATGCTAGAGTTTAAAGCTTGAGAAACTAATAACATCAAAACTGCATGATTAAAGAGTAATTCTATATGAAAAATTACAGTGGATTTGACCCAAGTTCTACTTCAGTTATCCAACAACCTTGACAAACAGCTTTCCCTGGGGGGGAAGAGCCTATCTTCTTAAAAATACAAAAGGACAATGATAGTGAAAAAACACCACCTTCTCTCAAAAGCAGTAGGAGGAATAAGAAAGAAAATGAGGTAACTCTTATCAATATGGTCTACAATGTCATTGTCTCAATCAAACAGATACCACTCCAGCATTCTCATAGGTGTAGGAAACATCATCATAGCTGGGTTTGTTCTCCTCACTTCCTTATGGCCATAGGAATCAAACTGAACAAACTTGGAAAAAAAAATTCTTACTTCTTTGAAAATTATTCACTCTTTTCCGCCTGTTTTCTCCCTGAGAAATATTTTTGAACAGTGTTTGCTGCCCCCTATTTATAGCTTTCCAGTCTTGGCAGGTATGGGAAACTTTATAAGTGGTTTGTTTTCTTTGCTATATCCAGTGTTGATTCAAGTCGCTTTAGCCACTGGAACAATTGGAAGCACTTTCAAGGAAGGTTGAAATCTGTTGATGACTGATAACATTGTGAAATCTAGATCATCTCCATCAAGATTTTTTTGAGGGGTTCAGGCCAGCTAGAAAATCTTAGGAGTGCCATGGTTTGAATAATTATCTTTATTTCTTTGTCAGTGATCATTCTGGAGGAAATTTTCCTCTTGACATAGGTAGGAAGAATGTCTCCTGAACATTTTCTCAGTTGTTGGTAACTCTGGGTTGGACTCTTAGTTTGAGGGCTAGATAAGAATGCATGTGGCAGGCACTCCGTATCTGAGCTCTGGCCTGGAAGGGACCTTCCTTACGAACCTATGTCTAACATTTGGGTTTTAACCAAGTTTCACATGCTGACCAGAAGCAAACATTAGTGGTTCTTTTGTTTAGGAGAGATGCCTGGAATTTCTGGGTTTTGTTTCATAAATGATTGAACTAAATAAATACATTTGAAAGCCAGTAGAATTATAGGCATATTCCCCTCCCATCTGGCATGTTTTTTATGGGTGGTATGGTTGTATTTTGGGTTCTTTTTTTTCTGGATTTTTCCACGCTTTGCCTCCCTATAATTTGTGGGCCTTAAGAAAAGTCATGGTTGGCCCTGTAAATGTACAAGGAGGGCCTATTTGGGGTCATCTCACTTATTCTTGTCGCCTGGTCCTTGTCTGCGGTGCTATAGGGAGGGGGCCACAAGTAATACAGAACCTCAGCACAGAGAGATGGATTTCCAACTTCAAAAACATCCGGAAAAAAACTGCAGTGTTTCTGAGATTAAGTGACTCTTGGAAAGTCAGCCTCACTGGGGACAGGAGCAGAATGAGGTGGTTGCCTGCCTGTCATCTGATCCAGGAGAAGTTTGGATAGGGCAGAAACAGCATAGCTCACAGAGACTGAGAATACGAGGCCCTTGAATAACTCATACGCATCCAGCTGGGGTTGCCAAAAACCAACATCTTCACCTACACCTGGCAGGCCAGGCACGTTCCCCAGTTTTACTTGAGTATGGGACTTTCTCCAAGGTCACTCACGGAGACTCAGTCAATTCTAGAAAGAGATCTGAGGCAGCTCCATACCCACCACCCAGCCCTGGCCTCCCCAACCCCTCACCCCATCCTCCAACTGACAGATCAGTTGTTTCTTTGATCATCACTGTGATTTACAGCCCCTCCTCTTTTTAACATGTGCTAAGTACTTTAACAAAGTCTTTTAACAAGTTTTATTATGAAAAATTCAGATATATACAAAACTAAAAAGAATAGTTTACTGAACTCCAAATGCCATCACCCAGACTCAGAAACTATCAAGAGTTTTACCGTAAGAGTTGCTCCATGTCTCCCCTTCTTTTAGAGGGAATCTCAGACCTCAGTGATATCTCCTCTTATACAGCTCCAAGCACCATAAGTGTTTTCATGAGTAGCCATGTGATTTTCCTACTCATGGAATTCCTTCTATCACGTCCCACACCCTTAGTTCTCACAATGTCTAGTTGTCCCAAAGGAGTCTATTTACAGTTGATTTGACTGAACAAGCATCCAACCAGGGGCCTCTCATTGCCTTATATATCTTCCCTCTGTCTTCATCTTCTACTTGCCTGCCACAAACTTTTTGGAGGAACCAAGTCAATTGTCTAGATGTTCATTATTTTCCCACAATTACATGTATTATTTCAAGGTTGAGAGAAAAGCTCTCCCACCAAAACCTGTATGGCAACCAATAGAGACCATTGTTTCTGGATTGCAAATATTATTAATGTATAAACCATATGTAGGTAATGATGATAGATTTCCCCTCCCAAATAAGAATTTCCTTAGATGTCAAAATAGCTTAGTAAGAAGGGCTATCATATAAGCTACTTGCTGTGGTTTCGGTATAATTCTTTTCTAAAGATGCAAAGTAAAGTAGCAGGACCAGAACTCATTTTTGAGGCACTAGGTTGATACTAGATGGGAGTGAACACGAAGGAAAGTGTCTGGGCTGTGCTAGGAGACACAGTCCAGAGTTGGCTGTGTTCTTTCCTGGGCAAATACCTCGTGCCCTATTTTTTCTATCGCTGAGTTTTAAAATCAGCTTATTGAGGTAACCTACAATAAATAACAAAGTGTATATATTTAAAGTCTAACAATTTGATACTTTTTGCAGTATACATATACCCCTGAAACCATGACCCCAATTAATATAATGATCTAACAATTTCCTTACACCCCATAGTAATTCCTCCTTCCTGCCCCTATTCACACCTGCTGCCCACCCCAGACAACCATGGATCTGTTTTCTGTTGCTGTAGATTACTTTGCATTTCCCGGAAAGTTGTATAAGTGGAATCATACAGCATGTGCTCTTGTCCGATTTCTTTCATTGAGTGTAATTATCTTCTGATTTATCATTGCTGTCTGGAGTATCAGTAGCTCATTTCCTTTTATTGCTGAGTAGTAATCCACTATGTTTTATTCCTGATTAACCACAGTAAGGATTTAGATGGGGTCCCCTTAACTGGATCACTCCTGAGTTTGATGGCCTTAGTACTTCTGATGACACACTGGCCTTTCAAGCCTGGCAAATAACGCTTCCTCTATAAACCTACTCCTGAGAGAATAAATCCTTGCATTATCGTTACCTTCCTGAACCTCTGTGCTCCCGGTTCAGAAGCATAGAGACCTGAAGTTACATCTATCCTCTTTCAATTCTATAATTATTTGATTCAAAAAGCAGGGGTGGGTGTGGGGGAAGAGTGGTGTCAATTTAATAAATCATAATGACACCAATTTTCACTTAAAGGTAACACTGAAATCCCTTTACCCACAACTCTTCTGAATGCTGCCTTGAGCTATGAGGTATTAGATGCTCCCCTCTCTTTAGTGACTGTACTAGAAATCCCTTCACCTTTTTTAAAGATTAAACCGTGATTGAAGAGAGAAGGATTTTCTTTAAATTTTATGCAGAGGGTGTTGTTGCTATTTGTGACTGGTTATCATCTAAGATGTATTTAGCATCTTCCAAAGGTGGTTCGTAAGCACAGGCTCAGAATGTTGATCTGATAACCACAGAGAACAGTTCTGGAAAGGGAAGGTGACCAAAATCATGGTGACAAGAGAAAGAATGAGAAGAAACCCAGTTTTCCATCTTGCTCCTAATCCAGATTACAGAATGCAAATGATGTCCCCATACCATGTCCCCTCCCCCACCCTATGGTGATTCAGCAAGGACAGGATGTCTTTTTTACTAGAAAAGCTTATCTTTCCCAAGAAAGCAATTCTGATTTGTTTGGCACATACTGACGTGAGTGTTCGGCCTTCTTCCTTAAAGAGTCAAAGGAGAGTGTGAAGAGGGTGTGGCACGGGATCCAGGGTCATGATGGCCATTTTATTTCTTCCTAGAATAACATATTCTTTGCTGGTTGCCAACATGCTTATTTTTATGTAGATTTGACCTTGGCTGTAACCTTGAACAACCAAAATAGAATAAAATAACTATAAGCTACTTCAAAAAGCTTGACCTTAAAAGTATATAAAAATATAAGACAAAGGCAGGAAAACAAACCAGGCCCCAGCTTTGAGCAAAGAACCACTGAGCTCCCTGGGTCTAGTTAAAATATCAGCTTTGTGCATATTAGATTCCATCCTGTGTTTGATTATTTCTGCATTGAGGGCTGCCTTTATCGATTGGTAGAGTGGAATGTTCAAGAGCATTATATTACAATCTGTCTCCAAATGGCTTTTCAGAAAGAAATTTCCTGTAACTCAGAGGCAGAAATTATGCAGGGAACACAGGGGAGAGACTAGGCAGCTGAATCTCACCCGGACTTGTGCACATGGGGTGATGGGGTGCGTCCAGAGAGAACTCGCTTTGGTTTCTTAATGTGGAGGACCAGTCTCAGCTCTACTATCACGCCACCACAAACTACGGGGAATGCTAGAGAAAAACGAGCTGGTGGGGGTTGTTTGTGGCTTTGAGAGTCACAACACATTAAAGATGCCTTAGAGTCCAGGGCCTCTTGGCTCATATTGTTCCCCTCACTTCTCTCTCCTCTCTTGTCCACCTTACATATTCTTGCCTAAATCTCACCTCCTCCATGAAGTTTTTCATCCTCTTTCACTGATTACCTCCTCTCTGAAAACACTACCTTTTGTACCACTGAATGCCATCTGTGTGTTTTTTCTAAGTTATGTATGCATTTTATTTGTTTGTTTATTTGTTTTGAATGTTATTTATTTTGAGAGAGTGTGTGTGTGGAGGAGGGGAAGAGAGTGAGGGAGAGAGAGGAGCCCAAGCAGACTCCATGCTGTCAGCATGGAGCCCCACATGAGGCTTGATCCCATGAACTGTGAGATCATGACCTGAGCTAAAATCCAGCTCAACCAACTGAGCTGCCCAGATGCCCTTGCTTTTACTTTATAATTAGATTTCCAACCTAAAGTTGTGTCTACATGTTGTATATCTTCCAAAGAAAGTTATAATGCATTGTGCAGAGACCAAGGGTTCTTTCTATGTGTGTTTGTGTGTGTGTGTGTGTGTGTGTGCCCACGCATGTGTGTGTGTGCATGTGTATTTCACCCCATACCTCTTGGTTGCTTTAGTCAAAGATGTGGCTTATCAAAATAGTACTGGGGCACCTGAGTGGTTCAGTTGGTTAAGCATCTGACTCTTGATTTCAGCTCAGGTCATGATCTCATGGTTATGAGACTGAACACAGCATCAGGATCCACTCTGGGCATGGAATGTGCTTAAGATTCTCTCTCTCCCTCTGCCCTTCTCTCCCACTAGTGCTCTCTTGCCCTTTCTCTGTCTCTCAAAAAGAAAGTAATGTTCGGGTTGTATATACCAGAAACTTCAACTCAATTCAGCTTAAATAATAAAAAGAATTTATTGGCTCAATATAACTAAAAAAAAAATCTAGTTGTAGATCTGGTTTCAAGTGAGGTTCAATCAAGTGGCTCAATGATGTAAAAGTGGACCTGATTTTCTGTCTCTCTGCTTTACCTTTCATGTAATTGCCTTTATCCTATGATTCTTTCGGTTGAAAGACATCTGCTTGCAGCTCCTGGGACACTATGTACATCTTGTTCACATCCAGAATAAAGAGAGCATCTAGCTTAACTCCCAGTGATACCCATAGGAGTGTGTATCAATATACAGATTAGCTTAGCCCAACAGCCATGAGACAATGTGGATTCCCAAACCAAACTGGGAAGGTCAGATTGGGATATAGGAGGTTGGGAGGCAACTGACAATTGCTATGAAACATCAACCGATTTTATCAACTTCTCACAATCTGCCAAAATTGCATCTCACATAAAAGGGATCTGTTATTTGCCTTTGAGGCATTTTTCTTCTAGAAAAAATAAACAGAACCAATCAATAACTTCAGCACTATCTGGCCTCCACAGAATTTGACAAATTCTTGAGGTGCCACATCAGTAATAAGGTTTTCCAGGGATTGTAGTTCCCTTTTAGTCACTGACCAACACTACATTTTGATCTTCAAACAAGTGTTAAGAGGGAAAAGAAGAAAGAAGGGAAGATGAGAGAGAGAAAGAAAGAAGGGATAGAGGGAAGGTTGGGAAGGGAAGAAATGCACTTTACAGGCAAACACAGAAACCGTCCTTGGGCTCTGGTCACTCAAGCTGGAGGACTCTTGCACAAGGTCAGTCACACTACAGTTAAAGAACATAAGGTTGTTTACTGGACTTACTTGCAATTGCTCCTTTAGCCAGATGAATACCAGATATTTTTGAGTGGGAGACTAGGTTCCTACAGATGACACTCCTCCCAGGTATGAAGCCTATTCCCTCTTGACCCCCATTTAAAAACTGTACAGAGAGAGGCCACATGATCTCCATGGCTGCGTTTCTACTTTTCTGACAAGACTTGGGGTGATTCCTCCTCTCAGGAAGAAGCCACTGGTTGATGACAGGACTAAAGCGTACTTTTATTCTGTGGATCAATTAAGCAAAACCTGGTTTTCAGCCATCTGCCCGCAGAAGCTAAGAGCAGGAGGGAAGACACATGATGAAAATGATTATTACTGCACTGATTTGGAATATTCATCTTGTCATCTGAAAAAGTCTATCTTTGACTTGAATCAGTGTGGAAGTGGGTGGCAGGCAGAGAAGGAGATAAATCTGTTCAGGAGGGTCTGTGCAGATGAAAGAAATGCCTCCACATCCTTATTTTTTAGTATAAACTCCAGACTTTGAAACAGTACAAATAGTCTTCACTTTGCATGACCTCAATATCTGAAAATATAATTTGTAAAACACCAAAGAAAGAAAGGAAACAGGATGGAATAAGAAATCTTTTCTTTTAGAAAAGGATTTCTGCAGGGACCATTTAATAACAAACACCCCATTGGTCTTGTAAGATAGTTCAATTCTCCCCAAACCTTTGTGGACGCATCTACTTTGTAAATGGAGATAGAGGTGAGATTCAATGTTCAGCTGCTTGTTGAAGCTTGAATAAAAATGTGGAGTGCTTGCTTCATCTGCCTAGAAGTCTTCAGTTTAAAGAGATCTTAAAGACAGTTTTCTTTAGAGCTGTGCAAATTACCATGTTGAAAGAGATATAGAAGATAGGAATAGTTCTTGCTTTTTGAAAAGAATCATATTAGATAAAAGAGGCACAGACTTTACTAAACCCAAAAATGATGTTTGGCAATACATTGTTCCATCTTCTCCAAGACCTGTCTTGACAGGAAGTAGCAGCTGTCTAGTACTGCCTTTCATCAGGTGAGGGGATCTATTTGCTGGTCTAAGGAGGCCCATCAAGCTCCGTCAGTCTGTGTGCCCAGGGCGGCCAAGCAAAAATCAAGGATGACACAATACTTGCTTTCAGCTGGTGTGTTCTTTCCAGGTGTGCCTCCCGAACACTGACTTGTCCCTGCACAAGCCATATCCCACATTCTCAACATTGTTCATGGCATTTGAGTGCCTGTTACCTACTTGCTCCACCTCAAAACATCTGTGAAAGGAGCACTCTACAATCACAAAATTAGAAAAGTCATTTACATCTAATGTTTACATTAGATAAGCTGGAGATCTTTGTGGTAGTTCATTTCTAAAAGACTAAGAGCATAACCAGTAAAGAAACTGAATCAATAATCAAAATCTCCCAACCAACAAGAGTCCAGGGCTGGATGACTTTCCAAGGGAATTCTACAAAACATTTCTTTTTGTTTGTTTGTTTGGTTTGGTTTTGGTTTTTTTTTTTTATGTTTAGTTTTGAGAGAGAGACAGAGCACAAGCAGGGAAGAGGCAGACAGAGAGGGAGACACAGAATCCAAAGCAAGCTCTAGGCTCTGAGCTACAGCTCAGAGCCCAATGCTGGTCTTAAACTCATGGACTGTGAGGTCATGACCTGAGCGGAAATCAGATGCCCAGCAACTGAGCCACCCAGGTGCCCCTCTACCATACATTTAAAGAAGAGTTAATACCTATTCTTTTGAAGCTGTTCCAAAAAATAGAAATGGAAGGAAAAGTTCCACACTCCTTCTGTGAGGCCAGCATTAACTTGATTCCCAAACCAAAGACCCTGCTAAAAAGGAGAATTACAGACCAATTTCTTTGATGAGCATGGATGCAAACATTCTCAACAAAATACTAGTAAATCAAATCCAACAACACATTAAAAAAATTATTCTCCATGATGAAGTGGGATTTTTTCCCCCTGGTCTGCAGGGGTAGTTCAAAATCCACAAATCAATCAATATGATACCTCACATTAATAAAAGAAAGGATAAGAATCACATGATTCTCTCAATAGATGAAGAAAAAAAGCACTTGACAAAATTCAGCATCCTTTTTTGATAAAAACCCTCAAGAAAGTAGGGATAGAAGGAACATACTTCAACATTATAAAGACCATATACGAAATCAGCAAATGGTATTGGGAAAACTGGACAGTGACATGCAGAAAAATGAACCTGGACCACTTTCTTACACCATACACAAAAATAAACTCATAATGGATGAACGACCTATATGTAAGACAGGAAACCATCAAAATCCTAGAGGAAAAAATAGACAACTTCTTTGACCTCAACCACAGCAACTTCTTATTAGACATGGCTCTGGGCAAGGGAAACAAAAGCAAAAATGAACTACTGGGACCTCAACAAGACAAAAACAGTGAAGGAAACAATCTGCACAGTGAAGGGAAAAATTTACAAAATAAAAAGCGATCAATGGAATGGGAGAAGATATTTGCAAATGACATCAAATAAAGAGCTAGTATCCAAAATCTATAAAGAACTTATCAAACTCAACACCAAATACAATTAATCCAGTGAAGAAATAAGCAAAAGACATGAAGAGATACTTTTGCAGAGAAGACATCCAGATGGCTAACAGACACATAAAAATGCTCAACATCACTTATTATCAGGGAAACACACAAAACCACAGTGAGATACCACCTTACACTGGTCAGAATGGCTAAAATGAACAACTCAGGAAATAATAGATGTTGGTGAGGAAGCAGAGAAATGGGAACCCTTTTGCCCTCTTGGTGGGAATGCAAACTGGTGCAGCCACTCTGGAGAACAGTATGGAGGTTCTTAAAAAAAAATTAAAAATAGAACTACCCTATGACCCAGCAATAGTACTACTAGGTATTTATCCAAAGGATACAAAAATGCTGATCCCAAGGGGCACATGCACTCCAGTGTTTAGAACAGCACTATCAACAATAGCCAAAGTGTGGAAAGGGCCCAAACGTCCATTGCCTGATGAATGGACAAAGATGACATGGTATCATGTCATGCAATGGAATATTACTCAGCAATAAAAAAGAATGAAATTTTGTGATTTGAAACAATGTGGATGGAACTAGGATGTATTATGCTAAGCAAAACAAGTCAGAGAAAGATAAATTTCAGATGATTTCACTCATATATGAAATTTAAGAAACGAAACATGAACATAGGGGAAAGGAAGGAAAAATAAGACAAAAATAGGGAGATAAACTAAATTCTACTCCTGAAACCATTATTACACTATATGTTAACTAACTTGGATTTAAACAAAATAAATATAATAAATAAATAAGTAAATGATTAAGAACAAGCTGGTGGTGTGTCAGAAAAATCGTGGAATGGTAGAGGCTTAATAGGTGGCCCTGTTGTGTTTTAAATTCTTAAAGGAATGCTCATGGGTAGACTTGTAACAGAGACTGAAATCAAGGGCTATAGTTTTTGCAGCTGTAATACAGTACAAATAATGTCAACCTGCTCCTTCCTGCAGTATTAGGCTTGCTTCTAGATACCAAATGTTAGTAAGACCTGCCAAGAACTTTGGAAAAGAGGTTCTAACAGGAACTTCTTGTTGGAGACCAACAAAGCTAATTAAAAGATTGGAAAACAAGATAAGAAAGAAGCTAATATAAGGGACTTGGATTTCTTTCGCTCAGGAGAAAACAAAGGTGGCTCTGAATTGATGGTAGCTAGTGTTTCTTTTTTTAACAAAAAAAGATTTATAAATTTTTTTTAAAGTCCATTTATTTATTGCAAGAGAGAAAGAGAGAGCATGAGCAGAGGCGGGACAGAGAGAGTGGGAGAGAGAGAATCCAAAGCAGGCTCCACACTGACAGTGTGTCACCTGATGTGGGGCTCGATCCCACAAATGGTGAGATCATGACCTGAGCCAAGATCAAGAGTCAGACGCTTAGCTGACCATGTGCCTCAACAAAAAAAATATTTTTAATGTTTATTTATTTTTGAGAAAGAGAGAGCATCATTTGGAAGCAATAAGAGTTATAACAAAGCCCACCCTTTTCAGCTGTGAGAGAAGACCTCCGTCCACCATTAAAGCTGGGAACTTCACAGTTTTCAGATCCTCAGGACTCAAGGCCCTCGGTCATCCTCATATCCTTCCCACTTCTGAGAATGTGTGATAATGGAAAGGGAATCAACATAAGTCTCTAAATTCAATGTTCATGTCATCGATTAGGCTAATACATATTGAGCATCTATTTGTGTGTGGCACTGTTCTAGGTACTCAGGAAATGGGAGTGAAGAAAAGAGACCTAAATTCCTATACTATATATAAACAATATATAGTATAGCTGCTAATGTATTGTGAAAATTTTCGAAAGAATATGGGTGTTGAGTAGGGTCCCCAGAAAGAAAAGAGCAGAACAGGCCATTCTCTAATTCCGCCCTTAGATTGATGGGACCAGCATGGCTGCCCTATAAGATTGCAAGATGCATGCTTCTTCCCTTACGTTTAAATCAAACGAGTAAGTACTGGTTGCACAAACCAAAAGATTGTCACTGCTTCCTGCCATACCGGGGAGTCCAGTTCCCCAAATGCAAGAGTGATAGCTGTGGTGTCTTCTTGAGCTGTCAGGAATGGCCCATGCATCACATAGTCAAAGAAAAGGCCATTCCTGTCCAGGGATTCCGTGTTTCCCAAAATAAAAGCCAGGCCAATGAAACATGAGTTTTGTTTCAGAGAAATAATTGGTTTGGGGATTTGAGTTCATCATCATCTCTGTTTTCATGCACTGATTTCATCTTCAAGCCTTTCCACCACCCTCTGTTTATGATTTCAGTCCTTGGGGGGTCAGTCAGAGTGAGCAGTTTTCGCTAGAGGAGGGCTTGAGATTTGTTTTGGAGTTTGTTTTGTTTTGAGATCATGGAAGAATTTTGGAAGGAAGGATGATCAAAAATAAAATTTTAAGAATTATACCCTGACTGTAGTCATAAAATTTTCCACAAATGAGCTAGAAAATGGTCTAGCTATTTGTACCCCAAACAAAACTGCAGCATTTTGTGTAGATTTTGTAAAAATAGTTGAAGGTGCACACATAGTTCTTCATAAATGCTTATGAATTGAATGGAACTATCTAATGTGCTCTGCAAACAAGTATTGTAGATTGAGCACTTCACTCTGGATGCATTCCAAGAGTTGTTGTCACTAAAGGTTTAACTATATAAAGATCATACAATAGACTCTGTTTTCATGGAAGTAGACCGCACTCTAATTAATACACCAGAAGCTGATTCACTTTGTTTTCTCAGGCACAGGGAAAGGAAGTGCCATCTCTCCTCAGTTATGACACACTGCCAGCTGATGTCTAGTTGCTTCTTTTTATAAAAGGAGTAGGAAAAGAAACAATTGAGAGCTAACAATTGAAAGCTAAAGCTGCAGAAACCTCAGAGAGAATTCACACAAGGAAGAAGCAACCCAAGGAAGTGACCCGCATTGCCCAACTTCACAGAATCTAACAGCATCTGACTTTCTCTTTTCTTCCCACAGCAGAGGACAGGAGCCCCCATCATAACCCAGGAACACTTCCAAATAGGCCTGGATGGCCTCTCCCCCAGTCTTCCAACTGCCTATTTTCCAGCCTGTTTCTAGATCTTCATCCTCGAAACCTTCCCCTCTGCGTCCAGCAGAGACTCTAACACTTACCTCACAGACAGAAGAGAAGCAGCAGAAGGAGAGCCTTCCCTTCAACACCACCCACCTTTCCCCTGGGTTCTCCTTAGACCACGGAAGAGATGTCTTTCCTCCAGGCTCAAGCAAAGCCCTCCAAACCATGTTCTAGATCCCATGCTTTCCCACATCCTTTTTTCATTTTAATTTGCTCTTTTAATAACCCATACATTTTCTTCTACTTTCTGCTCATATAAGAATATGCCCCCAATCTCTTTCATCTTAAGAAAAGTAAGGAAAGAAAAGAAAAAAGAAAAGAAAAAAAATCCCTTAACTGCATAATTCCTCTACTGGGGGACCTACATGCCAGTAGAGCCAGGGCTGTGGAGAAGGTGGCACTCACCATCTTCCCTTTCAGACTCCCCATTTTTTGTACCTGCAGTCTACCTTCCCCACTTCACAGCCTTTCCTTCCCACTAAGGGTTCCAGTTCCTTCTTGATCACTCATCTAATGGATATATTTCAGCCCTTGACTTTCTTGACCTCTCTGTGGCATTCATTGGGCACTCTTGTCTTCCCCCAGACACCCTCCAAGTCCACAAAACCACTCTCTTGGATTTCCTCTTAATTCTTTGGCCACTCCTCGGTCTTCTTGGCTCTGTTTCCTCTCATAAATGTGGGAGTTCCCTGGGGATCTATTCTGATCTGTTCTTATCCTTTTTCTTTGCTGTTCCCAGAGTGGTTTTTTTTGTTTGTTTGTTTTGTTTTTTTAGGGAAATCTAATCATTTTCCTCCCCTTAAGGTCCTTCCGAAGGTTTCAATAACCTTCTCCTGGGCAGGGCTTGCCAAATCTCTCCTGACCAGAATTGCACCAGTCTCTGACCCCTTTCGAACAAACTCTAAATTTCAGCTATAATTGGCAGTTAACTGAATATATCATGGTTTTTATTTTCTGATTTCCATGTTAAGAAAATCTTGTTTCCTTTGCTTAGAGCACACTTTCTTCCCACCTCTTCACCTAACAAATTCTGAAGTTTTCTTCCAAAGCTAGGTACACATTTCTACCAGAGGGTTTATCAATTTTTATTGCATTTATCTGTTTTTCTCAATAGAGTCTGAGTTTAAGATAAGGACTCTTATTTTATTTATTCATTCTTTTAAGTTCCATATTCTCTTTGTCCAAAACACAACACCTGCATGAACAAAAAATGTATTGGATGAGTGAGTAAATGAAAGCTCATTCCTCTTGATTCCAAGTCCAGCGTGTAAATCAAGTTCAAGTCACACAGACTTTTCCTATCAGACCTAAGGACAATGCTCCTAAACCAACTGCACACTTATCTCCACAAAATAAAGGATATTGATTTTCTATCTGCAACATAAATGTAGCTCCTGTTGAGAGAAATGTGTTTGTTCTGACCTTTCTGGTAGTCATGGAAATGAATTACAGCCTTGGGCAAAAGGGCATCCCTCAGTGAAGGGGATGTGGTCTGATCTGGTGAGTAGAGAGGGCATGTTGGAAGCAACATTCTATTTATAGCTGGGGTTGACTCCTCCTGGCCACTGAGGTATTGGGCAGGAAGGATTGACCTCTGCTCTCCTCTCTTCCCGGTCCATCCTTGAAGTGAAGCTAGCAGGAGAAGGAATTTGCTCTTCTATCTCAAACTAGGTTTGTTTCCAAGTTAAAAAAGCATTTGCTGAGAGATGGAGGCCAGAGACCTTAGCTAAGATGGTATTCCCATAGATGTTTTTGGTTTGGTTGCTGCATCTCTGAAGTTCTTATGGGCTCATTATGGGTTTGTGCTTTTTCCTTCACAAGATACCAATGTCCTTAAGAGTAGGAATCATACGTTTTTCTTTCTTTGTATTCTCCCAAGCCAAGTTTAGCTGTCTACCTTTGGACTGTTGGCTCACAGACCCTAGTAATAGTTTATGAGTATAATTACCATTCATAAAGTAAATACCTTATTTTGAAAAGAAGTGTAAAATAATCATAAAGTTGCTATTTAGCATTTAGATTTCCAAGATGATAACAGATAAGCTTCTCCGTGGAATCTTGGAAAATATGAGAAGAGTTGAATCAGAAGCAATACAATCTCATGCTATAAATTTTTAGAGCACAATGACATGATTTTTCAATCTATTTCTAGGGCAATAAATGATATGTTTTTAAGTTGTAGCATCATCTGCAGTGGACTACTATGGCAGTGATGGATTGCTTTCTGAAAGCCATTCTATGTACTTCATTAACCATGCAGCAGGGAGAGAAGTGATGGTCCCCAGGGAGGATGGATTCCAACCAGCTTCGAGTTCTAGGTATAGATAGACCTTTGGTCTCCGACCTTGGACACTGAGTTAAATATTAAAATGACATGAACCATTGTTAGAAAAATGTTTCGTTAAAGATTTATATATCTGTGAAATCTCTTCATGGTAGTTAGTCTCCAATGAAGAGACTCCAATGATCCTGTCTTCTGGTAGTCATGCCCTCATGTAGTGTCTTACCACAATGAATAGGGCCCCCATGCATAACCAACAGGATGTACAGAAACAACAGTGAATAACTTTTTAGGTTGAGTTATTAAAACATTGCAACTTCTGCCTTGCTCTCTCTTGGATCACCTGCTCAGGGATCAATCAGCTTCTCTGTTAAGAGGATTCTTATAGAACAGCCCTATGGAAATCATCATGTGGCCAGGAATTGAGGTTTCTTGCCAACAGCCACCACCAACTTGCTAGCAATATGAGTGAGCCATCTTGAAAATGGATTTTTCAGCCCCAGTCAAGCTCCCAGATGACTGCAGGCTTAGTCAACATCTTTGCTACGATGGGCCAATCAGTAAAAATGCTCTTAAATTCCTGATCCACAGAAACTGAGTTTTGGGGAATTTCTTACACACCAATAAATAAAACCTGAATCTGAATTAGAACAAAATGATGGTCTGACACTCTAGTGGACACTGGGTGGACACTAGATTGCTTCTTTAGGACTAACATAACCATATCCTAACTCCTAGAAAGCTTGACACTAGAAATTGCCTTTATCTTAAAGTATGTCATCCAAGATTATGATCCCGTTTGGGAGAGTTTGTGGCCAATGACTAACAGATGTGGGGATTAAAAGGTCTAGCTTCCTTGCTTCATTCTGTCTTTCTCCCAGTTTTTATTCCTTCAGTTCATTAAAGATGTATCTCCTGAGTGCATTCAAGAATAAATCTTCTGCATGCAATTCTGTATCTTGGAGTCTGGTTTCCAGGGCACCAAACCTGAAATAGTTGGCACCTGGGATAGGCCTTGGGAGCCTAGCATGTGGCAGGGGTCCTGGTTGGTTTGCCAGGGCCTGGGAAGAGAACAAGCATATCTGGGGAAGAGGCACACTGCAGAAGAGTTGCTAACCAACCAGGTGACCCAGCTAGTAGGTGTCAGCTAGTCTCTGTCCTCTTCAATCCCAGGGCCTGTACAGTGGATTCAGGAGCAGAGCAGCCATGACAGTAGAGATGAAGGCTTATGCGTTGGCCAACAACATGCTCACAAAGGCTGATTTAGCTAATGATGCTGCTGAGTATCCACCCAACCTGCCAGTGACAAAGAGTAATGCTGGGTCTCCAATATGGCACCTTTACCAGTCACTTGGTAGCAGATCAGTTTTTTTTAAGTTTTTCAATCCTAGAAAGAGGAGCAACTTACCTTAATTAGGATTGATACACATTCCAGGTATATGGGTTTGCCGTTCCTGCCTGCAGGTCTTTAGCTGGACACCTTTTGGTGCTCCTATGTTTGGACTTAGTGCTTTATGTACAGGCACAGCAGCCACTGCCTGAGAAGGACTTGGTAATTCAGGAAAGAGGATCAAGGTCATCCCACCATGCTAACTGCCTACATCCATAGATCCATTGGCTGAGGGTGAGAGGAACGCAGGTTGAGTAGTGGAGGTAAGGACCTTCTTATCCTGAGCTTCAATTAGGAATGCAGGGTCAAGTGCAGCAGTAGGGCTATATATAGTTCATCTCACTAGCACTTCTAAGTTTGCACAAGACACAAGACTAGCCAGAACCGTGGAGACATCATTTCCAGATAGGGCAAAATTACCATTAGATGCAAATGGATGTAAGTGCCTTATAGTGGGTGTTGTGGGGCTCCTTGGAAGCCCCTCTTCAGAAACTATGAACCCACACCTCAGCTGTGGGGAATGTCAGATGATGCCAGGTCTTAGCCACATGGTTCATTGGGAATTATCCTTGGCTACAGAGAACTGCTTTGCCTAAGGATACGCTTCCAGGGACAGCCACTGCCTGGCTGATGTGAGGACTCGAGCATTGGCCCATTTGTCTCCATTAGGACATCTCAGCTCCAGAGCCTCCCCAGGCATGGCTGAGGCCTCTGCTGCAGTTGCATATCCAGAGTTTACACTGGCCAAGATCAGTGCAACACTATTTTGTATTGCTGATTTTTCTCCCAAAACTTCTTGTCTCCTGTTTGCCTAACGCTCTTTCCCCTTCTCCATCCTTCTCTCTGCCCCAGGAGGGAAGAGGGAGCAGGAGGGGTTACCACAGGAGTGTCATGCCCTGCAGCCTCCAGGTGGATTCAGCCAGTGGGGAGCACAGCATGGGCAGGAGATACGAGGGAGGGAGGAGCGTGGGGCTGGGGTAGTGATTCAGCTCCTTCTCTTGTGTGTTTGCCACGGGCTGGATCCATCCCTGAGCAGAAGTGCATGGCTCCTGTCACACAGCTCCCCTGCCGGGTTCTATGAATCCGTGTTCCAGGAACAGCCCCCTCATGTGGCCCCTTTGGGCCTAGGGATGCTAGCCATCCCCCCACCATTACTTGGTCCGGACTTCTGCATTATCCCTGTTGGTTTCCCTACACCCTGCCCACATCTTTGCCAGTAGTCCTCTCCTCAAGCCCCTACATCCTCTTCAAGCGTGCCACGGCTTACCACCCAGCCCCTGAAAGAATCACTCTCCTTGTCTTTTCTGGTTAGGAGACTAAACCCAGACCTGGTTCTCACAGAGACAGGCTGAGGACCCATGTGCAAAGTGCTTCATCAGTCTGGGCTAGGAAATCCCTGGGAGCTAGCCAGAGTTCAAAGACTTAAAACATAACTCTAAGTTGCATGAGGAAACTCCCGCCTCATTTCAGCATAATGGTGTTGTTTTCTTAAGGAAAGGGGCAAGACAGGAGGCTGGAGCAGAGAAGGATTAAAAATACTTAGCTGCTGTGAAGAGAGGGTGGTGAACACGAAGACTTGGCATAGGAATAGCAGCAGGTAGGAGCAGGTCCAGGCTGGTGGGAGATTGAAACCAGAGGCTTCAGCAGGGCAATGCTGGGAAAGCAGTTCTGTGTAAATGTGGGCTCCTGGGAGGCCTCAGCAGACTGGCCGGTGAACGGCCATCCCTACCATTCTCGGCCATGTCTGTGTCCAGCATTCCAGTGACAGCCTCGCTGACTATACATGTCCCCTGTCCCAGGCATGGTGCTCCATGTGCATGGGCTCATTTCAACTTCACGGGATGAACACAGCGGGTTTGGGAAAAAAGGCTGAGAGTCTTGCCTAAGTGACAGAGCCAGGGTTCCAACCCTTGAGTTGAATCGCCCATTCAGTCACCCTCTTCTAGGACAGAGTGGACCCGGCTTTAAAGATGCACATCAGGCCAGGGTGGACACTGGGAAGGTTCAGCACTACCTCTTCTTACCTCTTGGAGGTCATTGAATTAGACCTTATGGTTAATCCAGTACCAACCCACTCAGTGGGAGTCAAAACTTGTGCAGAACCCAAAGGGGCCCCTTCGGTTGTGCAGGGTGATCAGTTTGGGACCAGGCAACCTCTTTCCTTCACTGCCCCCTGCCTTCTCACCTTCACAGGGCCAGGTCCTAGCTCTGGGAAGCAGGGGTATGGCACGCAGAAAGCTAGTTGTGTTCATGGAGTGTCCTCTGTGTGTGGGATCTCACGGGGGGAGACGGGCAGAGGGAAGGCATTCCTCATGCAGTAAACAACCCAGACCAATTTGCACCCCAGCCACTGGGCTGTAATCTTTTCATTATGCTTTGCATATTTATAAACAGGAGTTCTATTGCTCTGGTACAAACAAGATTGCAATCAGCCTGCCACCCGACTTTCTTTCAACATTAGTCTTTATGGAAGAAAGAGTGGTCAGCCACATTGAGAACCCCTTTCAAAAGCAATCCTCCCGTCTCTCTAGCTGGAAGAAAGTCTGCAGGCTTGGTCCTAAAAAGGGGGGGGACTTGCTTCCTTTAAACTACAGTGGTCCCCCCTTTATCTGCAGGGATATGTTCCAGGACCCACCAGCAGATGCCCAAAATTGCAGATAGTACTGAGCCCTATGCGTTTTCTCCTATACACGCGTACTTCTGATAAAGTTTCATTTATAAACTAGACACGCTAAAAGATTAACAATAACCCATAATAAAATAGAACAATCATAGCAATAGACTGTAATGAAAGTTCTGTAAAGGTGGTCTTTCTCTTAATATGTCTTATTGTCCCACCCTCTTCCTTCTTGCGATGATGTGACATGAACATATGCCTGCGTGATGAAGTGAAGTGAGGTGACACAGGTGTGGGGATGCAGAGTTAGGCTCCTCCCGAGTGAACTGTGGGTCAGAAGGAGGACCGCCTGCTCCCAGACCATGGCTGAACGCGTGTAACCGAAAACTGCAGACAGCCACGCTCTGGCTCAAGGAGGCCGACTCTACCCTCCCCACGTGTGCTTCAGTTAGTGTAGAGCAGTCTCAACTCATTCTAGATGCTGTGCCTAGTGGGTGCCAGCCTGCTTGAGCTGCTCCCAAAGATGCTAATTTTCACGGCCATATTTGATTTTCATGTCCTGAGGGCCTCCTGTGCTTTTTCAGATTCTCTTCAGTGAATAAAAGTAACTAAGCTGCATAGATCACGTGACCCTCTTCCAGTGTGCATTCTTTGGATATGAATATGCTTGTCCATGTCCAGGCCCATTTGTTTTCAGAAAAAAAAAAAAGGAACAGAAAGGGGGTACCTCCTATTTCTGTTTCCTCAATTTCAGGAGCCTACATAAGGTGGTGACTTAGGATGAAAGAAGTTTATTTCTGCAGAGGCCAGACACGTGTACCACGACAGAGGCATGACCTGCTTCTGTTCCACTGGGAGAGAAGCAACTGAAAGAAAAAAAAAAAAAAACCACTGTGAGTAGATTCTTCACTCAACTTGGTCATGTGGATCCTAGGGTCGCACCAGCACAAGCGATGACAGAGATGACAGAGATGATAAGAACGGTGTTGCCACATTGTCTTCAGTGGGAAGAGGCACCTGGAATTTTGAACTGGATTGGAAAATCCTGGGCTCTGCAGGGTCTTATTTAAGGTCCAAAGGGTGCTGCTCTGAAATGGGAGGCCCCTTGAGGATCCCTACGTTATCCTCAGAAAAATCCCAAGGGAGGCCCCTGCTGTAGGGCTAAGACTGTGCTAAGGCCAGCCATGAGCATTGAGATCCTTTCTGTGGTTCTCTTAGCGCCTGTTTTGGGGAGAAGCAGGGTCAAAGAGTGCATTTTTGCTGCTATTCTTGCTCCTTTACCCAGCCAACTTTCAGTCGCCAGCATTTCTCAAACCATAGTTTAGCTGTGAATACCCGAGATTTTCTTCCTGTGCTGACCACAGTCACCCTGGTGGTCATGCCACTTTCTGGCATAGCCAGGCAGAGGGCCAGCTGCCTTGGAGCCTCAGAGAGGAGGGAAGAGGAAGGATGCTTTCCTTTCATGACCCAAAGGGACTGTGGGTCCCAACCGCCTGGACACTCAGGGTAGAATCAAGCTGAACAAATTATAGGGAGTAATTTAGGGGAGGGGTGGGGTGGGAAGAGACATGTGCCTTCATCCAGACCAATGTTTTCAAAGGCCTCTGTTTCGTGAAGGTGTTGTAACTAAACTTTGATTTTCTCTTTGTGAATGAACCTATTCGTGAAAAATTCTATGAAATATCATGTGAGGTTGAAATTTTTGAATGAATAGGGGCGCCTGTGTGGCTCAGTTGGTTAAGCCTCCGACTTTGGCTCAGGTCACGATCTCACGTTTGTGGGTTCGAGCCCGTGTTGGGCTCTGTGCTGACAGCTCAGAGCCTGGAGCCTGCTTCTGTTTCTGTGTCTCCCTTTCTCTCTGCCCCTCACCTCTCATGCTGTCTCTGTCTCGAAAATAAACAAAACATTTAAAAAAAATTTTTTAAAGAAAATTTTGAGTGAATAACATGGACTTTATTTATCAGTACCTCCTTGCCTTTGAATCTCCCTTTCTGCCCACGACACACACACACACACACACACACACACACACACACACACACACTTCTCCAACTTTCTTCCTTCATTCATTCTTTTACTGACTTATTACTCATTCTTCACACCTTAGCTTAATTTCTGTTTTCTTTACATAGACCTTTTCAGCATCACCAGCCCCCATTGATTCCCTTTCTGGAAACTTATCTTCCACTTACTGGCTAATATCGCCTGCTAAGTTATTCAATTTTCTTTTTATTTCAAGTATGTGTTTTGTCAGTTATAATAACTGGTAAGGTCTTCGAGGACCAAGGTCCCATCTTCCCTGGGATCAGACAAAGAGGATACAGTGGAACCATTTCGTAAACCATGGTTTGATGGATGAAAGGCTCAAAGCATTGTTTCTCTGGGAACATTATTATGCCAAGTGTCCCTGTCTGGATAAGCTTTCTATTTCTTGGCCATTTCATCGGCGCCGCCACACAGCCTGCCTCATACTTCTTAATGGGTCTTCAGTGTTCTCTGTTCAGCCCAGGGAGGGGAGCACGCCAGTTCCCTGCAAATGTTCGAGAAGAAGAGTTGCATTGTTCCTAAAAGACAGGGAAGATCAGTTGCCTGCTTTTTGTACTTTATACATAAATATTTGTGTAAGCTGTGATAAAAAGCCAAACTTAGAGACTGGCACTACACACTCAGCTTGGAAAGGACGCTAGGTTGATTGGTGATCTTTTCAGCCAACACACTAGTATCAGTTGCCATTTCAAAAATAGCCAGCCTTAAGTTAATCAGTATGTGGGTAATCCAAGACCTTTGCTCTGTCTCAGACCCCTCCTGACCTCCTTTTAGAATTTTGAGTTTCTAAGATTTCTTCCCCAGGGGCATGAAGGATAAGGAGGAAGGACAAGGAAAAGAAGACAATTAACAAAGGGAATGTTGTTAGTTATCATGGGAGCCCTGCTGGGAGAGGGCTGAAGGCTGATGCTCACAGCAAAAGTTTGGGATTTGGAGCAGCCCAAAACTTAGGAGATATATGCCAGTCATGTCCCTATTGCCTTGGAAATGTGCAAAATAGTAGCCTCAGGGAAAAATGGGCCATGTGCAGTGTTTGGAAAGTGTCACAGTAGTTTTGCCCTCTTACTTTTACTCCAAGATGTAATCATTAATGCTGTCATTGAATGAGTATTGATTACGTGCCAGATGCTTCATGTACAAGATGATCCCATCTATAAAACAACTCTTCACAGTGAAAATAATTACCTCATTTATACAGATCAGGAAACTGAGGCTCGAAGGAGTTAAGTAAACTTCATCTGTTCAATAAATATTGATTGTGAGTCATTCTTGTGCCAGGGCATAAAACTCTGAGAGGCAGACCTAGGACCCAACGTTGAGTCTATCTGAATTCTAAGACTGTGAAACCACGTTGCTTCCCTTAGAGAGGAATGTCTCCAAAGGGCCTTCTCTTTCACTCTCATTTTTAAAATATTCCCTTTGCATTCTGGAAGCTCTTTGAGTACAAAATGAAGACTATTAACTATGTTCACCAAATGGTAGTGATGATATTGGATTATGTCTGCTTTATTTGTTGTTGTTTTTTAAAAAAGAGAGGTGGACAGAGAGAATTTCAGGACTCAGCTTTGTGCTTCTTAATTTAGGAGCAGCTTAGGGAAAGAATGTGAAAGCCAGTTCCTAAAAGCAATATTTTGGCTTTGGGAGCTGCTGTAATCTGATGAGCTCAGTGGAAGGAATCAGGGATGGTTTTATTAAAGGAACTTAGTCTTGACACTTGAATTACATTTCAATCTTTGTCCGCTACCCTTGGTCTCAGAGATCCTTTCTAGTTCTCCACGCCACATACTTACATCCAGTTAACTTGGCCTTCCCTTACAGGGTCTTACTGAAGGAGTCGTCTACTTCTTCGATATGTCTACTTTGAGCCACACTGCCATTCACAATCCAGATTACAATTTTCTCTACCCTACATTTCTTCAGCTAATTGATCTTCAAAGCTCTGGTTTTATCTCCCTCAAATCCTCAAAGCTGCCAGGGTAAATTTTCTGATACATAAATATGTAATATGTAAATTAGATCTTATTTCTTCCCATTGCTCTTAGAATAAAGTCCACACGTTTCTGAAGGGCAAATAAGCCTTCTTATAATCTAGCTCAGCAGTGTTCAGTGTGATGTGAGTCACATATAAAATTTAAAATGTTCTAGTATCCATACTTAAAGAGTAAAAAGAAATAAGAAAAAGTTTTTAATTAATTTAATTTAATATATCTAAATATATTAAAATATATATAAAATATATTACCAGGCACACTTCATAAAATTTATCCTTTAAAGAGTAAATTCACTTATCTAAATTATTCCAAACATACTTAAATTTATTCCAATATCTAAATCAAGTGTTAGTTAAAATCAAAGACATTTAAAATTTAAATTTAAAACCCAATCATTCTGTCACATTAAGCTCATTTGAAGTACTTAATAGCTACATGTGCCTAGTGGCTACCATATCAAATAGCACAGATCTAACCCCTGGTTAAATATCTTAGTAAGACCTTGAGGACATTATGCTAAGTGGATAAGTCTGACCAAGAAACACCAATACTCTATATTCTCATTTATATGTGGAATCTAAAGTCAAACTTGTAAAAACAGAGAGCTACCAAGGGTTAGGGGTTGGGGAATAGGAGAAATGTTGGTTAAGGGCACAAAATAGTAGACAAATATGTCCTAGAGATCTAAGTCACACTATAGTGATCATAGACGCCATACTGTGTTATAATCATCAAAGTTGCTAAGAGATGACATCATAATAATCCCACCACAAAAAATAAATAATAATTCTGCAACACGATGGGGTGTTAACTATCACTACAACGGCACTCATAGTATAATACAGAAAATGTATCATATCAACATGTTGTACACCTTAAATTTACACAATGTAATGTGTCAAATATATTTCAATTAATAAAGAAAGAATACTAGTAGCCAACACTGGTATATGCCAGGCGCTGGGCTAAGTGTTTCCATTTTTTTTTTAAATAGTTTATTGTCAAATTGGTTTCCATACAACACCCAGTGCTCTTCCCCACAAGTGCCCTCCTCCATCACCACCACCTCTTTTCCCCTCTCCCCCTTCCCCTTCAACCCTCAGTTCATTTTCAGCATTCAACAGTCTCTCAAGTTTTGCATCCCTCTCTCTCCCCAACTCTCTTTCCCTCTTCCCCTCCCCCTGGTCCTCCATCAGGTTTCTCCTGCTTTCCTGCCAGACCTATGAGTGCAAACATATGGTTTCTGTCCTTCTCTGCCTGACTTATTACTTATTTTAATTGGGTTGTCAGGGGACAATAATCCTGTGAAGTAGATACTATTATGTCTCCATCTTACGGAAAATTGAAGCATGGAGAAGTTGAGTAATTTGCCCAAGTTCATACAGCTAGAAAGTAGTAGAATTGAAGTTTGAACTCAGAGAGTCATGCCCTAGAACTTGGGCTCATAACCACGACAATCTTGACTGCTCAAATTCAGGAGCTCCAGGAAGCTTCCTCTCACTTCAAGGCTGTCACATCTGTTTTTGCCTCATGCTTTTGTGATTCTGCAGTTGAGGCTAAGGGACACCCGCTGGCTCCCTTCAGGTTGGGTGGGTGCCATTTCCTACGCTGCAATATTATTTTTCTGGTCTTATCTATGGGTATTGTGGCAGTCAGTGAGCTACTAAGACAAATGTCAGCATTCATAACATATTCCCAAACAGAAAAATATTTAATCAGTTGTGCTTATCAAGGTTCTTTCCCCCCTTCGGAAATGTCTGAGCTGCTTTTAGGCTGATACTGTCCCCCTGCCCCAACCAAAGCATTTGATGAACCCTCTGGATCACATAATTTGGTGTGAACTCTCTGCCTCTGGCCGCAGGAGACGCTGGTTCCTAGAGCACTGACATGAACATTTCCTGTCCCTCCTGGCTAATGAAGAACAGCCTTTCCGGGAAACCTGTGCTTTGTGAAGTCTGACATTAAGAGTGCACTAAGTCAGCCTGAGAATTGGGTGCAGTTAAGTATGATTAAAAGCAGAAGATTAAAAACATTATAACAGGAAATAGAAAAGAATGAGAATTATGAGAAAGGCAGCTCTTAGCGCATTGTGACCTCAAAAAGAAGTTATCTAGTTATATGAGAAAGTAAGGGGATGCTGTTACCGTAAATCACTATTAAAATTCACATTAACAAAATGGCATTTAAGACATTGGATGAGAAAAGGGAAAATTAATTGGACTCTGGTTTAGGCAAGTGAATCAGTGCTCTTTTCACAGGACATTATCGCTTTTTACACAGAGGTAGCGTTGACATATTAATGGCCATTGGTGAATAGCACCAAAAAGTTTGGTCTCGTTGTGAGATATGGATCAGCTCCTTAATTTAACTTTATAGACATGAACCAAGGAAGATTATTATCTTCTAAGACACTTGTAGCCAGAGTCTGGCCTTCATTTAGTGTGAAGTTCTAAATGAAAGACTTGAACACCTATGGGCCTCAAAACCGTGGTTGGAAATCCAATGACAGCATGTAAGATAGAGGAGTTTTGAAAAATAATATGCACATGGGGTTGTGAGAAGCAGCTTTTAAACTTGGAGGGGAAAAATGGATTCTTTCCTTCCCCCCTAACTTGTCTCCAGACAAACTAGGTTTTCCCCTTTTACCCTGTCCACTAGATAGAAAGAATAAACATTGGCATGTTACTTCAGCAAGGCTGATGAAATCCACTCAGAATGGATACCAGACTTTTGCTTCCAGGCAAGATGGAGTAACAAGGACCAGAATTACCCCCCTCCTTGAAACAACTGGGAACCTAAAAAGTATATGAAACAGTGTGTTCAAGACACTGAGTATCAAGCAAAAGAGGATAGTGATGTATCTGTAGGCTAGAAGAAGAACTACTCAAAAGGATATAGGTGACAATGTTCAGCTCCCATTACAGGGTCAGAAATAATGCCTAGTTTTACATTATAGACTGAACACTGTCATGATTCATGGAGAATTGGGTAGGGCACATAGATGGTTCTTGCCTCAGAACTGGGTAATAATTAGCCCTAATTATTCAACACTGCACATTTTTTTTTCCATTTCCACTTAGCAAATCTTAAAGCATAAAAGGATCAAACTCTTTCCAAGTAACTTACCTCTGTTCCAAAACAGCAGACGTGGCAGCTGTTTATAGGAATATAAAAATATCCATCCTCCAACAAGGTAAAATTCACAATATATAGCATCCAATAAAAAAGTATCAAAAAGTGGGAAAACATGAGGAGAAAAAATGTGACCCAGAATTAACACAAGCATTAGAATCAGCAGCAAAGAACATTAATTATAACCTATTCCATATGCTTGAAAAGTTGAGTAGAGATTGGGAAGATATATAATAAAGACCCAAATGGAGCTTCTAAAGATGAAAAGAACAATGTCTGAGATGAAAAATGTACTGTATTGGGTTAATAGCTGATGAGACCATTTAAGAAATTAAAAAACTTGAAGACATCACGAGAAAAATGATCCCTAATGAAGTACGGAGAGAACTGAATTTAAGCGACCACAACAACAGCAAAAAACAGAGCATCACTGAGCTGTGACAACTTTCAACAGCCTAATAAATGTGTAACTGTTGTTCCCCAAAGAGAGGTAGGAGTAGCAGGCAGCCTCTAAGATGCCCCCCTCAATGATCCTTGTCTGCTCATATTCATGATCTTCTTTATTCCCTGCCTTTCAAGTGTAGGATTAACTTATTGACTCATTTCTAATGAGGAAAATACAGCAGAAGTGACAAAATAGAACTTCCAAAATTAGATTACAAAAAGATTCTGGTTTCTATCCTGGGTGCTTTCTCTATCACTGTCTCTTGGATCTCTTTTCTCTGGGGAAGAGTTGCCATGTCATGATGCAATCTTGTACAGAGGTCTGTCTGGCAAGGAGCCAAGGCTGCCAACAAGCATGTGAATGAACTTGGAACTGGATCTTCTGAGATCTGCCAGTAGCTACTGGCCAACATCTACAATGCAACCTCATGAGAGCTCCAGAGCTAGGGGCCCCCAGCGAAGTTGTGCTTAGATTCCTGACCCCTAGAAAGTGTGAGATAATAAGTATATAGTGGCTTTAGCTGCTAAATTTTGGAGTAATTTGTTACACAGCGATAAATAATTCAGAAAAAATATATGTAAAAGTAAGGCCAGAAAGTTTTCAACTTTGATGAAAACCATAAACCCACAAGAAGCTCAATGAACTCTGAGCACAAGAACAATGATGAAAATCCCAGTTAAACACATTATAATCAAGTTACTATAAACCAGCGACCATAAGAAAATCTTTTTTTTAACTCATTACTATTATTTTTAATTTAAATACAAGTTAGTTAACATACAGTGTAATAATGATTTCAGAAATAAAATTTAGCGATTCATCACTTACATATGCCTCCCAGGGCTCATCCCAAGTGCCTTCCTTAGTGCCCCTTGCCCATTTAGCCCATCCCCCATCCAACACCTGTTTGTTCTCTGTATTTAAAAATCTCTTATGGTTTGTCTCCCTCTCTGTTTTTATATTGTTTTTGCTTACCTTCCTCTATGCTCATCTGTTTTGCTTCTTAAATTCCACATATGAGTGAAATCATCTGATATTTGTCTTTTTCTGACTGATTTCACTTAATAATACACTCTAGTTCCATCCACGTTGTTACAAATGGCAAGATTTCATTCTTTTTGATCACAGATTAATAGTCCATTGTGTGTGTGTGTGTGTGTGTGTGTGTGTGTGTGTGTGTGTGTGTGTATCACCTCTTCTTTATTCATCAATTGATGGACGTTTGGGCTCCTTCCATACTTTGGCTAGACAATGAGAAAATCTTAAAAGCAGTCACTAAAAAAAAAAAAAAAGATGCACTAACAAAGTTAAGGATGATAGCAAATTTCTTCTTGGAAAAAGTGTAAGCTAAAAAACAGTGGAACAAAACCTTAAATTTTGGAAGAATAAAAGCTGTCAATGCCAAAATTATCTTTCCAAACCATAGGTGAAATAAAGACTATTTCAAGCATAAAACTATTGCAAGAAAACATCCCCATCAGAGTAGAACTTCCCTACAAGGAGTATGAACACAATCCTTCAGGCAGAAGGAAAATGCTACCAGGTGGAAATATGCATCCACAGAAATGAATAAAGAGAACTGGAAATAAAGAGAACTTTTTAAGATTTAAAAAAATATTTAAATCATTTAAAAACATAAATGACTCTTTAAGCAAAAAGACTAACAATGTAGTGTGGGGTTTATAACATATGTAAAAGTAAAATGTATGACAACAGAGGCACAAAGGATGGTAGGGGACAAAATGATCAATTAACATTAATATAAAAGGATTAATTAATACAAGAAAAGGATTAAGTGATAAATGGATTAACATAAAGATTCTTATACTGTTCACCAAGTAGCATCATATCTTTAAGGTCGATTGTGACAAGATGCATACTATAAACCCTGAAGCTACCACTAAAGTAAAAAAATAGTTTTAGTCCAACAAAGGAGATAAAATATAATTATAAAAAAATAATCCAACAGAAGGCAGAATGGGGGTAAGAGGAGCAAAGAACAGATAGGACAAAATATGAGGGAAATGATACAGTTAATGATGTGAGCCCAGCTCTCTCAGTAATCATATAAAAGTTAAAAGGCAGAGATTGTGGAGTGCCTGGGTGGCTCAGTTGGTTAAGCATCTGACTTTGGTTCAGGTCGTGATCTCACAGTGTGAGTCTGAGCCTCACATCAGGTTCCATGATGATGGTGGAGAGCCTACTTGAGGTTCTCTCTGTCTCTCTTTCTCTCTCTGCCTCACCTCACTCACTCTTTCTTTCTCTTTCTCTCAAAATAAATAAACTTAAAAAATAAAAATAAAAAATAAAAGGCAGAGATTGAATAAAAAGTAAGATTCGGCTTTATGGTGCCTAAAAGAAGCCCACTTTATTTTTTAAAAAATTTTTTTTAAGTTTCTTTATTTTGAGAGAGAGAGCAAAAGCAAGTATGAGCTGAGAAGGACAGATAGAGAGGGAGGGGGAGAGAATCCCAAGCAGGCTCCACGCTGTCAGCACAGACCCAATGCAGGGCTCAGTCTCACAAACTGTGAGATCATGACCTGAGCCAAAATCAAGCGTTCAATGCCTAACTAATCAAAAGAAGGCTGGGGTAACTATATTAATATCAGACAAAGTAGCTTTAGAGCAAAGAATATCTCCTAGGACAAGGAGAATCATTTCATAAACATCAAGAGGTCAACTCACCAACTTTTATGCATCTAAGAAGAGAGCCTCAAAATATATGAAGAAAAACTGATTGAGGCCCAGTGAAAAATACTAGCCAGATATTTCTGTAACTGAGAGAGTATCCGTCTCTCAATGATCAATGGAACAAGTAGACCAGAGACTTCAAGGGGACAGGTATAACACTATCAACCAACTTGACCTAACTGGCATTTCCCTGACAATAGAGGCTACATTTTCTTCAAGTGTATATATTTTTTTAGGGCTGCTTTATTTTTTTTTATAGTTTATTGTCAAGTTGGTTTCCATATAACACCCAGTGCTCTTCCCCACAAGTGCCCTCCTCCATCACCACCACTTCCCTTCCTTCCCTCCCCCTCCCCCTTCAGTCCTCGGTTCATTTTCAGTATTCAATAGTCTCTCATGTTTTGCATCCCTCGCTCTCCCCAACTCTCTTTCCCCCTTCCCCTAAGTGTATATTTTTTAAGATAATTTTTTCAAAGATACATTTTTTTCAGATCATTTACCCAAGATAGATTATATTTGGAGCCATGAAGCAAGTATCAGCAAGTTGTATATTCTATGACCATAATGGAATTAAATTAGATTAAATTCATTTAAATTTTAATTCAGTAGTAGAACACCTTTGGAAAATCCACCCAAGTGTTTGGAAATTATATAACACATTTATGTAAGTAACACATGGGATAAGAAAAATCAAAAACATTAGAAAATATTATTTGAAATGAGTAAAAATATAAAAATAGCATATCAAAATATGGGGGATATATCTGAAGCAGTACTTAGGGAAGTTTTTATAGCACAAAAATACCTTCATCTTTAGATGAAGAAGAATCTCAAATCAAGTGATCTCTGCTTCTACTCTGAGTAACTAAAAAAGAAGAGAGCAAATTAAAATTAAGCCCCAAACCAAATTAACTCTGAAAACAAAGTTGGAGAATTATCAACTGGTTTCAAGACTTTATATTATAAAGTTACAGTAATTAATACAGTTTGGCAGTTTCTTTTCTTTTTTTAAAAATGTATTTTTCAACTTCTTGAGATAGAATTGACGTACGACATTCTGTAAATTTAAGGCGCTGATTTGATACACTTAGCAAGTTGATTAGATATGCTTATATATGGCAACGTGATTCCTATCATACTGTTAGCTAACACATGATTACCATTTCCTTTTCATGGTAAGAATATTTAAGATCTACTCTTTTCACAACTTTCAAGTATCTTCTATAGTATCATTAACTATAGTCACCATGCTATACATTTGAGTCCCAGAATGTGTTCATGTTGCAATTGGAAGGTTCCACCTTTGGCTAATTATCCCCCCATTTTCCTAACCTCCCAGCCCCCCGGTAACTACCATTCTACTCTCTGTACCTGTGAGTCTGGCCTTATTGGATTCCACCCAAAAATGATACCACACAGTATTTAGCCTTCTCCGACACATTTCACTTAGCATAATTCCTCCCAGGTCCATCCATGTTGTCACATGATTCCGTCTTTCTCATGGTTGAATAATTTTCCATTTCATATTCTACATCTTGTTTATCCTTTTATCCATCAATGGACACTTAGGTTGTGTCCATATCTTGGCTAGTGTGAATAATGGTGTGGTAGACAAAGAGTGCAGATACCTCTTTGGGACTTCTTAAATTTCCTTTTGATATACACCTGAAAAGAAATTGCCAGATCATACTGTGGTTCTGTTTAAAAAAATTTTTTTAATGATTATTCATTTTTGAGAGAGAGAGAGAGAGAGAGAGAGAGAGAGAGAGAGAGAGAGAGAGAGGCAGGGCGTGAATGGGGGAGGGGCCGACAGAGGGAGACCCAGAATCCGAAGCAGGCTCCAGGCTCTATGCTATCAGCACAGAGCCTACTCGGGACTCCCACTCACAAACCATGAGACTATGACCTGAGCCAAAGTTGGACTTTTAACTGACTGAGCCACCCAGGTGCCCACCGTAGTTCTATTTTTAATTTTTGGAAGAGCTCCATGCTGTTTTCTACAGCGGCTGTACCAGTTTACATTCCCACCAACAGTGCGCAAAGGAAATGATAGCATATGCCCATACAAAAGCTTGTATACAAACGTTCATAGCAGCCTTATCTATAATAGGCAAAAGCTAGAAACAATTCAAATGTCTATTCACAGTTGAATGGATAAACAAACTATGGTACATCCAGACAACGGAATACTACTCAGCAATAAAAACAAATGGGTAGTTTATACTGGCAAAGTATGAATGACTTCAAAATAGTTTTTCTGAGTGACAGAACCTGGACAAAAAAATGAGTCCACTTATTGGAGTCCACTTAAATGGAGTATGTGACACCATTTATTTAAAATTATAGAAAATACCAACTAATCTGTACTGATAGAAAGTAGACCAATGTGGTGGGAGTTGGGGGACTAAGGGGCAAGAGAGAAGGGTTACAAAGGGGCACAAGAAAAC
Source organism: Suricata suricatta (assembly GCF_006229205.1). Taxonomy (NCBI): domain Eukaryota; kingdom Metazoa; phylum Chordata; class Mammalia; order Carnivora; family Herpestidae; genus Suricata; species Suricata suricatta. The sequence continues at coordinate 118,365,175 of NC_043705.1, forward strand.
TTTTGTGTGTGATGGTTATAAGTCCACTGTCTTGGTTGTGAATACATGTGCCACAACTTATCCAGCTGCACACCTTAAACTCATGCAGTCCATTGTATGTCACCTCTGTAAAGCTTATACCAGCTGTTAACAAATTTCATAAAATTATACTTCAATGACACTTAATAAAAGAAAAGGAGATCAAACCCAGATGAGGAAAAACCGGTTTCTGTCTGTAAAAAGGTGAAACAGTATGGTGACTGACTGACATTATTCTGTCTGAAGAGCACTACAAGTTTACTGCAAAGTTGTAATTGCTTTTTTTGTCATCTCAAAACTGTGGGGAAAGCAGGAAGGACAAGTGTCGCAGGTGGGGGGGTCTTTAAGGCACGCGTCTCAGAACTGCAGCTGTTTGACGGATCTCTCTAGTCTATAGAATCTCTCCATTTCAGTTCCTTTCTTGACTCTGGGTGTGGAAGTTATCGGGGGGAACATTAGCCATTAAAGTCAAGTGTTAGGCCAATTCCTGGGCCATGACCCTGTGCTAGGTTCTGCATCTGGTTCTTTTGTTGCATCAGCATTCCCCGTGAGGGGCTACGTAAAGAAAATAGACAAGACTGTTAAGGAGATTCAAACCCACACTGGGTTCACCAGTCTTGGAATGAGGTTGCCTGTGGCACCATTGCTGGCGGCAGCAAGGGGCAGAGATACACGATGGGGGCTCTGCAGCTGCTAAGGTTTCCCTGAGGCCACGGGAGGAGAAACGCCACCAACACCAGGGGCCGCTGGTTGATGGCAGCCAGGCGAGAGAAGGCACCCACCTCAGCAGGGAAGTACTCCTCTATGCTAAGCTTTTGCTGATAGCTCCTTCCTGTAGGTAGTTCAACATGCTTCACTTTTCCTGAATTCTCTGTCCGAACTTACAACAACCCCAAGATCAAGAGTCCCATGCCCTACCGACCGAGCCAGCCAGGTGCCCCAAGGAGCAATGCTTCTTGGTCCTCCTGGTCCCCTCACTCTGGGTATGCAGTTCATTCCAGAGTGGCGGTGCCATCTCTGAGATCTCCAGCCCATTCTGGGAAGGAGGAGGGGAGCGTGAAGAGCAAGAGCATGTGCTCTTGGGATCTCTCTCCATCGGGACAGCCCCACAATGATACCTGCTTATCATGTATTTACCAGAGCCGGGTCATGTGGCCATCCCAACGCTATGAATGTCTGGGGAATGAGTGTTTCTAACTGGAAGTATCACAAAACTGAAGAGAGTCGTGGTTGTGTAAAAAGGAAGAAAGGGACCATACATACTGAATAGGACACCGGCAAGCATCTTCCGGGAAAGTATCAGTAACGCCGTCTTACAGATGAGGAAACTGGTGCAGAGGAGTGAGCAAAACTAGAAACTAAGAGAGTCGGTGAGATTTGAGCCAGCTGCCTAGCTCCCGGCCCCGTGCCCTTTATCGCGACAGCAGAAACCACCTGCTCTGAGAGTTGTGCCTCCGCCGTAACCTCCCTGGTAGTGACAGGTTCCACAGGCACAGACAGGAGAAGGATATGCTGGCCTTCTTCTTTGCAAGATCAATAAAGGCTTTCTTCCAGTGGCTTCCTTCCTGTAGGTAAGTCAGCAAACTGATCTTCACGCTATATATATACTCTAAGAAATTGATTCAACATTTACTGGAATAAGTAGCGAGCTTTGTTTACACGTGGTACTATTTGCTTAAGAAATGCAGGGTTTCCCCCACCTCCAAAATTAGGAACAAGATCTCAGTTGTGTCTTATTCATGGAGTAGACCAAAACATACCACCGGGCTATGAGAAGAGCCTGGATTCCTTGTCTAAGACCAGGCCTTCAGGTTCACCAAACGTGTCCTGCCTGAGGCTTCTGTCCTGATGGAAGACTGTTACATTGAGTGACCGAATTTGTAAACTTGCCTGCTACGTTTACATACGGTGGTGGGTGAGAGAGACGAAGCCAATTTCCATCTCCTCCCTTCTCAGGAAAGGTACCAGAACCAGGATCCCATACAGCCTCCTGTCTGTGGAGGCCCTGAGTTTCCTGTGTGTAGATCAAAGTAAGTAGCAAACCCGTAGTTTGCTATCCGTAGTAGCAAACTGGTGAAACCAGTTTCAAGGGCCATGGAGTTGGCATAACACATTACAGGCTCAACTCCATTTCCTTGTATTGATACAGTTCCGTGTCTCCTTGGTGATAATCATGGTGGATCCACATGTACTTTAGAAGTCCCACATCTGTTATCTCTGTGACCCAGGAGTATGCGGGGCCTAAATTACTCTCCCTACTTAACATCACAAAGGCTAAGAACCCCATAGGCTTGAAACTCATGTATAAGCTCGAATGTGTATGTTTGTACTCAAATAAATAATCTGCTTTTTAATAAATTGATTCTTAATCTTGCATGTGTAAATAGGCAAGCATGAATGATGATAAGACAGTGTTCACGGGACTCTGAAGACTGTTGGCAAAACACCAGAAAATCCCTGTCTTACTAGATTTTTTTTTGCCTCGGTTTGTAATGTGGGTGTCCACAGTGCTCAAATTAGTCAGAAAGGTAGCAAATCTCCCTTGACTTGGTATCTACTAAGAAATAACATTAGATCTGTATTTGACTGAGTTTGGTCTTAAATTTCAGGACTTCCTTTCCCTTCCTGAAGATGCCGTGTGGATGAACTGTACCCTTCAAGCTCTCCAGGAGATATTTCTTGTCTCTGGTTTGGTTTGTTTGGATATTTTTGGCAGTGACCACTTGCGTTTGTTTGCATGTTTATAAAGAGTCCTTTATTTCACCCTGTGTGAACTTGACATTTCACTTTTAATATAAATAAATTGCAAATAAAGCAGTAGTCATTTAACCCTGTGCCAACCAGAGTAGCTAAATACAAAAACCGAAAGTCTAGAAGCTTCCAAATGGGTCTGCTTTTGTTGGAATGACAACCTCCTTGCAGCAGCACAAAACTAAATAGTTCAAGGAAATGGTAAGGGACAAAAGTGTTTGACATTTCCTATTCACGGTCTCAGCTGTGGTTCACACACAGCAGCAGTAATGGAGCCATTTTGGTATTTGGGCTTTGTTAAATGAGCTTAGTGATGGAGGTCCAAAACATCCCTGCCTTTGACCAATAAATATGGGGGCAATCACTCTGGTCTCTTTTCTTCCTCCCCTGAGCACTCACAAGCATACTACCTGTGCGTCTTTGTGCAAACATACTAACATTTTTGAGATTTCTTTTATTTATTTATTTTTTGGCATCTGTGAAATGTTGGTAGTGCTATTTCTCTCACAGAGTTGTTATTGAGAGAAGATGAATTGTGACTGTATCATGCTCTATTCTGGAATAAAGTACATGCCTAATAGATGCGAGAACCCTGGCTTTAAGTTCTCTTCCGTCCCCAGGACTGACTTCATGGGTGTGTGACCAGAGGAGCCAGGTAGAGCCCCGTGCTGAGAAGGGCCCCCACTCGTGCTCTGCTCTCAGCAATCTTGAAATTGTTAATACTTTTTGAAAAGAGGACTTGTCCGCACTTCCAATTTGCACCGGCCCTACGTATTACACAGCCAGTGTGCCTGTTTTACTTTCACCCCTTTTCCAAACTTCTCGGGTTTGAAGAACAGGTGTCCTCTTGGTTCCCCAGGTAGTTCCATTCCATTGGTTGCCCACAGGTGTTCTAGTGGCCAGAGCGATGCCCATGGTTGGACTCCAGGGTCTCAGTCTTGACCTAGGCCTTACCCTTCTCCTGCACAGTGTCGCCACCATGCTTCCGGATAAGGGGTATCGGACTAGATCAGGAAATAACTGTGAATGATAAGGCTTTCCTTAAAAGCATATGTTTGCCCACAACTTGTAGTTGAGCCAGCCCAGAAGTTATATATAGAGGCCCCATCAGCAGCCTCAGATCATTGGGGGTTTTTGATTTCATGGTCTGTTCCTTAATTTTCCTCACCAGGGGCAGACTCAGATTTTGTGAGGCCTGAGGTTACATAATTTGTCAATTCTCTGTTTAGAAAGAGAAGTACAAAATTAGAAATACATAATTACCCTCAGGATCTCGTAAGGGGCCCTTGCTAGTGAAGGAGCCTGAAATGTGTGCTTTCTTCATTTCCCAGGAAACCTGCCACTTCCTTTTCTGAAGAGCAAAGAGCTGTCACCTTTTTTACTCCTCTGCTTGTGAAAACAGAAAACCATCACTCCAATACCCTGGCCAACCCTTTCATACCACACTGGTGGTAAGAAACTGTGTAAGGGACCTTGACCTTAACATTGTTTACCTTCTTTGAATGGGGCCCCTCACTGTTTAATTCTCTGGGTGCTTTAAACTGTTCCTATCCTTTGACACCAGGAAGTTCCCAGAGGCTTGTTTATTTCCGTCCCCACTCTGAGGTCTTCCCTGAGCTTCAGGCTTGTGTGTGCAGCAGCCTCCTTGGCACCTTCCCGTAGGTCTTCTCTTTCTCCCATCTGTCACTGCCCTACTGCTTCGGTCTCCAAAATAAACCCCAAATCCAGCCCACCCCCATTTATTTGCATCTCCATTGTCACTAGCCTAATTCAGGTCATGGCAGCCACCTATATGGTCTCCCCATAAACACAAACATTCCACTCCAATACAGTTGCTGTTTAGCACCCAGAATAATGTGCTCAAACCTAAATCAGATAAACAAACAAACAAAAAACCAACCTGTAACCTGGATCATCACCATCCTCAATATGATATCCCCTCACGGCTTCTCACTGAGTTTTAAATAAAATTCCTTATTGTGGTTCACACAGTCCTGCCTGATCTGTCTCCAGGCTCACCTCCACCACTGTCCTTGCAAGTCCTCAATCTCATTCCTGTCTCCAGGACACTGCCGTGTCCCCTGACTTGGGGGCCCTCACCTCTGCTCTTTGCATGATGGGTCCTTCTGTTCTTCTTTCCACCAAGACACCTGAGAAAGCTTTCCAGTCCACGACAAGAGCGTGGGGTCCACCCTCCCCATTCACTGCCACTATTTGCTTCCTTTCCAGTAAGAACTTAGTGTTTTTGGAAATTACATACTTTTTGTCACTTGTTCACTTGTTTAATGTCTTTTCTTACATTATGCTGCAAGCTCCTAAGAAGGGTAAGGACTTTGTCTGGTTTCCCCCCCTTTGAATATTACATGCCTTGGATAGTGACCAGAGAAATTGGCACTAAACATATATTTGTTAAGTGAATGAATGAATGAGCTACCTCCAAACATAGAACAGACATTATTATATTTGTCGCAATAAACTGAATTATTTTCATGTATTTTTCCTGGCTTGATGATGAACTCTGCAGGCAGGTTATAAATAACATTTACCCTCTGTATGTATTGCCAACACTTAACACAGTGCTTAAGATGCACATATCCTACTAAGTACTCAATTAATACATATTTAATTAAATTAGCTACCAAATTATTGATGACCACCAGCTCTCCACTTAGCAACATTCAATGGAACACAAGAGAGATGATCATCTCAGCTGGAGGAGCGGATCATAGGGAGAGAATTTTTAGAAGTACCCAGTAATAGGATAAACACAACTTAATTCCACAGCAGTAAGTTTGAGAGATTCTTGAGACAGTAGATAACACCATGTCACTAACTAAAGTACTAATGTAAATATTACTGTAGTTTGTACAAAAAAACAAAAGTCGCAACTCTTCCCTGAGCATATCAGCACGATTTTCTGTGATAGTCATTAGATTAAGATCTGACTCACCCAAGAGGTGTCCAGTAAGCATTCATGTATTTAATGAAATACCAATTGTCACTTTTTTAATTTGTATTTTTATTACCTTTTATTTAAAAAAAATTTTTAGTTTTTATTTTATTATTTTTTTATCTTTTAGTTTTTATTTTATTTTAGTTTTTATGTACCAATTGTCACTTTTGAATATTTTGATCTGATGGAAGAGTTTATCTGCCAAATTAAATTAAATCTGATTGAAGATAAAACCTTGGAGATATAATTACTATTTCTTTGAATCTTCCATAACAATGCCCCATATTTTTTGTAGACAGAATGATCAATAAATGTTTGTTGACTGATATTTACCATATTTCCACCCTATATGCCAACGCCCCAAACCAGACACTTCGTTGCCATTTAGGGGTGTCAAAGCTCTCATCTGCCTTCCTGTTAAGGGATCTTACATATCACCTGGTGACACCTTCACTTTACTGACAAGGAAACAGTCTAGAGAAGGTAAATTTCTTGCTAAAGAGGTACCAGGGCAAGAACTGGGCTCCAGGCTTCCCAGCTTCGGGTCCCATATTTATTCTACTGTAGGGATGCAGAAGGATAAGAAGAGAAAGAGAAATTAGATACGATTTACTTAAGTTACAGATTATTTAATGTGATTCTTGAGCATCGAGAAGTATTTTTATTTTATCTGGTTCATCAGTGAAAGCACAGTAATGATTCCCAGGTTAATGCTAAATTAATTTGCCTTGTGAAGACTCTATTGTACTCAAACAGGGAGGAAATGTACAGAATTAGACCAGTCATATTTCATAGAGACAATGTTTGTGATTTATGATACTGTCCCATTATTTTTTATAACATAACTCATCTCAAAGCTTTAATTTATGATTATATTATCTATCTACAATAGGAAAAAGGCATTTTTTTTCCCAAGACAAATAAATAGCTAGCGGAAAGTGCTTCATTATGAAGGTAGCTTTTAACCATTGATTTACCCTTTTCCCCTGATTTTGATAAATATTAAAAATCAGTGTAAGCTTCAAATCAAGAGATAAAAAGACTGAACAAGGACCCTCAAATATTTTTAATTTTTCCAGATAACCCAGACTGACTACACAGGTGAAAGACTTCTCTCCTACTGGAAAGCTGCAGATCTTATCGTCCTGAAGTGTACCTCAGAAGTTATTTCCTACAGCTCATTGGGGAGATCTGTTCTCCCCCACTGAGTAGGCTACCAGTCCAGGAAGTTATTACCTCTTGCTGCACATTGGTATTATTTGTGGGGGGAGGGGGGGAGGGGCTTAAAAATATCACCAGTCCTCATCCCAGACCAGTTCAGTTTGACTTTTGAGTATCTGTACTCTAAGTATTCTAAATATTTAAAATAATTGAAATGACATGGCCAGGGTTGAGAACCACAGTCTGAATGGCTCCTACTGCCCAGATGGAGCTGCTCTGTCCCAACCCCTGCCCAGGTGGGAGAAGGACCCACATGGGGATTGGAAAGGCTGGTTCTACAAGATCCCACGTGTGCTTTCCAATCCTGAGCTGAGGAGTGGGGAAGAGAATGGCAGTTCCAGGTGTGTGCCTGGAGGACAGATTTTGTTTTGTTTCGTTCCGTCTTAGTCTTTCTGCCAAGAAAAAAAGAAGAGAAACAAAGAGCCTCCACTATCTCCTAGAGAAGTTTTTCAACCTTGGCCCTGTTAACATTTGGGGCTGGATACTTTGTTGTGAAGGGCTGTCCTGTGCATTGCAGGATGTTAAGCAGCACCCCTGGCTTCTAGCTAGTAGATGTCAGTAGCACTCCTCTCCCTGAGTTGTGACCTCAGGAGTGAGGAATCACCCTTGGACGACATAGCCTCGACATAGCTGCCAACACTCTGATGGAGAGTTTGGTGGTGACTGGCAGGGCATGGCTTTTGTAACTGTTGGCAGAGGAAGACAAGGATGGCTTGATGGTGAAGACATTGGTGGAGACGGGGATTTTGACCAAGGCAGCAAAAATCCTAAAAGTGGTCCTAGTGCCTGTGACCATAGGCCAGCTGTAGGTGGTGGGACAGACTTCAGCTGGTCACAGGAGGCCCTGAAGAGGGAACAGTTGTGCTCCTCTTCAAATAGAGGTCAGGTGTTGGTTGAACTTTGGGGCTGGTGGAAGGAAACATGAAAGGGGCATAGAAGTGTTGCCAGGGAACTTGAATGCCACTTTTGAAGGATTAAAGTGTCATGTTTGGGTTGGACTCTTGAAATGGCCAATAAAAAGCAGCTATCCTTGATAAGGCAAGACTCCCAGATGCTAAGTCAATAGAATGATTTACTTAAGACTATAATTAATGTTTCATTAGTCCTAGGTATTGAAGTAGGACCTGAAAAGTTAGACCACATTTCCATCCACTCTCATAAATTCAGTCGTATTTAGGTAAATAGGACTTGCTCTCCCTCCTTTGATACAAGAGACAGGGGAGGTTAGGGATGACAGAAAGAAGCAATTTCCAAAGCCTGAGATTAGTCCTGGCTTTAGAGATCATATGACTTTCTTTTTATAGAGAATCATAAACTTTAAAGCAGAAAGTGATGTTAGAGGTTATGGCCCATCAAATATCAATCTTAATAAAAACTATGGGCTATGGGAGTGTTGCATGAACCAGTTCTAACTTTGAAAAATGCATTTGGCTAAATGCTAGGAATGTTAAGTAGTACCCAAGCTTCTAAGTAAAAAATATATATATATATATATATATATACACACATATATATATGTTATATATATATGTACATTAGCCATTAGCCATTTCCCCTTTGGACTTAGAACTGCCATTTTGCCCCCACTCATTCAACAGTTTAGAAAATGTTCTGTTAATTCAGTATCTTCAAGTGTTTCAGTGGAAATAAACCACTTGCCACTTGGAAAAATTGCTCAAATGTGTTTGGAGAACACTACACCAAGGTTTAGCTGGTCACAGTCCAGGTCCCATATCACATTGCAAACAGGCTGCTTTTAGACCAGCTCAGCTTGTGCTCACTCTTTTTTTTTTTTAAGGTCATAGAAGCTGAAGGTTGAAAAGCAAACAGAAAAAGAAAACACATTTTCTTCAGCTTAGAGATAAGCAGGAAACCCAGAGAACATGTTCTTAACAATAAGACCTCAGTAATAGTACTGAATAGAAAGTCAACCAAGTGGGTCTGACAGAAGTCCAGGCAGACGTCCAAGAGATTCTTGTGGTGAGCTGCTGAGTCACTCCCCGGGCCTCTCTTCCTCATCTGTACATTGGGGATGCAAGCAAGGAAGCTTGTAGTACCATGAAGGTATGATCGTATTGGTATAGTTTGAAAAACAATGTTTATAAATGCAGAGATCATTTCTGAAAGACACATCCTTTTGAGAGATAGAGGTGGAGTTAATCCACAAGCCCATATTCTGAATGATGGGTTAAATGTGCTGTTGATATCATCAGGATCGCCTCTGAATGAATTCCAACTCCATGATGCCTGTTATATATACTACTGCCTATAACCCCAGGCACCCATCTTCAGACAGTCCTGGCTCTGCCACCAGCCTGCAGTGGGGTTTAGGGGACGTTATTTACCCTCTCTGAGCATTGCTTTCCTTGTCTGACAAGTAGAAAGGGAGAAGTAGGTCAGTCTCTGGGACCTCCAGCTCTCTCCCATTCAGCAGTCAAGATGAGTCAGCTGTAGTGAGTGTGAGGATGCCCTGCTCCACCCACTCTCCTGCAAGGGTCTCTATCCTGCTGGAAGTAAGAACTTAGAGCAGGTTTCCATACACTTAGGAAGAAGGAGAGGCTCTGAGCTAGTGTGTGTGTGTGTGTGTGTGTGTGTGTGTGTGTGTGTGTGGCTGATAGAGAAGAGGGGTAGGAGGACTTGGGGAAGGCCAGTTGAATGATGAACTGAACCTCCTTTGCTCCAGAGAAACACTTGATAGGTGAGCACTACAGGACGTAGTCCCAGCAGAGGTCCCAGCTCTGATCTGCGGAGGTGGGGGGTGCACAAAGAACGTGGAGGGCCCCTTCTTACATGTGATGTGAGGCCCAGGGAGATGTGGCCTCTCGAATGCTGGCTGAGACCCCGAGCTCTAAGTGCTGTCAGTGGATTTGCAGCAAAATCATCCCAACAAGTGCAAAAAGATTCTACAAATAAGAGTGTTTGGATTTCAAATGTTAAGTAACCAAGGGAAGACACCTTTGTATGCAGTATGACCTCATTTCTACATATTCTAAAGAAGAGGTTTACAAAAGCATAGATTGCTCCCCGACAGCTTAGGGAATGGAACTAGTGGGCATAGAGAATGTACAGGTGGGAAGAGGCTTGCTTTTTATTGTCGTGTGTTTAAAAAAAAGAAAGTATCACGTGCGAGTTTAACCTTTTTCTTATGAAAGTTCTAATTAGTGCTAAACGTAGGGATGAGATATGATATGCATTGTGTGATTTAAAAGGGTTGGGAACCACTTGCCAACCAGCAGATCGTGGGAAGTAATTGGTTGCCACGAACCCAGACATCCCCTGGGGTGGGGGAGGGGGGAGAATGTCACTTGATGAGAGGTTTGGGCTTCAGACTAAGACAGACATGAATTTGAAGCCTGGCTCCGTCACCAAATGCGGAGCTATACAGTGCAGAGTGTGGTGACCTCTGTGCCTGTTTTCTCTATAAAATGTGAAAAGAACACCCGCTTTGCAGATCATGGGACGGAATCAGACAGCAGAGGTACAAACTTTGTTTCTATTATTAAACAGTAGGTGCTGGGGCTATAGATAATTTGCACGGTCTGACGATGACTCATTGTCTCATCCTGGATCTGCCCGACACAGAATCCAGTACAGATGGACTGATTTCACAGACACCTCTATAGCATTTGCTACATGCCAGGCACCCTTCTAAATGCCACGTAAATTGTGACTCATTTAGTCCTTATAGGAATCCCAAAGGTAGGTACTGCAATTATCATCCCCATTTTATAGGTGAGAAGACAGAGGCACAAAGAGATCAAGTACTTTGGCCAGAGGCACAGAGGCAGCCGGTGGCGATGCCAGGATTCCAGGCCATACACGAAGGAGAGTGCTTGTCCTAACCCCTGTGTGGTGCTGCCCTGTGCAAAATTGGAAGTATAACCCGATGTCTTTAACACACGTGGCCTTCTCTGGAGGAATGTGCTAGATATCCAAGTCAGAGATGCCACTCTGCCCCTTCTTCCCATCCTCAGGACTGGGAGTTAAATAGTAACTAGTGGATTCACTTTCTCCTGGGTAGAAGCACAAGAAAAAGGCTCTGCTCCCCTCAGCCTCAGCAGTTACAGAAAATGCCTCCCAAGTCTCCCTGGACCAAAGCTCAGGCTCTACCCTGTACCTTTGTGTCTCTGCTGCCTGCATGTAAATATGAAATACTGATTTATGCCGTGTGTACAGCATTCAATAAATATTTGTTGGGTGCGCACTATGTGCAGGGGCTTTCAGAGTCTACGGGAAAACAGTCTAAGTGAACAGCGCCTGCCCTCAGGAAACCTAAGGATGGTGAGTGGAGAGCACTAGGAAATACACAGGAAAATATAACCAGCGATGGATAACAGATGGAAGGTGTTAAGTGAATTGAATTTAGGGATGTGATTCAGCCCGGGGCAGCCAGTTCAAAGTGGAGTCTGACCACAGGAATGAATATGGGCAGAGGACATCCTGGAAGACTGGACTTTCTTTGCATAATAAAACGTGTCTGACATCCACACCCAGTACTGAAGTTCGGTCTCTGGAAGTATTAGGATACCAGGGAATTTCCCTCCTAGAGGTTATCATTGGCTATCCTGTTGTGAGTGGTGGAGATCTCTTCTCTCAGAAAGGCTCCCAGAGCCCCTTGAGCCTGAGTCAGTCCCTTCTTTGTCCACCCAGGTCCCCCTGGACATGTCCCCAGCTTTGACACGTGTTGTAAGGATCTGTTTAAACCAGATCAGACTGATTTCTGCTGAAGACTCCCTTAGCCCATGAATTGTCAATATGCAGCCTTCCTCCCGCACATTTGGCCATAGATTCTCATTTGAGGAATACCTGTGAATGGAAACTCACAATTTAGAAGTGCTGTGCTGGCTGAGGAGGAGAGAGAAGTCCCAGGACAAGGCCCCACCCTCGAGAACTCAGATTTTGGTGAGAAATTCCTACGTGGGGATTCATAAGTGCAGTCTGCTAAGTGCTGACTACAGGTGTGGGCAGGGATGTGGTAGCCTGCCTAGGCAAAGAGGAGAAAATGGCTCAGAGAAGGCTTCAAAGAGAAGCTGATGTAGAACTGAATTTTCAAGGGTGAGTTGGCATCCACCAGGATAAAGGGAAGGGCATTTCAGGTGCTGGGCTCTTGAGCATGAAGACATGGAGACAGTACCACTATCCAGGAAGTGGCCACTATTTGTAGGTGAAGCATGAGGTACTACTAGGAAAATGGCTGTAAATAAACCTAGAAAAAAAAGAGGGCAAATCAGGAAGGAGGTTGCATGCCAGGCTTTGTGTTTAAATTTCAGCTGGTAGTAGGTAATGAGAAGTCATTGACCCATGGAGTAAGATCATCAGCTTCCCACAGTGTGAGGGACAATTACAGAGTCACATGGAGGCCTGACTGGGAGGTTGTAAACCTGGATACAAATGACTGGTGGAAACTCCGGGAATGTCCAAGTCAGAGATGCTAAGGAATAAGCAAGAAACTGACAACGGGGAAGGAAAAGCACGAACAAATAAACACCTGATTAAGAGGCAAACTTGACTTATGGATGGAAAAAGATCAATGAGTCAAAGATGACTCCCCAGTTTCTGGTTTGGATGACCAGGTGGCTGGTTGTGTCACTGTCAGGAGAGAGAACCAGGGAGGGGAACAGAGTGCCATGCCGTGTGGAGGGGGAGAGAACAGCTTCAGTTTGGGACATGTTGGTTTTTAGATTTTTATGGACTATTTAGGTAGAATTACAGGTCTGCAGTTTAGGCTGGAAATATATATTTGGGAGTTGTCCATCTAAAAATAGCATCTCAAGGCACAGGAATGGGTAAAATCACCTAGCAAAGTGAACAGAAGCTAGCCAAATGAAGAATCTTGTAAACAAAAGCCAAGTGGGCATAGAGGAAGGAACCAGAAGGTCCCATTGACGTGGCAAACACTCATGGAGATATGGTCTGGAAATCAGTACCTGTATGTTGTTCCCATACTTCAGGGCATAAGTGAGCCCATGTCAGAGCCATGTTGTGGTCGGAACTTGGGGTCCAGGAGAGAACTGATGAACTGACACCAGACCACCTCCCAGCATCTCGCATCTCTCCCAGTCCTTCAAGCTTGTGTGCTGGTGGACTGGCCCCTGTACAACCCTGCTTCTGACCTTGTCTGCTCTCCACACCAATGTTGGCTTCCGGCATCGACCCAGAGCAGCTGGCCTCTGTGAAATGGTGCCTACACTCACTCCTTTCCCCAATTCCAGAGGACCAGGCTCAAAACGATCAGGAAACACATTAGGGTTTGAGGCTTAGATCTAGAAGTCGCCATCATAGAAGAAGCCGTAACTGAGACCATGGATGAGATTAGCTAGGAAGAATTTGAAAAAGGGGAGAAGAGGGACAAAGAGAAATTTGAGCCATAATCTGCTTTCAGGGGAACAAGGGAGGCTATAAAGTAATATTCCAGAAGCCTGAAAAAAGAGGCCAGAGAACACAGCTGGGTGGAAACCATGGTTGGTGACTGGTAAAGGAGCAGTGTTCACGGTGCTAAATGCTGCGGAGAACGCAGAAGGTGACTTGAGAACAGGCCAGGGGATTTGACGGTGCAGAAGTCAGACAGCCTGCTGCGGAGACATTTCCGTCATGTGCTGATGGCAGAAACCAGACAGGTAGAGGTGAAGGAAGTGAAGGGAAAAAGAAAGTTCTTTCCAGAAGTTTAATGGTGGAGGAGACAAGTTTAATGAATCCATGTAATTCATTTAATTCTCGAGCATCTACTCTGTCCAAGGCACTAAGAGGATCAAAATTTAAAATCAAAAAGTGTCTAAAGTGCCCCAACACCAAGTCTAATTAAGATGAGCTAATGAAGACACACTGCAGAACCACTTGCACATTTTCACTACTAAGTCTGGTTCCCATGCTGCGCTTCTGTCCCCGTCTGAATTCATCCAGTCCTACAAAGACCACCCGTGACAGAAGCCGTCTGTGCTGCGAGGACTCCGAGATGTGCCTCAGGGCCCGCCCTGCCCCCTAGCCTCCAGATCTGTGGTTCTGCCATTTCCACAGTCTTATTTTGCCCCAGAGAATCTGTAGCTGGGCTGATGACCCTTCCAGTATGGGGGCCAGAACCCCTGCGGTCAAATTTGGGACCCCTTTAACGAACATGCTTTAGGACAGGGGTTTAAGGCAGGGGTTTTCCAACTCTGTTTCCTGGAGATCTTGATATGGCCCCTGGTTTAGCTTTGAGAAAAGAGCAGGGAAGGACCTTGCATGCGTGAACCGCATGTCCCTGAGTCACTTTCTGTTTCTACTCTTCATGTTTGCTGTGTGCACGTCTATGGCTCTGCTGGAGGCACAACTCTCAGGGGACACCTAGTCATTCTGTCTTTCCTGGCTGCAGGTCTGGGGGAGGTGGCGGATGCAGAAATGGGTCCTTTGTGGGGGAGACGGGGCTGTCCTGTGCACAGGATGATTTTGAGGAGCATTCCTGGCCTTCGCCACCAGATGCCAACAGCATCTTCCTCCCCAGATAGGACAATGAAACATGTCTCCAGACTTCCCCAACGTCCCCTGGCTGAGAACACCACCGCGGGCTCTCTGCTCCTGCAAAGCAATATTTGCAATGAAAATGACTAATTTTTCCGCCCAGGAGGGATGGCATCCCTGGGCCCGCGGGAGCCCTGAGAGGAAAGCCCTTGCCCCTTGCTTTGTAATCCTCTCGCCTACACGCTGCCTCTGTGTCTTTTCTTTATGCAACGGCCGAACGAACTCTCTAGCTCAGACTTCCAGGACCTGAGTTGATAATCTCATTACGACTAATCCTGTTTACGGCCACTCTCTTGGCAGAACAATCTTGTCAGGACCTTTCCTTGCCACCCACTGTTCTCGCTGCTCCATTGTTCCTGGGGACCGGGGTCTGGCTCTGTCTAAGCTTTCATTGATAGGGCTTATCCTGTTTACGGGGAGTCTGCAGAAGGACCTCATCAAATACTTCCATCCCTTCCTTCAATAAATGGCTCCCTTTGATCTGTGCGAGGGAAAACAGTGTTTATCAGAAGCTGGGCTTCCTCTAGCTGACGATGGGGACATCCTGTCCCAGAAAGCACCCCAAAATAACACTTTCTGAATTTCAGAATATTTCCAGGTTTCTCTTCTTTTGTAAGCACTTTTTTCCCAGGGTATCTCTTTATGGAAAGTGTAGAAAAGGGCTGATTTTGTGGGGGGTTTTTTAATGTTTATTTTTGAAAGAGAGAGAGCGAGCACAAGCGGGGAGGGGTGGGGGGAGGGGCAGAGAGAGAGGGAGACATAGAACCCAAAGTAGGCTCCAGGCTCTGAGATATCAATACAGAGCCCAATGCGGGGCTGGAACCCATGAACCAAACCGTGAGATCATGACCTGAGCCGAAGTCAGATGCTTAACCGATTGAGCCACCCAGGGGCCGCTGGCTGATTTTAGGTTTTGAAGCCCAAGGTAACACAAAGCTAAATAGTTTTCTGCAGATCACATCAAACGGGAAACAAAGACAGGGCTGAAGACAACATAAGCGTTCGAAACTAGGAACACCTACAAGATTAGGGCTGACCAGGTGAGATACCTTTGTGTATTATTAATTTAAAATGTAAGTTATCTAACAAGGTGACAAAGAGGTCAGGGGTATTAGTCATCTGAATAACTGGGAGGTAGAAGCTAGTTCAATTATGCGGATGAAAAATAAGTGGAATTTTACACTTGCTTAGCTTTTAAAAGCTTGCCAGGTGAAGACAGCTTCTCTATCTACAGCAATCGTCCTTCAAGCGTGGTCCCTGGATCCAGCAACATCACCCGGAACTTGTTAGAAATGTAAATTCTCTGGCCTCACCTGGCAGCTCTGAGGGCGGGGCCTCCAATGTGTGTGCCGAGGAGTCCTCTGGGTAATTCTGAAGTGTGCTGGAGTTTGAGAACTACCCATCTACATTCATTACCTTCAAATGCAGTGCACAGAAGAATGACTCAGGAAGCTGATGGAAATGCAGATTCCCAGACCCCATCCCTGAAGATACAGATTTCCTTGGTCTAGGGTGGGCCCTGGAAGTCTATCCTGCTAATAAGTATCCCAGCATGCTTTGGAGACAGGGGCCCAAGCCCCGAGCTTAGGAAAGCACTGACCTATATACGCAGGAGCCGTAGAAATTTTCCACAGTGCTCCAGCCCTGTTCTGAAGGGACTCCCTTTGGGGCTAAATATGAGCAGGTGTCACAATTCAGCTTCGCTCCGCAGTCATTGCGTGAAGCTGGCTGCTAGGGTTACCTATTGTGGAAGGTGGTTCTTTTCAGGATTACTCGAGTACTAGAAGGTAGGCCGGCCCCATCAGCTCCTTTCATGCCGACATCTGAAGCACTTTGCTAACTCCTAACCTGGGTTGGGCTCATACTGCAGGCCTGGAAGCGAAAGCTTTTTATCCTGTTACTAGCTCCTTGAACCACAATCCAAGACACAGCTAGGTTTTCCCAGGAGTTTCATTTTGCACAGCTGATGCATTCCAGTCATTGCTGGGATGCATTTCCTTCTCCTCTTGCCCTCCAGCCCCCGGACTATGCCATATGTGCCCATACAGGCTCCTGGGATGAACATCCTCAAATCCTAACCCTCTCTCCCGGAAGCTGTGTCTCCCACCAGTGCCCGGCCCTTCTCTCTGTACAACTGCGCTTGCCAAGACTTCTCTGCACTGATTCCCAGCTCAGAGAGGCAGCTGCTGGGTCTCAGTCATCAGCTTCTAGGTACAGTATTGCTGTGGTTTGCCTCCTGCTTTCCTGGCTTTGTCTCTCACGGTCCTTTTGATTTCTTACCACCCCACTTTTCTGCTGCTTCTCAAGGTCTCTTGGGACTCTGTTCCTGGCTCTCCACTAATGAAAAACAGTATTGCTCATATGTCTTACTATGATCCATTCTCAACAGACTCTCTCCAGCCAGTCTCTGGCACCTACAGAGATGGTCATTCTTTGTCTCCAGTCACTACAACCACACCAGCCTCTATTTGGAGCACCGTGTAGTAATGGATAGGATTTCAATAGAGTCACTGTGTACAGTTGTGCAGTTTGTGCACTGCACAAAGACACCTGAGAAAGAGGGCAAGTGTAGACTAAAATCCAGCTTGCACTTTGTTTACCCAGATGAGTGCCTGACACTGTGTTGTGGACACCTGGAGAACAGTGCACTGTTTGGTTTTTTTAATGACCAAATATTTACATAAATATATAATTACATAAGATTATCAGCTGAGTCTAAATTACTCTGTTTTGTTGTCATCTCATTGTTTTGTGAAAATGAAGACTTCTAGAGTATTTGAAAATATTTTATGGGAGGGTTAAGCCTTTGACCCTTGATCTCACCTTGGGTCATGATCTTGTCATTAGTGAGTTCCAGCCCCACATGGGGCTCTGTGCTCACAACGCAGAGCCTGCTTGGGATCCTCCCTTCCGTTCCCTCTCTCCATGCTCCTACCCCACTCATGCTATCTCTCTCTCTTCCTCAAAATAAACAAATAAACTTAAAAAAGAAAAAGAAAGTATTTTATGGGAAATAGTTAATTCATACATTTTATTTCTTAGAGCAGTTTTAGGTTTTTACAGAAAAACTGAGCAGGAAGTGTAGAGGCTCCATGTGCCCCTCCCCCGCACCAGTTTCCACTCCTATGAACATCTGGCAATAGTGTGGTACGTGTGTCACAACTGATGAACTGATACCGAGCCCAGAGTTTATATTGGGGTTTGTTCTGTGTTATATATTCTACTGGTCTTGATAAATGTAAAATAAAATGTATTCACCAATTTGTATGCTACAGAATAGTGTCACTAAAAATCCCCATAGACCCCTCCCTCCCTCCCTTTCCTTCCTCAGGCTTGGGAAACCACTGAGCTTTTCACTGTTTCATAATTTTGCAGAAGGTATACTTTTTTTCTTTGTAAAGAGGATTATCTAGCAGCCAAAACCACTAGAATGCTTCTGCCTAGAGGAGCATCATTTTTAGAACTTAGTCAATGCTGGGACTCAGTTAAGTGTCTGACTCTTGACTTTGGCTCAGGTCATGATCTCAGGGTTTATGAGTTTGAACCCCCGCATTGGGCTCTGCACAGGCAGTGCAGAGCCTGCTTGGGATTCTGTCTCCCATTCTCTCTCTGCCCTTCCCCCACTTGCTCTCTATCTCTTCTCTCAAAACCAAAAAAAAAAAAAAAAAAAGTTAAAAAATTAAAAGTTGCTTTCTAAAAAACAGAAAAGTAAACTTAGCCAATGCCTTGCATCTAAGATCAAACCCATTTCAAGATCTCTCCCTGGGTCATTTCAGTGAGCCCCTCTCCCTTGTGTCTCCTACTCTAGTTCATCCTGTTCCTGGTCAGCATTACCTTATGTTCCCCTTTCCGCCATTCACCCATCCCTCCCCTTCTCTGATGAATCTTCTATGTCAGTACTTCCCAAAAGAACTTCCTGTAGTGATGAAAATGTCCTACAAGCGTGCGGCTCAATACAGTAACTATTAGATTCATGTGGCTGTTAAGCACTCCAAAGGTGGCTAGGGTGATGGAGGAACTGAATTTTTAAATTCAGTTTAATTTGACAATTTCAACAGAACTGGCTCGTGTGGCTAGCGGCTAGCATGCTGGACGGCCCGGGGTCAGTTTCTGCTTCTGCCAGCCCACCCTTTGTGATAGCATTCATACACTTCCCCGACCTTATACTTGCAATCCTCTCCTACCCCTGGAATCTTTCCTAGTTAGGAGAGAAACGGAATCCTGCCTGAACCCTTGCTGGAATGCATAGCTCCCATATCTGTCAGATTCATCGCCATCAAATATGCACATATTCTTCTCTTAACACATAATATTAATAAGCTTATAAAATACCATTAATTTGTGAAGCACCTCATGTTTCTTGTCCACATATTTTCATGTCTCCCTCTGTTAAATATTCTGTTCAAAACTATACTCCTAGGAAACAGAGTAGAATTACATAACTAGTGTTTTAGTTGGCAATAAGTCTGAGCCATTGTTCGTGTGTTGATACATGTCATTTTAGATGATTGTAGTACAATATTTAAGGTATGAAAGAAGGAGGAGGGAAGAAACAATAACATCAAAAGAAACTAAGAATCTCAGTTCCGGAATCAGCATGAGGTGGGCAAGCAGCCCTGGCCCTGGGCTGTGGCTCTCAGGGGACTGGAGGTCCGAGGACATCTGCGCCACCAGCAGCCCATGACATTAGTCATATCATGTCATCTCTCAGGGTCTCCACTTTTTCTTGCAGGGATTTGACCAGACGCTCCGATTTAAGGTCTCTCCCAGACTGAAGTGCCCCTTGGGTCAAAAGTAGTTTGGGAATAACTAGAAAAGCTGAAGCCAACTTTCGTGACACAGAATATTTCACCCAGTCTCACCCTCCCACTGTCCCCTTCCCTAGCTGGCAGTGTTTACGATGAACACATCACCTTTGCTAAGGACAAGACCAAAACAGTATTTCAAGAGCCGCTTTAGCTGCTAAACCGACCACAGAAGTGTGTGAATTGTCTATATGGTGTTAAACATCGGCACAAACCCTTATTTCCAGTGCTTCGAACAAAAAAAAAAATAAATAATTTATTCCAATTTCTGCATTCCACAGATGAAAAGTTAAAGTATAAGCATGGGCTCCCGGGCACCTACATGCCCACGTACCTGGTCAGTTAAGGGCCTGGTCTGTGTTATATAAGCTGCAGGAAATATTTGCGTATAAAAATAGGGTGAGATGTGCTGAAGCGAAGTCTGTGTTCTGGAACTCTTAATGGGCGCATAATTACCACTTAGGGTTCCAAGCTAAATGATTTGCTAATGGCAACTGAAATGTGACATGCCCCAGAGTGAAATAATTGATTCATAACTTGGGAGGATCTGAGTAGATTGTCCTCAGCCAAGCGCCTAACTAGTTTTCCTTTCTGTCCCTAGACCTTGCTTCTGCTGCCTCACATGTAAAACAGACACAGTGTCGTGGCGACGAATAGAAAGTAGGACGCAGCCCTGCAGACCTCTCGCTCAGAATCCTCGCCACCACTGCAATTAGAATGTGTCTATATCCTCACTCACCTACTGTCTCTCTTTGCTAGACAGTAAGTTCCAGGGAGGCAGGGAACATGTCGGCTCTCGCTCAGAGCTGCAGTGGGGAGTCAGGAAACATCTGAATAAAACATGGAAGCCACTTGCAGTCAATGGAATCAAATGCCTGGACTTGGACTCTGTGTTCTTGGACAAGCAGCTCTCCTACCTGTGGCTTAGTTTCCTCTTCTGTAAAGGAGGATGATAATGGTATTGATGGAGTGATTGTGGGAACTAAGTGAGATAATACACATGAAGAGCTCAGAACAGTGTCTGGTACATAGTGAGGACTCCATAAATGTTAACAATTTTTAATGATGATGGCAAGGATGATAGTTGATGTGTAACAAGCACTTCGTAAGGGATAGTCGTTCTTATTATTATTGCCATTGTTGTGGGAAGACTATTTGCTCTTAGAAGTATCTGTTATTGGGAGGTCTCCAGGCACATGTAGGATAGCAGGACCACTAGTCTCCTTCATAGGCTCTGCCAGGCACAGGGGTGGAGACAGGGTGTCAAAGGAGACACCAAAAGGATGTTCACAAGAGTACACGGGTATCTAGGGCTCAAGGGCAGTTACAGAATGGTTTACCACCTGCCCACATTTGTCCCTCTGCTCCCACTTTGTACTCTCCACTCCAAGAGAGGAGAGTCTCTATTTAGCCAGTCCTCCCTCAAAGCTCCCGGCTTACAAATCAGCCTCCCCTATGGGATCTCCCTTCCCATCACAGTTAAAAGATGTTCTCCAGCAACCCATTCTCTTGCGGAAATCATTTGTTGCTAGAAGGTAAATGATAGAAACCTATATTCCTATATTCAAGACAGGAAGGGAAAATGAGAGAGAAGACTTGGGGCTAATTCTAGACCCCGCCTTTACTAACTGAGTCACCTCTGTAAGTTGCTAGGTTAACTGTGTCTCAGAATATCACATATGGATATGTGATCTACCTCCTGAGCTTATGAAAATTAAATGAATATGTAAATGACTTAGTTCCAATTAATGAGAACAGTATCCTACATCTCCTCAGAGTGAAAGTAAAATGAATATAAGAAATATGTGCATGATCTGATCCATTTTAGTCTGATAGGTAGAATATATAAAAACATTACCAACCTGTAGATTCATGGTTTAGACCGATGATTGGGAAGAAGATCTGGAAAATAAAATAAAAAGCTCAGAGCATTTCATGAATCTTACTAGAGCAAACCAACTTCTAAAGAAACTTTTCAATTTCAAGTTCCCAAGTTCAAGTCTTAATGTAGCTTTTAACCTATATCAAGCCTTTCCCGAGTATTGAAAGGACACAATCTGGGAGATGCTTGATTAATTCACAGGGATTTAAGGCCTTTTTAAAAAGATACTCAAAGACCTAAGCAAATATAGCCTCTGAATTTTACAAATATTTTATTTTTTACTTATCTGTCTGAACCAAATCAGATGTCCCGCTAACAACTCTAACTACATACAACTTTTAACCTAAAGAAAAAAAGGGGGAGGGAAGGAAAGAAAAAATGTGCTTTGGGATTTAGTTAGAATTGAAGATTTGTTTCCTTTCTAAGTAGCAATGACTTGTGTAGGGCTTTTCAACAAGAAGGCTGGTTAAAAATAGTTCCAGCCATGGGGGACTGTTGGACAGTCTCATACCATGTCACACACAGTGTTCTCAGCGTCCAAATTATTTCCCTTGAGTCCCTTCCTCTTCCCTGCTTCTTCCTCTCCCCCTTGCCAGGAGTGACTTCCTACTCAGAAAGAACCTGCTTGGCTGTGTAGCCCCGAGAGTTTGGTTCCTGGGACAGAAGCTGGTCTCCCAGTTCTGGAGCTTTCCACCTGTGTGACCTTCGGCTAGTGGCTTAAGCTTCGGAACCTCAGTCTACCCGTCTGCACCAGAGCACTCACTTCACAAGGTTATTGCTAGAACAGATTGGACTGTGGGGATGTTGCAGGCAGGACAGTGTTTCCCCAGAGCCCTTAGTTGCAGTGAACTTTCACTTCTACATAATATTGCTATGGGTCAAAAATTAAGTGACCTTGGGATATGTATAAAGGAATGGGGTCAGAACACAGAGTCCAAATTCTAGCCTCCAAGAAGGAACTGAAGATGGGTTATACCTTCTAGGCAGTGTCTTTGAATCTCCGCAACTAATGCGGGCCCTGGTACCTAGTAAGCACTAGACTCATGTCTTTTGAATGTTTTTCTCGGTGGATTTGATAGAGGAGAAGTATCCTGACTAGAATGAAGATGGTAAAACTGGGACATAGTAGAGAATGATGGACAAAAGATAGGAGTCAACCACATTGGGTTCAAATTCCAGCTTAGCAGTGACTTTGGACAAAGATGCTTAATTTTTCTAAATCTGGGTTTAAATCTGATCCTTCTTTTTCCTATTCCACCCCCTCCCACTACACACACAAACACACACACACACACACACACACACACACACACACACACACACACAACCATGACAACAATAACACCCTGAATGGCTTCACACTGTATCCAAGATAAAGTGTGGCCCACCAGGTTCTCCTGCCTTCCTGTCTGGTTGTCTCAGCTCCAGCAATAGTGGCCCAGTGCTATCTGGCACCTTCTTGCCCCATGCTATCCAATAATATCTTGTCTCATCTGCCTGGAATGATTTTTCCCCCCATCACCAGCACTGCTGCTCCTATTACCTGAATAACCCTGAATGTCTGGCCTTAAACATCATTTTCCCGGTGAGACTTCCTCCCATTTGTGTCTAGGTCAGGACTCCTGTATATGCTCCTTAGTTTCCCTCTCTCTTCATACTCATTTCACTATGATGTCTCCCCCCTCATCAGACTCCAGGAGATATAAAGCAAGAGGCTGGTGTGGGGGCAGGAGCAGGTTTCCCCGTTCACTGCTGCAGTCCCAGGGTCTAGCCCAGGGACCGCTCATACTCACTGACCAGATGCATGAAGGACTTGGTTTCAGGACACTAATATCTACCCCTAGGTTTGTGAGCACTAAAGGAGAGGACGTATGCGTAGAGTTTAGCACAACTCTCGGACCATGGTACATGTCTCAGTGATGGTGACTGTCATCACTAATAAGAATGTGCAAGTGATGAATTTGTTTGATATAAATTCTTTGGTGGGCACTTCTCCAATGGGAGAGTTAAAGGAAGGTAGTGTGCTGCCCTTTTGTACCCATTCTTCTGATTACTATTTAAGAGTTTTAGAGCAGAATGAGGTAAAACAACATGCCAAGGTTAAAACTGGAGCTGTGATAGAAATGGCTTTGGTGTGATGGATCAAGTGTGATTATGTGTTTGTGTGGGCTTCAGGTCTGGCTGTGTTCCAGGTACAAACATCTATAACCCAGTCCATGAACCAGATGTTACCAGTTTGGGGAGTTTTTTTTTTTAAGAGAAATAGGATCAATGCTTATAGAAACCTATATGTTAGCACTTGCAAAATGACTGCTGTGAATATTGTAAAAATACAATTTGCAAAAGATAATTATGGACTCCACATGAAAATCTTATACTTGAATAATAAAGTATGACTACTGTACCTATAGCTGGAATTTTAAGGTAGGGTTTTCATGATGAGGACAAGACAAGTTTTGTGAATTTGGTGTGATGAAATTTCTTCTTTCTTTTTAATGAGTATTTATTTTGAGAGAGAGAGAGAGAGAGAGAGAGAGAGAGAAAGAGAGAGAGAGAATCTCAAAGCAGGCCCTGTACTGTTCATGCAGAGCCCAATGCATGTCTTGAACTCATGAACCAAGAGATTATGACCTGAGCTGAAACCAAGACTCAGATGCTTAACTGACTGAGCCACCCAGGCACCCTAGCACATTATTTTATTAAAGTATTATTTATTTTTACAAATAAATGTGAGGCCTTTTATTTCAACTGACCAGGTCTCATAATTAATTGGCTGAAAATCTAACATGGGCAGGATAGATGCTGATGATTCTTAGTGTTGGAAGACACTTTATGATTCCAAGGAATAAAATCATAATGTTGATAATGTTATGTATCAGTACTGATCTTTTAAAATGAGAACTTTTCATTCCACCTTCTAAGATGGGTCCAAACTTTCATGGAGGGGAGGGGAGGCAGAGAGCAAAGGGATATTTGGAAAAAAAGGAGGGAAAGCCTGGCTAGCTTCTACCTCTTCTAAATTATAATCCCTGTGCTACTGGTATCCAGAGACTGTTTTCCCTGAGCACCCTTGATTGAGCTTCTGTTAATAGATTTGATGTATCAGTTAAGGATGTATTTGGCTGCAAGTAACAGAAAACCCAAACAACAGTGGCTTCAACAAATAGCAGATTGTTTTTCACACTTACAGAAAGCCAGGAGCAGGTGGTTGCTGGCATTGTTTGTAGCTCATAATGCCATGAGGGACCCAGGTCATTCTGCCTTTTTGCTCTGCCATCCCTAGTGCTCGTGTTCTAGGATGGGCCAAGATGTTTGCTGCAGTTCAGTGATCACATTGCTTTGAAATCAGGAAGAGAGTGGGGTGACTGTCTCTTCTTAGTGGGAAATCAAAGGCTTTACCAGACCCCCCAGACAAACATCTAGTTGTGTCTCATTGCATGGGAAAGTGGATATTTAGCTCGACAAGTGTTTAGGGATAAAATAAAAAAGGAAAATGAGTCTTAGATAAGCAACTAACAGTGGTGCTACACTTGGCTTAGTCTTCATACTATCCTGGTTGTTGATGAGGTGGGGAAGTGGATAGACTCATGTATGTGATCAGTCATGCTCTCTTGGTGGGAGTGTATGAGTAAGTGTCTGACTTTTGGTTTCAGCTGAGGTCATGATCTTATAGTTCGTAGGATCGAGTCCTGCATTGGTTCACAGCCTGTTTGGGATTCTCTCTCCTCTCCCTCTCTGCCCATTCCCTGTGAATGTTCTCTCTCTCAAAATAGATAAACAAACTTAAAAAAAAAAAGGTGTAGAGCCATTCTGAGCTGAGCTAGATGCTGTCCTACACAGGATGAGTGACTAAGTAACCATTTGCAATGGTTCATAGGTGACCCTGTGTGGCTATGTGTCCTTGAATCTAGAAATAGCTGGGACTTCTTGATGTCCAGGCTGGCACACAGCCTTCTTGCCAAGTCGGAAAGAGATCTGAAAATTCCCATTCCATTCCATTTGCAGAAGCCACCACAGCATTTCTTCTTCTGACCCTAATGGGAAGCACATGGAGATCATTGAACGTTGGGAACCCTTCTATGCTCAAATTATGTTTTTCAAGCAAGGGCTATGATAAAGTAACCTCCAAACATGACCCTGGCAAAAGTCAGTAGCCTTGCTTATTCTGGCCACGTTCCTGGTGCAATCCAGGGTTCTGGGAAGATTTACTTTAATTACAACCTTTTTTGCCCTCTTTCTCTCCCTCTTACACTCATGATTTCTTATATAACATGTGTTAGAGTTAGCAAAACTGAAAATTTCATTCTTGAGCTAATTAAATGGATGTAATATGTGCTTGGCTTCTTTTCTTTTAGAAGATCTGGCCAAATTAGCATGTTGTATTGTTTTTTCTAAGGCACATGCAACTTCGATTCTCTTTAATTCTTTAGTTTTATGTCTCAGTGAAACTTTCATTTTTGTTTTCCATGGCAAAGATAATAAAGAGACCTACTGTATTTTTTTTATTTTTTTTTAGTCAAACAATACCCTGTGGAGAACAGTTCCTCTATAGACCTTTTCTTAGTATTCTAAACAGCTCATGAGAATTGGCTCATTTCCAAAAAGTTTTGCATGGAGCTATGTATGAAAGTTAAAATTCACATTAATTAACTTAGAATATAGTGGCTAATACTAACAGCACTACATTCTCCATGGATCATGGAAATATTAGCATACATTAAAATACCAGATTTTGAAAGTATTTTCAATGGTATTGCTTACCACATTGCTTACCACAAAATGTGTAATTCATAATGTTTGCCTTCTGTTCGACAGCAGCTCAATGGAGCAAACATTAACTGAGCACTTTATATATGTGCAAAGGCCGTCTGCTCTAAGAAGCTGGACTGCACAATACCTCTCTCACAGGACTCATGCCTTTAAGAGGAAAAGACACGTAAACAAATAATTGCAATGGTTTGTGAAAACACAGTGATTAAAAGATACACAGGCAACAGGGTTTCATCCTGTTGAAGGATAGTGAAGAGAAGGTGTTGGAGAGAGTTCAAAAGGAAGGTGCCACCTGATGAAAAGCTTATCTTGATGTGGGGCAGGGGGGGCGTACAGGGGAGCTGAGGGAGTGGCAGGAGAACATTCTGGGTGGAGAGAAAACAAGGAGGGGTGTGTAGGAAGAGCACAGGTAAGCACTGATGAGGGCCTGAGCTAAGACAGCACTAGCCAGGAGATGACAGCGTGTGAGTGGCAGTCCTCAGGAGATGACACTGAATGGTTTATTTCAGCAGTTTGTCTCCTTTAGTGTCTCCCCAGAATGCTCCCAAGGGTGAGACTTTTTTGATGTTCATCAAGATGACTTTGCTGGTACTGTCTTTTCAATAGATAACCCGATTTAAAGCAAACTTTGACAAACATTCTATGAGCATAATCTGCTTTCATCTGAATATTACATGGACATAAATGCCCAAGACCATTTATACATGCATAAATAGCATCTTTTTAAGGCATTTATTCTTAGCACGTAGCAGTGGACTAAGGGCAGAATAAGAAAATGACATAATACTTGGTGGGAACAGAGAAAACACCAAACTGACTTTCTCACTGGTCTCCTTTCTGCCTGCGTGAAGGAGTTACTTGGTCACCTACCACTGCCTATTAGCAGAAAAGTTTTCCCAACCTTGCCTATAAATGGCCAGGCAATAAACTGCCTCATTCATCCATTCTGTTGACACGTTCTGAGTGCTAGGATGCTTGGAACCTGGAAGAGAGAAATAAAGCTGTGGTCATTGCCTCTGCGAGAAAGGGGGACATAAACAGATAGTCACAGCACAGTGTGACAAACATGGTATTAGAAGTGGGGCCAGCGTCCTGAGAAAATGCAGAGAAGTGAACAAACTGCCTGGTGCCAACGATAAAGCTTTACAAAGGAGGTGATAATAAAGCTTTGAACGTTCTGAAGAATGGGAAAAAGGAAGGGCATATGGTGACATTTCAAATATATTGAACCATGGAAGACCATATTATTGTTTCTGATTATTTGCTCCATTCCTCTGCGAGAGGTTTTTATTTCTCTGCCCCTTAATGGGGGCAGGGAAAACCATGGAGACCTGGGGATGGTTGTCACAGTTGCATAACTTAGGAAAGCGGACTAACACAGAAGCATTGTGTGCAAAGGTGCAGAACTATGAATGGGTACTGAGTATCTGAGGAATGGTAAGCTCAACACAGCCCAGAGGGTAGGCTCAGTGAGTAGAGCCTAAGTGGCCAATATGGAGCCCAGAAACGCAATTGAGAACAGATTTTTGAAGTTTTAAATGTCCTTCTGAAAAAGCTGAACCACATTCTTTAAACAGTAGAGAGCCAGTAAAGCTAAGGAGTGATTGGATAAAATTTGTTTCTCAGGGGAGCACCTGGGTGGCTCTGTCAGTTAAGCATCTGACTTTGGCTCAGGTCATCATCTCCTGGTTTGTGAGTTCTAGCCCCATGTTGGACTCTGTGGACAGCTCAGTCATGGAGATAGAGAGGAAGGTATTAAGTCTCATATTTCTGAGATTGTACAGAATGTAGGCATAAGTTGGAGCTTAAGAGTGAGAGAAATGGAGGGGTCAGAGAGAATGCCTCAGTTCTTTTACTTAGGAGACTAAGTAGATGGTGAAACAGTGAACAGAAACAGAATATAAGAACACGTTTGGGCAAGAAAATTAAGAGTTTTGTTTAGGGAACAGTAATTTTGAAGCAAATATGCAGCACCAGGTAGAGAGGAGCTGCCATCATTAAATATGGGACCGAAGCTCAGGGGAGTGTGGGGTGGAGACGGATCCAGGCTGCACAGAAGGCCAGAGGGCAGATGCACACAGTGTGGTGAGAAAAGGAGCAAGGACAGAATAAGAAGAACCCTGTCCTTTAAGGAGTAGATCCAGCAGGAGGAGCCAGAGAAAGACTGAGAGGCAGTGATAAGGGAGAGAAAGGTGTCAGAGAACAGAGTCTTAGGATGCGTTAAAACTGGAAGAATTGGGAGATGACCATGGTCACGTCTGCTGTGGCACCCTCCGGCCACATAACGACTTTAAGAAACCAGACCTCCATTTCTATAGAAGCATAAACATCGTTGGGGCGCCTGAGTGGCTCAGTCAGTTAAGTATCCAACTTCGGCTCAGGTCATGATCTCACAGTTTGTGGGTTCAAGCCCCATGTCAGGCTCTGTGCTGACAGCTCAGAGACTGGAGCCTGCTTCTGATTCTGTGTCTCCCTTTATCTCTGACCTTCCCCTGCTTACACTCTGTGTGTGTGTGTCTCTCTCAAAAATAAATAAATGTTAAAGAAAAAAATTAAAATAAATAAATTTTAAAAGGAGCATAAACATTGTGTATCACCAGCATCCCCGTGGGTTACAAGTAGAACTGAACTTCACCATCATGACTCTCATAGCGTTGACTACATTTATACTGATTTATAACTACAGAACTGCTAATGAACTTGTGAAATACCAGCTTCCCATAAATGGAAAGAAACAGTACATTGCTTTGCTTTACAGGAATTGCTTAATTCCAAACATGGTAATGAGAAAGATTTAAAAGTAAAATTTTCTCTGGAACACTCTCATACCTGGAAGAATGGCTTAGGAGTTTCACTTCTTCTGTGATCCACAGTAACACCATTAAATTTCAACTGCCTATAACTGGTTAGAATAATAGTAAAGATATTTGCATAGAATTCCTCAGGTCTTTGGATAACTTAATACAATAGCATAATTTTTAACATATAAATAGCTTGAAGCTACACAGAATTTATTATGCAATGGTGTACTAGGAATAACTCACATACATGGTCTGTAGTAGGGGAAGAAGAAAATACTTTTGTGTCTACAACAGAATTCCGGGGTGCCTGAAGTTGTTAAGGTATGTTGGGATAGTGTTTGAAAAGGGTTTTATGGAAACAAAGCTTGGAAATGTGAGGTTAAACAGTCTTAATTTTTTCCCATTGCATGACTTCTGGAGCCTTGCATATGTTGTTTTACACTTATAGCTCTGGATAGGTGTAGTATACTGCAGTCCTTAAACTTAGCTGGCCATAGATCCCCATGTTTTTTCAAGAACATATGACATACGTTATTGAATGTCCTATTGGTAGATTGTATTTCTGTTCAGAATGTTTGCTGCTCCTTCCTATAAGATCCATTTTCTTAAATTAAAAAAATTGTTTAATGTTTATTTATGTTTGAGAGAGACAGAGCATGAGCAGGGGAAGGGCAGGGAGAGAGAGGGAGACACAGAATCTTAAGCAGGCTCCAGGCTCTGAGCTGTCAGCACAGAGCCTGAGACGGGGCTCAAACCCAGGAACCATGAGATCATGACCTGAGCGGAAGCTGGAGCTTAACCAACAGCTTCCCAGGCACCCCTGTATCGTTTTTCTGTTGGACCAATCTTGCCCTACTCCACTGAACATAGGAGCCATTATGGGACCTGCTTTGGCCAATGTAATGTGACTATAAGTCACATGTGTCACTTTTGAGCAGCTACTTCATGACCTAGCCTGTAGTCCACCTGTAGTTTTTGCCCTCTGCTAACAAGACCAGCTATGCACCAGATAAAAACTCTTCCAACAGAGTTGTAGATATCCTCTGATGAAATGTAAACATATAAGGAATAAGCTATAGATGTTGTAAACCATTAATATTTTAGGTCATTTGTTACCACTGCTAACGTAGCCTAAGCTAACTCCGTCCTTCCTCTAAGTATTTCTAAATTACATGGACCTTACTGCTTTTTATAGGTGTACTCATTCAGGTTCAATTTTATAAATGATGAGATATTCTTAGAATTCTTCTTTAGGTTTAGAAGGTGAAATATATATATTTATATAATATATATTTAATAAGGTCACACACACACACACACACACATATTTGACAAGACTTAAAGAAATAGTGCTCAAACTCTTATATGCCTACAAAATTACCTGGAATTTTGTCCAAAATAGACATTCTCAGGCCTAATTCCCAGAACTTCTGATTCAGCAGCCTGGACTGGATCCAGGAAATCTGAATTTGTTAACAGCTTAATATCCCAAGATATTAACTGTAGAGTGGTCTACCAGCCACACTTTGGGGACTCTGGAGCCACTCCTGTGATGACCAGTTATAGGGACCATGCATTTAAATAAATGCCATTTCAATTTAAGGAGGCACCATGGAGACTCCTCTTTGAAGGACATGTATGAATTTAGTCACAGCACATTTTAGTTTATATTCACTATATTTTGTTATGTTTTACTGGAAAATATTTTATGCACAAAATGGTACTCATGTGTGAATGCCTATCTTATTCAGAAAGCCTGACTCTAGGTGACCCTTGGCTCTTTCAAAAAAGGAAAAAAATCAATCTGCTCAAAAAAGATTCAGTTCTATTATTAATGAAGACCAAGAGCTATTTCTGTTGCAAGTGACTGAAACCTAATTTAAACCATCTTAAGCAAAACAAATGTATTGGTTACAGAATTAAATGTCCATGGTTTTGAGAGAAGAAAGTTTGTTGCTGGTTAAGTAGGCAGGGTATGTTAGAACTGGAGACCACACCTGCTCATGGGAAGGTCCCATAATGGCTCCTATGCCTTAGGAGTGGGAGATGTTACTAAGAGGGCTAAATGAGGATGGCGTGCAGGTTCTGGGGGATGGAAGAGCCAGCAAGCAAGGCACTACCTGGAGAGTCTGGGGACAAGTAAAGGGGCAGTCTATTCAGGTGATTTGTACCAGGGGCGTTTGGCAAGGTGTGACCAGGCAGAAGTCTTGGAAGCTGGCTAAGAAAGTAGGGAGGTAGACAGAATAAAAAGTGTCCATCAGTTGAAATCAAGGCTTCACTTACAGTTGGATATAGATGCTCAAAAGATGGCTTCAAGTATCTATTTTTTTCCATCTCTCAGTTCTGTTTTCCTCCATGTTACTTTACCCTCAGGCAGACTCTCCCACGAGGAGCAAGATGGCAACCATCAATTTAGAAATCCCCAAGCTGGGTCTCATTGGGATGGCTTGGGCCAAGGCCCATCTTTGGCTCAATCATTGTGGCCAGAGACGCCCTGTTTGGCCAGGACTGGGACATGTGCCCATCTCTGCAGATAGGAATGAAGTTCAGTTATCTAAGTCACAAAGGTTTCCCAAAGGGAAATTGGGCTCTATTCCCAGCAGCAAGGGAGCAATGAAGACCATACAGGCAACATTCAATCTATCTGCTGTAGACTTAATGATACTTTTCCTACTCTGGATTAGCAGTCTGACAGGGAAGGGAACTCACACATTGGATTTTTCTTCCCCTAAAGGGCAATGAATAAATAAAACAAACAATTTCAAACCAAGCAAGAAAGTGAAATGTTTGAGGTAAGCAAACCATATCTATTCCTTTCTGGGAAAATATCAGAGAAGAACTCAGTGTTATAGACTGCAGTTAGGTCTAATTGCAGTCATAAGAACCTGTGTATTCTACTTCAATATTGGCTGTTAATAAAATTTTTCCAATAGATATGTTGAACCTGCATACTTTTAAAATACTTTAAATTCACTATTGTGTAGTTTACATGGAAGGCAGATTTTCTACCGATGTGTAAAGTTTAAGGGGGGAAATGCTGGCAACCTCTTGTCTATTTAAGTCAGTTACTGCAGGATAGAATCAGTGCCATTTTCTGCAGAGTTCTACAAGTACCATGGAGAAAAGCGGTTCAGTCTCATTATGACTTCTATTGACTCACTCATGATTTTTAACCAAGATGATCTGCGTGAGATCTCGCGACAGAGAAGGTTTTGGACTCTGCTTTGCTTTTCTACTTGTAGCTCCTATTTCCACTTGTTTGTATTATGGAACAATTTTAGGGGAAGGAAGTTTATAAGTGAAATTATTTCTCCATTGACCTATTCTTTTGCCTTTTTAATCTTTTTCTTCTGCCCCCCCGCAAGTAGACCCCCATTCTTATAGTTTTGTTTGTGCACTGGGTTGGTATGATGCCTTGTATACAATGAGTGTTCAATAAATGTCACTAATTAATGACTCAGCCCAAGAGCAACATGTTTTGCATTATGCCACCATTCACTGAAGCACTGCAGAGTCACTTCTGAGACAACTCAAGCTCCGCCAAGATCTAGATATTTGGACATTTTACAAGAGACTTGGAAAATTCCAAAAATGAGATGTTTTTTTAAAGTGTGGCTTCTTTTTTAAAAAACCAAAACATAAGAGCCACTTTTATTTGTTAATGCTCAAAATATAAAGTGGAGAACAATTAATAAAGTGAGGTTTGTATGGGGAGACTGTCACAGTCCCTCCAGGAGTTGACAGTTTTAGCCCTCAAGCTTTCAACATCTGACCTTTTCAACAACTGTCTCTGATGCATATAGGCTATGTGTAACTTGTGTAATCATGCAGACCAGGCAGTTTCTGCTCTTTCTCCCTTCACATTTCCTCCTCGGCAGAGCCAACACAGTAACAAGCATATTTATCATTTTGAGACCATTGTAGAAAACATAGAATCAGCCAGGAAGCCAGATTCCTGTCCTGCCCCTGCAGTCGATAGGCCATTGCGAAGGTGATAAATGGCTGCCATCCTGCATAGCATTCGGGAACTGAAAAGTTCAAGGGCATGGAGGGCTTATCTGTGTCTGCCCTTTCCTTTGGTAGCTGTAGCAAAGCTGTCTGGAGTCAGAGTGGGAAGAGAGGGGAGGGAGGAGAGAGAGTTGGCTGCTTACCATGGCCAGATGTCCAGAAACCAAATCATAATAGTCTTTTCAGCTGGTGTCCTTGAATTTCTTGAGCAATTCTTGAAATTCTTATAACCTCGAGTATCTATGTATGTCATCAGTGTCAGTTGAAATCGTGGACTCCACAGACAGCTTGACAGGCGATCTTCCGTGATATCACAGACAAATGCATTATCATCCATTAACTATTTTGCTTAGGTGTGCACTTTGGGATTAAATCCATAGATCTGTTTCCCGTTAAAAATTTTGTTGTGAGTGTTGCTTTACCAATATTCACAACTTTATGGCTTGGATGTGTCTGGCTTTTGCCCCAAGTGCCTCTCCACAGCAGGCAAACAAGCACAGCTGAGGTACAAGTGTTACGTGTCTGTTACTTGACTCTTTCTTATCACAGGCAACTGACTACTGTATCCAGAGAAGTCCCTGCTGACATGATTGTGACGCCTGCCAAAGACTGTCTAATGTCAGGTTGACGCAGTAAAAATGATGACCTACCTGACTCTGAGTCCTCCTTCACTAGAGGCTCTGACAGCATGTTGACTCTTGGCATTTACAGTTGTTTGCTTATTGAAAGGTGTCAGGTTTCTATGGCTTGGAGAGCTGGCTCACATTACAATCAAGTGGAAGCAAGAAAATTCAGGCAAGCCTTTCATGGAAAGAGAGCCCTGCCACAATTTCAGGTTTCTTGGTAAATGAACAGAGAAAAGGGAGATGTAATCTCTCTTGACTTTTCCAAGATTTTGACAGAAGTTGTGGAGTTGGGGAAGTGGGCGGGTCATGTTACTGCTGGAGACCAGACTTGCCTTCGCCTCGAGATGGTTGTGGGTGAGTGTCGCTGGTAGGGAAGGAGCAGGGGGAAGGATGAGGACAGTGTGCAGGGCAGTATGAAGGGAGGAGAGGAAGCACGGAGTCACAGAACCCGGAGAATCTAGGGACAGAAAGGTGGCAATCTAGGTAGGTAATCTGTACCAGGAAAGTTAGCTGAGGTATGAGCAGGTAAATGTCTTGGGAGTTGGGCCAAGAAGGACTAGAAGTAGTGGGGATGAGGTTGTCAGGATCAAGAGAACTATTCACCCAAAGTCATGGAGTCATCTGGGATTAAAGGATAGACTCTGATCTTGAGAGGGATGCTAGAGTCTATGTGGAGACCAGTAAGACAGGGCACGTACAGTGATTAAATCCTGAAAAATCCTGTTATGACAGTGGCTTGCTCACAAAAGAGTGAGGAAAGGAGAATTAATATTCATTGACTGCATACCAGACCTTGAACTGGGCTATAGATTGTAGGCATTCATTTATTCAACAAGTTTTAATTGAGCACTGATTATGTGCCAAACACTATTCTAGGCACAGGGCATAAAGCAGTGAGGGAAACAAAATCCTTGATTCCTTGGATCCTACATATTCATAGGAGAGACAGACAACAAACAAACTTTATGCTAGGTTAGGGGGTAATGCATTCTCTGAAGAAAAAGAATGCAAGGTAGAGATAAGAAGTATGGAGGATTAAAATTTTCAATAAGGATGCCAGGAACAGCCTCACTGAGAAGGTGATCTTTGGGCAAATCCTTCCGGGAGACCATGCAAGCCATACAGATACCTGGGGGAAGAACATTACAGGCAGAGGAAAGAGCAGGTGCAGACCTGAAGCGCCTGGTGCATTCAGAGAACAGCAAGGAGGCCTGACAGAAGGATTTGTGCAGAGGAGAGGCAGAACAGAAGGAGATGAGGGAGGAAGCAGCTGAGGGTAGAGGTGAGGAGAGCATCAAAGCCCTTTTAGGACAGTATTTCTCAACTGGGATCCATTTGTTTCCAAAAGGACATTTGGCAGAGCCTGGAGACATTTTTGGTTGTCACAACTGGAGGTTGCTTGTCCTGAGCAAGACTTTAAACATCCTGAAGTGGCATCTTGACGTGCATAGGAAGCTCACAGCTGGCCAAATAGTGGGTGGTCAGTACATTGGACAGTGGATTAGATTTCAAAACAGTTTCTGTAAATTGAAGTTGTCTGAAACAGATAGGAAGTTGTTTGTAAAACCTATTACTGAAAATATATACATAAAGAACAGCATACATATCACAAATGTACCTATTGATGAATTTTCACAAGCAAACACCAATACATAACTAGCATCCAGATCAAGAAACAAAACCTGATCAGTGCCCTGAAAATCCTTTCATCCCCCCCATCCCCTCCAATCACTACACTTCCAAGAGCAGCGACTCTTCTGAATTTAATTTTTTAATTTTTTTATTGTAATGTTGATTTTTGAGAGAGACAGAGACAGAGCATGAGTGGAGGAGGGGCAGAGAGAAAGAGACACAGAACCCAAAGCAGGCTCCAGGCTCTAAGTTGTCAGCACAGAGTCCAACACAGGCCTTGAACTCACAAACCATGAGATCATGACCTGAGACAATGTCAGATGCTCCAACAACTGAGCCACCCAGGCAGCTCTACTCTTCTAACTTTTAATACCATAAATTCTTTTGCTGGTTTTGGAACTTTTATAAATGGAATAATATAGCATATACTTGACTTCTTCCCCTTGACATTGTGTTTGTGAGATTCATCCATATTGGTGTGTAGACCATTCCCATTCATTGTGTGAAAGAAAATAGTTGATCTATTCTACTTGGATGGGCATTTGGATAGTTTCCAGTTTGGAGTTATGAGTAGTGCTGCTATGAAATTCCAGTGTATCCCTTTTGGTAAACATGTACACATTTCTATTGGATACACCTGTGGGAATGAAATTCTAGGGTTACAGGAGAGAAAAGAAGTCTTAATGAGATGAAATGCAGCATTCTGTAGCTAGGGCAGAAAAATATGGATATACATATACATATGCATATACATATACATATACATATACATTACGTATCAGTAGGTTCAAGAATGAAAGAAGTTCAGAGCTCAGGAAAGAAAAGGCAATGATGTGACATAGAGTGTGGTTAAGCTAAAGAGAATGACAGTGTGTGGAGGTTGGCGTGCAGCTTGTGGAAGTCAAATGGCAGCTGTGTGAGGCAGTAAAGGACTTGGGTCGGCATCAAACAGGCCTGAGTTTGAACCTTGCTCTGCCCAATGTGGCTGTGTATCACTTGACAGCTCAAAGCTTTGGCTTTCCATTGCAGGGAATAGAGATTGTTGAAAGATGAAATCCATTTATTCCCCAACTATTAATTGACTATCCACCTGTTTGCAACATACTGGGGATTCAGTGGTGACCGAAAATAAGAGTTCTTGACCTTGTTGATTTTACTGGGAAGGACTACAGTGAACAGTGATTATTTCATTACAATTATGGTGAATACAATGAAAGAATCTAACTTAAATTCGGTGGCAGGGGGCGGGGTGGGGTGGTCAGGGAGGAGTCTCCAGGGCCAAGTAGACATGAGCTGGCCAAGAGTTGGGGATGAGAAGCTCCAGGCAGATATAACAGTATGAGGGAAATCTAAGGAGAGAAAGAGCATGGCAGGTATGATGAAAAGAGACCATGAGTGTGCAAACAGGATGCAAATGGAAGAACAGGGGCAGATTTGATGGGAAGAGCAGATGATGAGCTTTACGTTAATTGTTAAGCACTTTAAACTGAAAGTAAGGAGAGGGCTGGTGGAAGAAGCAGGACTGGTGACAGAATCACATAAGTGCAAAAATGTAGGTTGATTCATGAATTTGCAGTTCAATATTCACCCATGACTTCAAATACCTTTATGGGATGAGGACCTAACTACCAAGTGAGTCTGGTCATGTCTGAAATTATTTGGGTATCAATAGCTAATGAATGGATGAATACATAAATAGCAGTTTATGAAGTTAACATAATCTACAAAAATTTTGTTTAAGAGTATTCAATACCCTTTGCTCTGATATTAACTTAGTTCTCTAAGTAGATTTCCATTCTGAGCATGGTACCTCATATTTATTGTGTTGCTATACACCAGCTTCAATTCTCAGCAGTGCCTAACAAGTGTATTCTTTCATTTAATACTCATCACAACAACTCAGGAGGTCCATTTTATTATTATTCTCATTGTACTGATGGTGGAGTAGACACTGAAAAATGCACTGTTCCACTTGCCCCAGATCACCCAGTTAGTGAGCACAGATACAGGACTCCCTCCGGCAGTCAGATTTCAGCCCACAAATTCTCAGCGACTATGCTTTATAGCCTCCAGAAAGAGGTCACAAACAAGCCAGCACCAACATTTGATTGGTTTGATTGCTCCATTTCTCATTTTAAATTAACATATTAACAGTGTGCATTGCA
Source organism: Suricata suricatta (assembly GCF_006229205.1). Lineage (NCBI taxonomy): Eukaryota > Metazoa > Chordata > Mammalia > Carnivora > Herpestidae > Suricata > Suricata suricatta. Next base: position 118,402,301 of record NC_043705.1, read on the forward strand.
CATTAATCTCTTGTGAGCTGATTAGCATGATCCATTACCCAAGGGCTTCATCCCCAAGGCTGAGCTTCCAAACCAGCAAATCCAGTTGTGGATCAATCCCTGGACCTCAGGAGAGTCGTGCGAGTAGAGATTGGGGAGGTAGGCAGGATCCAAATCCTGCAGGCCTTGTAGACCATGGAAGTGTCTCAGATTGTTCTCTTAGTGCAGAGAAAAGGGAGATGGCTGGTAAGGAGGTGATCACAATAGTCTGGGGGAGGGATGCTGACCACTTAGACCAGTGTGATGGCAGCTAAAATGGAGATGACATGAGAGATTCTAAGTAAAAGGCCTTGCATCATGCTGGCACACAGTAGTCACATGGTAAGGGGCAACTATGGTTAACAACGAAGGCACATTCATTTCAATCTAGCAGGACAAATTTCATGGCTTGGAAACTGCTGCCTAAAGCATGGCATTGAGAAATGGAAAGCAAATGTCTTTCAGACCTGCATGGAAGGAGGGCTGTAGGGGATTAGCAGGGGCTACCTCGAGCTCTGGATAAGCAGCTGGGAGCACACACCGGGGGGGTTGCTTTCAGGTAGGTGTGCTTGCGTGGCTCTGTCAGTTCACTATCTCTGGTCATGATCTCACAGTTTGTGAGTTCAAGCCCCACTTCGGGCTCTGTGCTGACAGCTCAGATTCTGAGTCTCCCTCTCTCTCTGCCCTTTCCCTACTTGTGCTCTCTCTGTCTGTCTCTCTCAAAATAAACGAGCGTTAAAAACAAGTGATTTGTAGATAAAGACAAAATTCTTATAAAGATGATTTTGAGTCATTTTTCTCAGTATAATAATAATATTAAAAAATGAAATCTTGTATGATACAGAAAGTAAGGTTTGAACTTTTATAAAAGGATTTTTATTACATAAAAGCTATACTTGATGAATGATAGATGATAGAAATTTACTGAGTTGACCTTGGGTTAACCTGTGAAATATTCATAGACAATGCACGGCAAACAACGGTTTCTGTAGGCAAATTAGTTTGAGTTGGGTCAAACAATCTGTAGAGACCCATGATGCATATCAACATGTTAAAGGTTCAGAAAAGGAAGCATACTGAAAGAAATCTCTTTTATGTTATTGCACCCAGAATTTTCCAAATGGATTTGACTGGGGAATTTATTTTCCAGCTGACACTAACATCTCATAGAAACATGACAATATCCGCATTAATATTATGTTATCTTAACATGATGCTATGCAACAAAACTCGTAATGCCGTCTTTTGTGGTCTTAGCTTTTGTAGAGCTTGATCAGTGGGAAAGAGGGAGAGAGACCAGTAACATAGTATTTGTTTTCAGAGAACCATTCTCATTTTACGGTAGTTGGTTTTATATATGGCCACTTTGCTCTGAATCCAGTCACTGATTTTGTGACTGACAATAGTTCACCTTTGTCTAATGAAGATCAATTCCTAGCCAGAACCCACATTCTGAAGCTGTTTGAATTTGGACTCCCCAGCAGAACACAGATTGCCTAGAAGTGGGCCAGTCCCAGAACACTGAGGCTCATTCAGTTTAAAAAAGTTTCCAATGTTTAGCTCAGTGCTTGGTACATAAAAGACGTGCTACAAATATCTTTTGAGTAAATGAATGAATACATAGCTGAATGAATAATCATGGTCACTATTTGTCCTCACAAGAAAAGGTAATTACGAGACCAGTAGGTATTGTGCCAAATCTAGGAGAAATTTTAAATAACACAGCAAGCCTGAGAACTAAACAAGATTTCTTCTTTTGTTCTGTGGAGATTTAGCAAGTTAGATCTACTTTTGTTGAATTACACACATTGAAAGAAATAATGTCTTTGGGAAAAACCTGGATAATGTTATTGAATAACTTTGTCCTTTAATAACTTAGAGAAATTTGTGTGAATTAGACAAGTCACATAATCTCTTTGTTTTTTGTCTTCTGGACTAGGTGATCTCTAAGGTCCCTTTCAGTTCAAAAGAGTCTGTGAATCTATTCACTCATAAATGCGATGCTTTGTGCTTGCTTTTTCCTTGCAACATTGGAAAAGTGCATAATCTTCATTATAAAACCAGGTCTGAGTCCAGATTGAAAGAGCCCCAGGAAAGCACAGAATTCCAGAATGTTTTGCAAGAATATCCTCACTCATTAAAGAAATGCTATTAAGAGGAAAACAAGAGCTCTATTAACAGATTTCCCTTCAGAAGAGCTGTACGAAGGCCCCTTCCTTGAGTGTATGAATCTCAGCAAGGAGTAGTTTCCTCTGGGGCAGTCTTGATGAGCACAAGTGAGCACGGGTCAACATTGGCACTGGTGACACAGGCAGGGACCCAGTAGCCTCTAGGCACGACTATGAGCCAACAGTTACATGTGCTCATTCGGTGACAGCCATTGTTCTAAATGCTCTACTTAGATTAATTTATTTAATCCTGACAATGACTTTATGCAGTAGGTACTATCATCCTCATTTTAGAGATGGGCAAATGGAAGCATAAAATGTTAAATTTGCCCAGCACTGTGGACCTAGTGAGTAGTGGGGCCAAATTTGGACCCCAGTAGTATGGATCCAGAAGCCCTGCTGTTAGCCACTCTGCACACTGCTGTCTTAGGATACAGTCTAGCCGTTGGTGGAAGCTGACATAGACCAAGTCACCCAAAATCACTGGTAGCCCAAGATGCTAAATGCTGCTAAGGACTGTGCGGGGATGAAATGATGAGGACCTCACCTCTGTTCCCATTCAGCTAACAAATGAGCAACTCACTCCAGGCAAAATGAAAGGAATATTAGAACAGAGGTTCTGGGGAAAGAGAAAGGTAGAATTCCCCTAGCCTTGACAGATAAAGTGAAGATTGTTTCCGATTCAAGCAACAGCATGATTTAGGGGTGTGCCAAATAGACTTGTGAGACATATGGTAGGGAGATGATATTTGGCTCCCAGAAGGTTCTGTGCTGTGCTAAAGAGTCTAAATGTAATTCTATAGGCAGAAGGAGCAATTTGGCCTTTACTTGGAATGTAATTCTGGAAAGAGCATAGTGGGCTATAGTATAAGCAGAAAGAATGGGAAATTAAATCAGGGCAGTTTCAGTGACAAATGTCAAGAAGGACGGTCTGTGTGGTGAATATTGTGAAATGGTTCCCAGACCACCTTAAAGAATGAAGGTCTTATTATCCAAGACACCGAGGATGCTGCCAACAGAGAGACCTCAGCCATCAAGCCCCTTTACCCACAGTCATACCCTCTTTCTGGGACAGCTGGTGTCCAAGGACTTGATTACTGCAGGTGTATAAAGGCACCACCTCTCACCACAGCTCAGACACCTCTGAATGGTCATCCCAGTTTCAGAAGTCCCTGCAGTGCAGTTGAACTTCTTTCTCTGCCCAGTCTGGCTTCCTTTCCTTCTCTTCAACCGGGGTTGTCCTAAGAATACTCCCTAAACTTCCTCCATGCTAATGATCTCTTAGAGACTGAAGCCTGGGAAACAGCCAGCTTCCAATGGCTGCTGAGTGCATTGTAAAACCAGTTGGGCATCTATGCAGGACTGTAGCAAGTGGAAGAGAAGGAGAAGTCAAAGAAGATGACTAAACCAAGTAGTTAGAAGGATGATGGTCTAAGGTAGCATGGTCTCTCCCCTGGACAACCCTAAAAGGCCCCTCAACAACATCCCTGTTTCTCTTATTGACCCCTAAAATCTGCTCTTCACCTATAGGCTAGAGGGATCACATACAGAAGAAAATCAAAGCCCTGATCACATTTCTCTGGCCTTTCCATTCCCTATGCTCCAGCCACCCAGGCCTCCTTACAATTCTGGAACATGTCAGTCATCCAACTGTTGGTCTCTAGACATTAGCAAGGCTCCATCTCTCATTTCATTTGTATCGCTGCTCAAAAACTCCTTCTCAGGGAGGCCTCCCCAGCTGCCCCCATTTAGAGTAGCAACCCCTATAGTCTTCTATCCTTTAAATCCACTTTATTTTTTCCAAAGTACGTATTTCAAGTTGATACTGAAATGACATTACTACTTATTTGTTGATGTGTTCATTGTCTTTCTTTTTAGAATTAGGACAAGAACTTTGTGGTCTTCACCGTTATATTCCTGGTCAGGAACGAAATTAGTGCATAAGTTAATGAAAATTGGGGACAGCGGAGGAGTGTACTTTGGGCAGAAAATAGGAGTTTCATTTGGAATCTGTGAAGTCTGAAGAGCCTCTAGAATTTTAGGAGACAGTTAACCAGAGAAGAGGAAGTTCCTTCAGAGTGTCCAGTTCCCTGTGAAGTAAGTGGGGAGAATGAGTAACACCACCAGCCCCCAAGTTGCTCCGGAGAACATTTAGAGCAGCCTTCAGGCTGGGAAGGGCTTTGCACGGAGCTCCATCCAAATCCAACTTAGTCAAAGCATCACCTACAGTGGCAACAAGTTGGAGGTAAGATCCCAGTGAAGCTCCTAAAACTGCAAGTGGCAAAGGTTTACTGGGCAGCACTGTTAGTGGACCAGAGTCCAGGGATTAGGCGAGTGGAATTTAGAGCCAGTCTGTGGTGGTTTGACTTGCACTGTTGTCAATACCTGGTCTCCTTTGTAAATGGGGACCCGAACTCACAGGGTTGCAGAGGATGCATGAGTCAGTATACAGTACCCAGCACATTGTAAGCGCTCAATAGATGTGCATTGCTATGATCTACCAACTAAACATTCTGAACCCTGCTTTTAGCCCATGTATTTAAAATCATTATAACAACTTTGAAATTAGACTGGTATGTTCAAGTCTTCGTTATTTTACTTTTAAAAAATTTTTTAATGTTTATTTTTAAGAGGGAGAGAGAGAGGCAGAGTGTGAATCGGAGAGGGGCAGAGAGAAAGGGAGACACTGAATCTGGATCAGGCTCTTGGCTCCGAGCTGCCAGCACAGAACCCGATGCAGCTCGAACTGACAAACTGTGAGATCATGACCTGAGCTGAAGTCAGACACTTAACCGACTGAGCCACCCAGGCACCCCTATTTTACTTCTTTGAGCTTCGGTTTATTCATCTGTAAAGTGGGACTAACATCTATAACACAAAGAAAGTGTCCAGCACTGAGAGTGTTGATAGTTATTAATTGGTTGTTAACCAATTAATATTAATCTCCCAGTCTGATGGTCACATGTACAACTGTCTCTCTCTCCTAGAGTTAAGAAAAATATCTAGCAAACTTAGATTAATTGGTGTAATCAAGGTTAGGCCTATGTAGGTGGGTAGAATGAGATTCCATGAGCACTTGACTTTGAACTGCATTTAGAGAATGGTAAATTTTCTGTCTGCTCTTTGAGCATAAGACTCTTTGTGCTGAGACAGAATAGTCAGAAACCCCAGATTTCTTGGGTGTGTCATAGAAAAGGTTCTCAGAGCTGCCACCATCTCCTTTGAAAGTCCTCAGTTACCTCAAGCTCCAGCAAGCAAATCATCAACAGAAACATCCCTGTTGACCAGAGCTGCCATAGTGATGGCCACTTTTGTTTCACAATATGAGACCCAGGTGGTGTATCAGATGAGGAATCTGAAGGAAACCCCAGGGAACGTTGCTGTTATTGAAATTAATTATTTAATGGACTCATTATTTTTCAGTGTGTTAGGGACCTTGAATTAAGTCTGTTGGCAAATGTGTAACCATTGAAAATTCTTCACGGTCAGAAACTGGAAACAAAAACTTTCTTCTGGTTTTAGGTTTTTGGTCTTGTACAGACCATTGAAGTATGTGGATTAAGTGCATTAGTTAGAATAATATATTCAAGGATTTAAGGAATTTGGGTCCAATTTCGAACCACTCCACTACCTCTGGCTTGACCTCAGCTCAATTCCTTAATCTTTTGGCTTCTTGCTCCATCTGTGCGAGAGGCCTCTGGCAACCGACTGAGTGCAGTAGCTGTAGGAATAAATTAAATAATGGGCTTAATATCACCACTGAGAATGGAGTAAATTGCTCTTTTGTGGGATCCATTAGCTCAACGGAGAATATTAGCGCAGGATTCTGGGACTATGATGGACCATATGGAGTAAGGTAGCATCAGTGTTTTGCCTTGAAATGACTCTAGACAATAGATACAGGATACAGAGATGAAAGAGAAAAATAAGGACAGAGGAGAGGATTTGGGGAGGGAGAAGGGAGAAAAGGTGAAGGGATGGAGGACCATGAGGTAAGATGAGAGGCATGAGTGTAGAGGTGTGCAGGAAAAGAGAAGACCCGAGAGGCGGGGAGGGAAAAAAAGATTCCTGAGTGGGCCTTGCCCACTAAGGATACCAAGATTTTATAACTACCTCACAACCACACTTCATCCCGAAGCAGGCCCTTATATCTGCTCTGATAGATTTGGGAGGGATAGTAGAAACTGTAATAATTAGAATATTCACAACTAATATTTATCACTTACTCTGTGCCAGGCACATACGTAATGCATTCTTCCAAAAGGAACTTGAGGCTGTTTACAAGACAAAGTATAAGAAGGAAGGGAAAACTGTATATGCACACCTTGGCTGAGGGAAATTGTAGCAAAAGTAACACAGCAGTGAATGATTTTATAGTAATTAATTCATTTGTTCTCTCCACCACCCAACGAGGTAGGTACTTTTAATAACTCCTTTTTATAAAGACGGAAACTGGGAAAACCAAGATTTTGATATTACGTCCTTGGCTTGCCTTCAAAGGACAGTATAAAAAAAATAATAACCCTGTGAGCGTCTTGCTACTTACTTTCAACAATAGCAATTTCAAAGCTATTCACCAGGAAAAAAAAAATGTATTAGCTCTGCTTGTCACCAAAAGATAGCCAAAAACGATGTTGTATAGTGTCCTTTGTAACTTAGATCTTTTTTAAGGCTTATTTATTTATTTTGAGAGAGAAAGAGAGTGCAAATGGGGGAGGGACAGAGAGAGACCGAGAGAGAGAGATGGAGGGAGGGAGAGAGAATCTCAAGCAGGCTCCACACTGCCAGCACAGAGCCTGATGCCCAATGTGGGGCTCGCTCCAACTCATGAACTGTGAGATCATGACCTGACTCGAAACCCAGAGTCAGACACGTAACCGACTGAGTCACCCAGACACCTCTCTTAACTTAGATTTAAGTATCCCTCATAGAAAGTCTCTTAAAACAAATTCCTCTCGGAACTTGAGCCAGGAGAGACTTTCTCCTAAACAAACTCTCTGAGTCCTTCTACTTGACAATGAGAGTTATGAAAATCTTCATTTCTCCTATTTCACTTGGCTGAGAGGAAGCTTGGCGCTAAGTTTTATGCTCAAATGCTATTTGTTTCAGCCAGAGTTTTTTTGACTTGTCTTTTTTAATATTTGTCTTTCACTGTAAACCACCTTAGCTCTCTCTGGAAGAAGGCACAGTGTAAATAAACAAAAGACAAACAAAATGTAATCCTGTTGGGGTTATGCTAGGGATATAATAATTTACCAAAATAGTTTACATAGCACCCCTGAAATCTTTTTATCTGACAGGGAATATTCTAAATGGAATCCTGGGCAAATACTATCTTTCATGGTGTTTATCGCATTTTTTCATGCCCCTCAAATAGCATTCCAGACCACTCTGGGTAAAGAACATAACATCTAGAGAAAATTAGCTGATTGCTCTCATATGTCTTCTTGTTACAGAAATCTAATTAAAGTTTTGAATCTTGTCCAAAACTGTGCTCTAAAATAACCCAATTTAAATCTACATTTATCAGCCAGGCTTAAAACGAGGAACAGTTTCACTCACTCCAACTATTCACTGGTTGATCACCACACTTAATTTGTAGATTTTTATTCAGTTCCAAAATTTCTTTCAAGAACAAAGCCAGTTCTCATCGCACTGATTGGTAAACACCAGGCATGTTAGATCACACATCCCATGAAACCAACTTAAAGGCCAAGATGGTATTTTAAGTGTTTCAAATGAACGTTTCAAATGAAATCTTATTTACAAAAAGAAAGGAAGAAAGAAAAAAGAAACAAAACAAAAGCAGGGAGAATGGTCAAGAATTGGAAAGAAGAGTGCAAATCTTGGGCACAAAATAACTGAGAAGCTAAATTCTGTTGTCCAGCAAGAAGTTAAACAACTTGCTGCTTCATTCCCATTTAATTTTAGCTTGTAATATCACTTACCCTTTTACTTCCAATTATGTGATCTTTTCTATTTCATTCTTGTCCTTTGATGAGCATTAATGGGAACTATGTATCAGGCTCTTCATATTATAAGCTCTAGGCATCAAACGAAACAAATTCTGATTCTCGTATTTCTTTTGCCACAGCTCATGAAATTGTAAAACAGTAAATAATCTATAAAGCAGTATTTACAAATTGTAAAACAATAAATAATCTATCACGCAGTATTTACAAATTGACTAGCCTGTGACACTTGAGTGAAATCCATGGCGCTAGAAATTAAGCTGAGATTCCTAGAAGAATCCACAGTGGTTAGGACACCTTTTACACAATAGTTAAGAAAGATTTACTCCTATCAGCACAGCTAACAGGAGCATTATCAAGTGCTGCAAGCTGAATTATGGCCTAGTCATAATCGGGATATTAGTAATGTATTTTTAAGGCCACTGCTTTGTATGGAAATATAAAATCCGTTATTTCTTGGGAGAAGTGTGAACACCCTCCCCGCTCTTCAAACCAGACCTGGGTGTGAGGTGAGCACTATGGTGGGCATCAAGAGCTACAGCAAGTTCCTAAGTTTCCTGTTCTATGAATCGGGCAGAGGGTATACGTCAGAGGCCGTGTTCTGTGAAGCTAATGAGAGCTAAGCTTCAAGGCAGCTTTTCCAGGCCCCCACGCAAGGCCCTGGCAGGAGAACCTCGCAATACATTCATATGGTTGTGTGTTTTTGTACAGTTGGCAAAAGTAAGCTATTTCAACCATAGTCAGCTGGGATTGAGGTCCTTTTGCACATGGATTTTCCCTCTGTCCCTTTGCCTTGTGTTTCGTGTTGCTAGAGCAGTGAGTGTGCTGTATTTGGTTTCTACTTTAGGAGGACTACCCCAATTGCATAAATCTCAGGCCTCACAAAAAACGACATCATTGCCGAGGTACAATAACAATACCTATTTTACAGGTGTATCATGAGGATTAAATGAGTGATGGACAGTTCTGGGGACATGGTGTGGACCCAATGGATTCTAGGCTAGGCATCATCCTCCCAAATGTTTTCTTCTCTCTCTCTCTCTATTTATCTTTCTTTTTTTTTTTTTTTTTCCTATCTGGAAAACACAGTTACAGAAGTTAGCATTTTCTGTGCTTAAAACTGCAAATATTTTTCATGAAAAGAACTTCTCAGTCAATCCCAGCCAGCAGGACCACATGATTTTCGGGGCCCTAGGCACTTTTGCCTCTGTTGAATTTCTTCCTCCATTAAAAAGAATCATAAATAAAAATTTTAAAATGTATTTTAACATTATATATTTTAGTGTATATCAAAACACTCTCTTAAGCCTTAATGTTAATTTTTTTTCCTTTTGATTTGAAATTAGACCATTTACATGGGCTCCTAAAACTATTATGGGCCCTAGGCACTGTGCCTAATGGAAAAGCCAGTTACAGGATTCTCCAATATGAATAATGATAAATTTCTCAAAACATCATGGACTCAAGAATGGGGGTAAGCAAAAGGCAATGTTGTACATCTTAAACACAGCGTCAGGTACACATAGTAGAATCATGTTTTCCAAATAAGATCTTAGGCACAATAGGAAGCATTTAGTTTTGGTGTTCCAAATATGCACATGGAAAAAATAAAATACACACAGGGATGGAGTTGGCCCTTAGGACATTAGTAGGGCCCATGTCTTACTGTGAAACACAGATTTTTTTTTTTGTCTCTGAAGCTTACTTTTCAATTAACATTCTTGGAGGTGTTTGGTTGCCCATTTTAGTCACATTATCAATAGGGAAATGTTCTTTCAGAAAATAAGCTTCATTTTGCCAATTTAGAAATTGCTTAGGAATTTCACCCAAAGGTCTCTAGAAAACACATTGGTTTTGGTGCCGGAGCATCAAATAAATCACAAACAAAACAAACAAGCTGGCTTCCTATGGAAGGTGTGCCTGCAGAGCCCTGGGACTCAGCGTGCCAGGGGCTCTATCTGGCACATATCTTAACTCTGCAGAATTAATCGTGCCAAAGAGAGCATCATCAAACGCGTCCGGCAGAGTGTAAACACCTATAAACCATGATTCTGCGCCATCAAGCGCTCTCCAGCTAATTTCATTTGGTGCATTACTCTGGAAGAAAGTCGAGGCCAAATGAAACTGCGGAAATGGGAACAATGCAGGGAGGAAAAAAATCTCACCCCATTAAGGGATCCGTTTCTTCTTTGCACAAATAAGCCCACCACGCCTTGGAGGCAAGACTAGATGGCTCCAGGATATTATCAGAATGCCCCCGCGGGCCCTCTCGGACACAAGGAGCCCTGCACTACCGAGGAGGAAGGCGGCTTGAGCCGCAGGGCCCCAGCCCTGGGCGCATTTTAGGTGACTCCTATAATCTAAGCAATCGCTCCTCCTCCCCTCCCCCGCCCCGCCACCCTCGCGGAGGCACAGAAGGTGGTTTTCGTGGGTTTTCACATGGGAGGCTAAAACACGGCCCCGATTTTCCAATCCTCCACGCAATGTTGGCACGGCGCTCTGACAGCGTTTGGGGAGCCACTTTCCTTCCCCCAGGGCCGCCGCGCGCTCGGCCGGCCTTTTGTGGGGATTTGCGCGGCCCAGGCCGCTGCGCTCTCGCTGGCTCCTCCATGACCTTCCGAGATAGGCCTCCGGACAGGACTCTCCGCGGAAGCACCACCCTCGGCGCTCCGGCCCCGCGCGGCCGCGCTCCAACGACTC
>NC_043705.1:118413258-118470140 GCF_006229205.1 Suricata suricatta
ACCGGCTCAGGTCTGGGGGCGTCCGCTAGGAGTGACGCGGGGGTGGGGGGAGTGCTCCGGGTCGCGCCGGTCTCCGCGCGCCCTCGGGCCACCCGCGTCCGGAAGGGCGCCGACTCGCTGGCCGCGACATTCTGCCCCACAGGCAGTAAGTTCTGAGACCACAGGCTACCTGGGGGATGGGAAGGAGCTTTAATTTTTTTTTTCCTTTGGCGATGTAGCCAACCGAATGATTGCGTGACCCCGTGCCTCAACTCCTCATTAAACAGTTCTTTCTCCCTTCCTCCCTTATTTATGAGTGTATTTAATTTACCTGTACTTTCTATGTGCTTATATCCGAAGGCGCTAACCTCGATAAAACCAGAGTTAAAGTGTTAGCGATCCAAGTTAGGCTTGTTGAAAGATGCCACTTTTGTCGCCTAAAAGGAAAGATTTGGGAGTCTTGAATTCTGACCCCTACATAAAACATAAATCTCTGCAAGTCAAGTGGTTGTGCGTTTACTCCAGGGCTTGAATAATGGGATTCTGGTGCCCGCCTTCGGCTACCAAAAAACAAACAAACCCGGCAACAACATATGAGGTCTTTATTCTCAGTTGGGTATCTTTGTGTTCCTTTTTGTATGAGTGTGTTTAATGCAGTCAAATATTGATAGAATGTGTGTGCATTTTTTGAGTGGCGTTTGTGTGCGAATGAATTCTTTGCATTTCTTTTTATGGTTTCTTTTAGATACATTTTTCAAAAATGTTTTCAGTTTTTTTAAGGTTTGCCTTCCGATTGTTCATTTTCAGTTTCAGATTTCTTTTTAGTTAAAAAAAGTTTTGCCCAGAGTAAAAAAAGTATTGGTACTTTTACTTGGTAGTATCATTTAGTCCGGGGTGCACAAATGAATCCTGAATTAAATTTAAAGCCCATTCCCATCCCCTGCAAATGAAAACTTAAAGTGTTTGTATAATGCAAATGATGGTTGCCCCTCCCCTTAAAATTCTTATTTTGCTACAGATCTGAAATCCTATTTCAGCAATATCGGAGGGTTTCCTTGTCTAAATAAGCCTGGTGGAGGAAAGGAAACCTGTGTTGTAGTCTTTTCAAGAACCGGAGACTTTCCTCTTGTTTTTTTACCTTGACTTCGTTTAATTGCCAGGTGGAAACTGTGTTAATTTGGAGACTTCATTAGGTAGTTACAAGCCCACTTTAAATACGAGGCATGTTTTCAAGGTGAACCTAGCAGCTATTTCCCTTCCAAGAATTGAATTGAGGCATATTTGCTTTGTAATAGGTGAGATCACAAGCGAGCCTCTCTAATTAGTGGAGACGTGGATTCTCTTCTGGGAATTAAGGATCAGGAACTCTGCGCTCCAATGGAACAGCTTTTGTGATTTTTGAAATTCTGTACCTGATGGTTATCCTTGACTAATGTGTTGGTAACAGTGTATGTTATTTTGGTATTAAAATGTATTGCATTAATTCGTGGGGCGGGCAGGCAGTCTGTGCACACTAGAGGAGATTGAGTAGATATGAAGAGCTCCGAAGTGGAAAGTCAGCATCTCTCCCCCCTCTCTGCATCCCAGCGCCCTGTTCTCCCCCGGAACCAGTGTGGCTAGTTCCTTATATCTATCTTGCCAGATATAACTTGTGCTAGTATAAACATTTTGTATGTTTCTTTTTCTTTGTCTTTTCTCAAACGAGGACACTTTGTATGTGCTGTTCTGCACCAGCTCCCCGCCCTTCCCTTAGAGTACTAAATCTTGGCAGTCTATCAGTACTTCAGAAAGCTGGCTCATTCTCTGGGAGCTGCTGAGAGTACTCCAGTAAGGATGAACCGTAATTTATTTAATCTCCTTTTTCTTTTTTTAATTGAGATATGTGTAAGTTGTCTCTAACATTTTTTTAAATAAAATTATTGTAAAACTTTAGTTTTTAAAGTGGGTTTCAATTATTCCCAAAGGCTCAAAGGCACTTGTAACACACATCTTTGTAGCACATTCCAGAAAATAAAGGCCCTCTCCTCTCCAGCACACACTTTTTACTTTTGTACAATGTCATAGTGACCCATAAGGATCTTTGGTGTCTTTGTGAAGCCTGACCCATTATGGCCAGTAAACTAAAGTCATATAAACCTTGATTAACACCTTATCTCTTTGTTTCAAGAAAAGAAAAGAACAGATATAAATTTTTAAGAATAATCTGTAAGGAAAACTGGTAAGGGATTAAATGTTTTTGAACACGGAGAAGAGGCTTGTACCTCTGATTGAATCGAAGATGAAGGCAGTTACTTGTTTACCATTAGGCACCTGCCTTCTGTAGGTTATCACCAGTATCTCATTTTTTCATGGTGTTACAATATGGTTGCAAATTGTACCGCTTGGGAGGGTATAAGTAACTCTTAAGGGGAGGTGTGCTTTTGAAAAATATTTGGGTCTTTTAAATTAAAAAAAGGATGTCTCATGCTTTTAAAACAAATTGTAGAAGCAGTGCTAATGCTATAAATTGAACATAATACATAATCAAATTTGAGTATTAGCCGCTGTTGAGTTTTATACATTTATTACATTTATTTTGGGAGAGTGTTTTCAAGACCAATGTAAGCTATACTTTTTTTTTTTTTTAACTTACCAAACAACTCTCTTAGCATTTAAGGAGTTTTATTTTTCCTTTATTATTTGGCACCTGTTTTTGCAGTACACATCTGCTAATATTGTCTATATTTGCTCTTCTTAAATAAGTATACATTGAGCATCTGTTATATTTCAGGCACCCTGATAGGGACGGCGCATATAGCACTGCACAGGACAGATAGACCCTACTTTTAGTGAGTTTACAAATTGCTGAGGGAGATGGACAAGAGAAGCAGAGAAGCCATACAGGAGCTGAGACCAAGTAGTGATAAGTACTGGGAAAGTACTAAGCATTGCTGTGGTAAAGACAGGATGGGGGCTGCTGTTTTTGATCCAGTGGCCCTGGAACTGGGTCTGAGGTAGAGAGAGTTGAGCAGAGTTGAATGAGGGCAGGAGTCTGTGTGTCTGGAGGTCTGGAGGAAGAGTGGCTCAGGCAGGGGGACCAGCAGGTGCAGAGGCCCTCTAGTGAGGCTGGGCCTGTCTTACCTGGGGATCAGAGGGCTGGCTGCCTCTGTGGCCGGACTTGTGATGGAGAGGCGGTGGGGGGGGAGCACCGGGCCGGAGAGGACAGGTACCGCACCTGGCGCCCGTTTGTTTGCGTGTGTGAAGGAGGATATGTGGACGAGGAATGAAGGCCTTGGGTGGTGGCTGGAAGCTCCCGGAGGGCAGGCAGGGGCCTGACTGCTGCCCACCCTTTCCCACCGCAGCAACAGCCGGCTGTGAATATTTGGTGAATTAATGGATAATCTGAGAGTTTCAAAAAAAAGAAATCTTGCCTGAGTTTAGTCAGAATACTTAGATTCGGGAGTCTTGGGCGCTTTCCACCGTGGCTGTGGCCCGTGTCGTTACCAAATCTGTGATATGCATCCTCTCAAAGTATTGCTTTACGTTGGTTGCATTAGATTGTTTTTCTATGAAATTGAAGTATGAAGGCTTAAAAACATACCTAATTTTCCAGGTCTTTATAGTGACTTCTGAGCAATTTCATCAGAAGTTTCACCTTTGATTATCAGCAGATTAGCTGTTTACTTAAGCGTGACATTTTCAAAGATGCCTTTTCTTGTTTTGTTTAGTGAATGGATGGATTCCTTTGAGCAGATGACAGACTAATGAGCAAATAGAATACATGTACTTTATGCAGGTACTTCTGTTCTCACAGGAAGAATGCATGCATGGTCTATTTTAGGGGCTATCAGGAACTGGGGTATTTCCTCTTCCCAATTTCTAATCTGTTTGTCATTCTAAATATGTGTTCCCTTACATTAATTGAAAGCGTGGGAAATGAGTTTCGTGCCAAGTAATTGTTATGGATGTTTAATAAGAATCTGTTAATCTTTCTCTCGACTGTGACTTTTTGGCTTCTGTGTGACATTAGGACCTTTGTCATCTCACAGAATGAGAGTTTTAAATGTTTTAACTTGCTATTTGAATTGATTAATACCAGAACCCAATAAGTAGTTTCTAGGTTTATCTTCCAGCTTGCTCGCACAAGCCCTGCACACACACTGTAAAGGATGGATTCGGTGACTCCTAAAACTGAAGTCAGCTTTGTCCTTGTCAGTGTCCCAGCAGTGAAAGCTCTTTCGCCGTGTAGCTGAAGCATGCAAGCATCTGTTTTATATGCAGCTGGTTGTGGTAATTTGGCAGCTTAGATGTTTGAGTTAAAGTGCCTTTACTGCCTCCTTTATATTTCCTCTGTGAACTATAGAGATACAGGAATTCCCAAGGGGCCTTATGTTGTCTGGAATTAACAGCACGCACTTTGTCACCGTCACTGCTGCTGATGTTGCTCATGTAAGCAAAGGGTGTGTTTATCAGATATGGTTTTGTGTTGGAAGTTGAAGAGAAACTTCCGGTGGGTGAGTTTTTCATGGAATTTGGCACAGAAGTGAGACAAGGCTTGGCTTTTACCTGTTCTCCTTTTGTACGGCAGGTACAGAAGACTCGGCATCGCGATAGGCGCCTGTAGTTGAGAAGTCGCCTGTGTCCCTAAGGGGCCGTGTCCTGCAAGACTGCAGAGAGGTGATAGCACTTCCTCAAAGTGTGTGTAGGGCTCGTCCCTCGAAGGGATACTGAAGCCCCTCGCTGTGCCTTGCTCTGACTACTCTCTGAAGCAGCCTTCAAGGAGATTCTGGATCTGAGGACAATGGGAATGGTGGCGGCAGGAACATCTGGTGGAAAATAACAAGTGGCAGTAGTCGGGCTTCCCATTTCTAATATTAGAAATGCTAATGGGGCAGTGAGCGGTGGACATTCTGTGGACAGAGCTGCGCGTGTCTGTTGAGCTGGGTGTGAGGGTGAGCTGGGGAGACGCGAGAATCTGCCACCCAGCCCTGATGCCGCAGCCCTTGAAGGTGCCACTGTGCCACTTAAAGCGGGGGGTGCCAGCTGTTCTTGGCCAGGAGCTTGGAGACCCACGGCCGGGCCAGGGAGGTCATGTTTCACGTGTCATGCCTCCCTATGCATCATGCGGTACGAAAGTGAAGGAGGCAAGAACGTTTTAGAAACCTTTTCAAAGAAACCGTTAAAGTTGGGAGAATAAATCTTCATCTGATTGGAACCTCTCCTGTGTTTATTCCTAGAAGATACCTGGATCACCAGAGTTTTACTGTGAATGTAAAATGATCTCTTTTGGAGATCCAGGTTCAGGTTTTGTGGAACTGTATAGAGCTTAAAATGCAAAGCACTTATCAGTAATAAGAACTTACACATTCAAACAGAACCAGAGAAAGGATAGAATTTGAGAGCCACAAGAGGTCTCAGGTCATCTAGTCAACTTCTTAAGTTTACTTAAAAAGAACCCAAGAGACCAAGACGCAGAGATGTTACCATTTGCCTCAGAACCCCAGTGGTCCTAGGCTGGGACTGTGTAACCGTGATGCATGATTCTTCGCTGCAGGGTCCTGAGCTCCCCCAAGAACAGCAGCTCCTTGAAGGCAGGGACCCTGTGGTGTTCACACTGCATCCTCCACAGAGAACATCACCCAGCCCATAAGAACTCAGGTATTTGCTGCTAAATGAGTTTCTACAGGATTTTAACAACTTCACATTGCCACATTAGCTGTAAGATGTACAGTATTTATAAAACTTGAAAGAATAGGCAATTTCATGAGTTTCCTATTTAAAAAAAATACGGCACATTGCTGTTAAAGCTCCCAATATTAAGCCTAATATTCACCAGATGGGAAAGGGAAGATGTGGGATTTTATTTACTAGCTTGGTACCTTTCTGAGCCTCGTTTCACTCAATTTTCTAATTGTCATTCTGTAAGCTCAGTCTGCTGGGATCTAATACCATTAACATTTTATATTTCGTATTTGAAAACACATATTTTAAAATACAGCATTTGGGTGCCTAGGTGGCTCGGTTGGTTAAGCATCTGACTCTTGATTTCGGCTTAGGCCATCACCTCATGGTTAGTGAGTTTGAGCCCTGCATCGGTTCCATGCTCATAGCACAGAGCCTGTTTGGGATTCTCTCTCTCTCTCTCTCTCTCTCTCTCTCTCTCTCTCTCTCTGTCTCTCTCTCTCTCCCCCCTCCCCCCACCCCTCTGGCCCTCCCCTACTCACCCTCTTTCTCTCTCTCAAAATAAATCAATTAAATAAGTTTAAAATATAGCATTTGTTGTCTGAATTATTTGCTGTTTCTCTAGATATGTTTTACCAGTCGGTTCACTGTTTTTAAGACTTAAGGCCATATAGAGATTTGATTGTTTAAAAACAGATCTAGCCAACTGGAGGGTTTGGGGAATTGTCACTTTCAAATGCTGCTGGTGGTGTTTGAATTGTTACAACTTTCCAGGAGGGCAGTTTGGTATTACTCATGAAAGCCTCAAAAATGTGTCGTGTCTCTTAGTCAGGCATTTCCATCACTAGGAATTTAAACTAAGGAAAACAAATCAGCATGTGACAGAGACCAGTCTGTAGCGATGGTTCTTACCTAGACACTGCATGTGGAGACCATGTTCCTGTCAGCCGTCTTTCCCACACCAGTTCTGAACTTGGTGGGAAGTCCGCTTAGCATGGAGCGTCTCACGGTGGCACAGGGGTGCTCTCTGAAGTTTGGGAAAAACACATGTCCAGATTCTGGTGACGTCCCCACAAAGTACACACACACAAAAAAACAACCTCTAATTTGCAGAATGGCTTTTGTAGCTTTGTTTATAGTTGTAAACTAGAAACAGTTTAAATGCCGGATAACGGATTGGTTACATAAATTGTGGTATGTACATGTAATGGAAAAACCCTTTGTTCATTAACAGTGAGGTAGGTAAGGGAGTAATTTATTGATGTGAAAGATACTCAGAATTTGCAAACTGAAAAAGCAGATTGCAAAATGGCATATGTAAAAATTTTTTTAATGTTTGTTTATTTATTTTCAGAGAGAGAGCAGGGGAGGGGCAGAGTGAGAGGGAGAGAGAGAATCCCAAGCAGGCTCCACACAGTGTGGAGCTGGACGTGGGGCTCAACCTCATGAACCTTGAGATCATGACCAGAGACAAAATCAAGAGTCAGCTGCTTAACTGACTGAGCCACTGTGGCGCTCCATGCGTGTGTAAAGTGATCTGAGTTTTTTTGGTTGTTTTATTTTGGAGTGTGAATGTGACAGAATGTCTGGAACACAGACGTCTGTGTGTGTATACAGTTTTCACCTATTATATGGGGAAATGCCAGGAAAATTATACACCAAAATGTTAGGTAAGATTATCTCTATGTGTTGAAGTTACAGGTGACTATTAGCTTTTTTTATTACCTGATTACCGCTGTATAAAGCATGTTACATAGTTAAGACAATGGCATCAGATGCTGTTTCCCATTTACTGGTTGTGTGAACCTAGCCAGATTCTGTCTCTTTTTCTTTATCTGTAAAATAGGAATAATAATATCCAGCTCAGGGTGCCTAAAGTAGTGTTTGATAAATGGTACCTTGACCTCACCAATCTGATATCATTAAGGCCAACATTTAGTTTCTATTAATACAGAATTTGTAAGCAGAATAATTTGTTTTACAAGTCCTATTGTTGTGGAAAGCATTTTGGGACATTCTGACAAAATATTTCATTTTTCTGGTCACTGATGATGTTGAATTTTTATTTACTTCAAACTTTTTTTAAGTTTGTTTGTTTATTTATTTATTTACTTATTTATTTATTGAGAGAGAGAGAGAGAGAGAGAGAGAATATGCATGGGAGGGACAGAGAGAATCCTAGGCAGGCTCTGCACTGTCGGCGTGGAGCCCTGTGTGGGGCTC
The DNA here is from genome assembly GCF_006229205.1 of Suricata suricatta. NCBI lineage: Eukaryota > Metazoa > Chordata > Mammalia > Carnivora > Herpestidae > Suricata > Suricata suricatta. The sequence continues at coordinate 118,421,122 of NC_043705.1, forward strand.
GAACTCATGAACCATGAGATCATGACCTGAGCTGCAGTCAAGAGTTGGACACTGAACTGACTGAGCTACGCAGGTGTCCCAAATTTTTATTTACTTTAAAACTGAAATGCTTCCCGGTGCCAAGAATTGAAGGCTTTTTTCCCCTTCTGCTTTTGTCTTTAACAGGCCTGTAGTAACTTCTTGAAGGTCAAGATCCCATCATCTTTCCTTTTGTAGAGTTAGGATGAAATGTGATTCACTCATTCAGTAACTGCTAGGGGCCTCTTTCCCGGGCGGTGGGTAGGCCTTGGATACCCAGCAGTGCCCGGGACTGACAGGCCCATCACTTGTGTGACGTGGAAGGTGACAGCACGGTTCAGGGCCAGAAGGCTCACTCCCACTCAGTAAATGGTATTGCCCACAGACAAGTCCAGGAGGCCTCATTTCCTCTCTTGCAATTTTAAAAGAAACTTCATTGTGATGTTACTCTTCAGTGAAGCAAACTGCTTGCTGCTTATTCCGCAAGCCACCTGAGGAGCAGACCAGGTTATTCTTTCCTTCACTGATGATTTACAGTACATTACACACATTCGGGAAAACCCGAGGCTAAAAGCCTTTAAATTCCTGCTGTGTGTCTTCCGTGAAGGACAGACCTTTCTGAACTTATCTTTTATAAAATTACTGAGATGGACTCCTACCAATAAATTTAGGATGGAATGGAATTCATGGATATCCTGTTTGAGAAATTCTAGCACATTCTCTTACCGAGGGTGAGGACCATCAAGCATGCAATTTAAAGTAATGTTTCTACTTGACATATGTAAAATACTTGACATATGTAAAATGACATTAATTTTGTAATTTCCTAATGTAAGGGCAGTTTTTAAGGTGGCAACAGTTGAAATATTCTGATGTGAAGGAGACACAGCAGTTAGGAAGGAAGCCTCGGAACTTTCATGACAAGTAGTGACCTTGCATTTCATCTCCCTCATGCCGCCTAGTAAAAGAAGATGGTCCCACAAACCTTTTTTTCTTGAGCCGACATAAAATGCATGGAAGGTTAAGTCATGTCACAGGTCGGACGCACCAGCAGAGCCAACTGTGTATTCTTCATTTATCTCACGTTTTTCCTATCTCCTCTGTTGCTTTGCCTGGTCCATTTTACCCGCTCCACCCTGGCCCCCAGCAGTTAGCTTCCCTTATTTTGGTTGAGGGGAGACCACTTTTCAGAAAGAAACACCCTTTATCTCTTTCAGTGAGATATTGACTGTGCATGGGCAAGAAGGAAGCAACTGAGCCGTGCTCACATGCAGAGATTAGGCTATTGGCCAGACATTGCATTTAGCCCACTCGCCCTTTCTCAAACACCAGCTTCAATAAAATGACAGATGTCTCTGTTTTGGAACTTTTCAGCTCATTTCCAGATAATCAAAGCTGTGATTGCTGTACTCACACATCCCATGGGCTCTATTTATTGCTGGGATCAAAAGCTCCAACTCCCGGAGGTGCAGGGGAGGTCCTGGACCTTGCTGAGTGCGTCTGATCTGCCTTTTGTCTTTGTGCTTCTGGTAGACACAATAAGCTTTCTCTTCTACTACAAGGTAGACAGCAGTGATAATCCAGATGGTAAATGGCAACTGAAAGTTGTCTCAGTTTGGGGGACCAGTAAGGAAAACACAGGGGAGGTTGGTATTGGAGCAGCGTGAGCATACTTTTGAAGGATTGGTTGGTGTTTGTGAAACAGACAAGGAAGAGTGGGACAGACATGCTGGGTGGAGGGTGTAGCGTGTGCAGTGACCCAGAGGACGACAGAGTCTGGCCTGCTTGAGGGGCTTGAGTGCAGGGGCAATGCGGGCGGAGGTGGGATTGGGAAGTTAAGAAAGCCTCGTGTCATGCTAAAGTTGGCACCTTTTCTGGTAGGCCAGGGAGACTGATGGGAAGTTTCAGGCATGTGAGGCCAGCATTTCGGGACGCTGAGCTGGTTGTGCTGTGGCAGGCTGGGGGCGTGGGAGACCAGTGAGGAGGAGCGCTGCAGCGGTGCGGGGCCGGGGGGGGGGGGGGGGGGGGGGGGGGGGGGGGGGGGGGGGGGGGGGGGGGGGGCGCCCGCCAGGCCCAGCCCTCGGTGCCCTTCTTTGAAGCTGCTGATTGAACTCAGCACAGAAGCATCTCATGTGTTTAAAGCTCGCAGACACTGATCTTCTGGTGCCTTCTCCGTAAGTTGCTCAGTGTTCAGGGGGTCCCCAAGCGGGCGTGGGAGGTGAAGCCTGGAGCAACGGCATAGCTGCTTGGGTTAACGATGTTGGTCAGAGGACAGAAACTTCCAGTTCTAAGGTGAGCAGGTTCTGGGGATCTAATGGGCAGCATGGCCAGTGTAATTTTGTACTGTGTGCTTGGAAATTACTGAGAGAACAGATCTTAAGCATGTCCACCCCTCCACACACAAAAAAGTGTGAAGTGATGGATGTGTTAAGTTGATTGTGGTGGTCATTTCACAGTGTACATGTATATCAAAACATCAAGTTGTAGACTTGAAATATATACAGTTTTGCCAGTTCTACCTCAGTAAAGCTAAGAAAAAAACAGGGAATAGGCCCACCTGTGGAGAGATGGGATAAGAAAATGTGGAGTGAGAGTTATATTGAAGCAAGAACTTCTTTATTTTTAAAATAATTTTTAAATTTATTTTTATTTATTTGTGAGAGAGACCACATGAGCTGGGGAAAGGCAGAGAGTGAGGGGTGAGGGGCAGAGTGTGGGGGGCAGGGGCCAGAGGATCTGAAGCGGGCTGTGCACTGACAGGCTGACAGCAGTAGAGCCCGAGGTGGAACTCGAACTCCTGAACCGTGAGATCGTGATGTGAGCCCGAGTCAAATGCTTGACCAACTGAGCCACCCAGGCGCCCCTGAAGCAAGAACTTCTAATAATTTAAGCAGCAATGATGACAATAGTGGCTTATGCTTCATATATATAATACCTTGATGTTTGATTACCTATCTGTTGGTTTTGCGGACTGAAAGTGAATCCTCCAGTTTTCGTGGGACTGGGGGAGGGGACTTGAGGCATTGTGGTAAGTGAGGGGACAAAAGAGTTACCTTGTTGCTATTTTGGCAGCTACACTACATTGCTGGCCCATTTCACAGATCAGTCTGGTGTTTCCCACGTGTGGCAGCTAAACCATGTCTCTTCTAACCCGTGTTTGTTCATTTTCTGCCTGTGTTGTCATTGTCAGCATTAGCATTGGCAGCATTTTGGACCCGAATTTGTCAGTGCTAAATTTATCTTATCCGATTAATTTATTAAAATCCTCATTATTACCTGCGGTATATTTGCTGTTTTTGCCCATTTTTTCATCTACAGATTTGATGCGTGTTATTCCTGTGTCATTATCTAGTTCATTCATGGAAACGTCAAGAGAAACAGTAGTGTGTCACATCTGCCAGTAACCTCTGTCCAGGTTGACACCATCCGTTAAGAGGCGTCCCTTGAGAAGGGCTGAGCAACACGGTAGTGAGAGAACCCCCTTCACTCTTTTGTGTACAACCTGTGTCTCTTCGTCTCCTTCTTCAACGTCTTTCAGGCATTTAGAAAAGACCTTGTTCGAACCAAAATATGTCCTATTTCTGACTCCTGCTTTCCCAGGTCAGCAGCCTTGTCAGGTAAGGGGGTGGGGGCTGAGTACGTTGTCCTTGGGTCCCTTTCCTGATCTGTTCCGCAGTCTGACCCAGGATCAGTGTAAAGCTCACACGTCTCTGGTCTGTAGAATCTACTTTCTTGATGGAACATCCCTTTCTGAAACCGTTTTGCCAGAAACCAGTTACTTCTGTTGTGTTTTTCACTCTCTGTTCCACTCTGGTTGGAAGTTCCGGGTGACTATAAGGTGCAGCGCTGTGCCTCCACATACTTAAAGGGTGTTGCAGACAACGGTCGGAAGCTAAAGGTTTTGTTTTGATTCTTTTCTTCCGTTTTTTTTTTTTTCTTTTGAGAAGCTCTCATATTCTAAAATAATGCTTAGGATTTTGAGATCTGTAATTAAGTAATACCACAAAGGAAAGAAAAGGACTCAATGGATTCTTTTGGAGAGGAGAGCTTTGAGATTCTGACCCCAAAGAAGGTTAAGAAAACATTCGGGCACCTTTTGGTCGACATCTGTGCACTGAAATATAAATCTTCAGACAGTTTATATTTTAAGATTATTTCAACAACAAGTCAAGACTTTTTTAATGGCAATACATTTTGAAAACAGGTTGTTAACTGGTGCCCTAAGAACTGTACTTGGCCTTCAAATATGTTTTCTTTGGCCCACATAGTGTTTCGTAAAGAATTAGTTGCCAGCATTTAAAAATAAGGCAATTTCATATTACAAAACCAAACCAAACCTGCCTTCCTGTCCCCTTTTGAGACCCCTGCGGGTCTGTGACTCCGGGGGGCCCCGTGTTCCCGCGTGGTGGTTCTATAGAGGCATGGCACTGGCTGGCGGCTGCCCACCACCGCCGCTGCTCCGCGGCCGCTCCCTGTGGCCGGCTCCCCTCGCTTCGTCTGGCTGCTCCTCAGAGTGGGATTGAGCTTGCGTCTGCGGGGTTAAGCGCTAACCAGTTCAGAGAACTGTTCAGAGAACCTGTTGAGAACAGGAAGGTGGTGGCAGTTCGCTCTTTCGTTCCCTGAGCATGGGTCGTCTGACCTCTGTCCTGAGGTGACGATCAGAAGTGCTTGGTAAAGCAGGTGGAATTTCCCCAGGAGCAGCATTCTGCCAGGCAAGGTGGAGGAGGGCAGCACTCTTCATGGCATTCTAGCTCTGCTAGTTCAAGGTGACAAGCAGGGTGTCCCATGAATAAAACAAATGTGTGTTTCTTAGGACATGGAAGGTAGGGGAAGTAGGCCTGGGTGATAGTTGTCTGATTTTAGAGATGTCAGGGAGTTTGTCCGAGGTCACATACCTGCCACCTGGTCAGTGGTGGTATAGGGACTGGAGCCCAGGGCTCGGAGCACTGGTTCACTGAGTTTTCCACTGCACATTTTTCATTTATGTGTAATCGGCTAGAGATGAGGTTGGTAATCAGGCCTGGATTCAAATCCACGTTCTGTTCCTGACTAGCTGTGTGACCTTAGGCAAGTGTCAAAACCTATCTGTGCCTCATTTTCCTTGTTACAGAGTAGGAGAGAGTAGTGATACTGGCCTCATAGGATGGCTATGGGGATTACATCTGATACTGCATTCAAAGAACTTAAAGCAATGCCTGCTCATGATAAATAATGTATTAGCGCATGATACCGGAAAGTAATATTTGTGCATTCTGGATTGTCATAGTAGACTTTGTTCAGTTCACTAAGTAGATCTTGAATATATTGTGCATGTAAAGCCCTTTTAGATGCCAGAGTGCTATAAAGATAAACCTCTGCTCCTTAGGGAGCTCATAATTAATGGGAAGGAGGGTGGGAGTGAGGGAAAGAATAATCGTCAAAATACCTGGTATGGCACAATAAGTGCCCGAGGTGGAACTCGTCCCAAGTGCAGTGGGAACATGAAGAGCCGCCAGTCTCTGGGTGTGATGGTCTGTGAGAGCCAGTGGGCCAAGATGCCCACGGACAGGGCGGAGGAGGGGGATCAGCCTGTGGGGCCCAAGTGTGAATTTGAGTTTGGACGTGTAGTCTGAGCAGTTGCCTGGGCAGCCTCCTGACTGCTGGCCCGAGGCCTGAAGGGACAGTGAGGGCTAGGGGTGGTGAAGCTGATTGAAGCCAGCAGCGTCATCGCTGAAGCCAGCGAGGGATTACGCCGTGATTAAAGTACGTGCCCCGGCGAGGCGGCTGAGGGCTGCCAGAGCAGTGGCCGTGGAGAGGGAGCGGGATTGGGGAGAGAGAGAAGCCCCGTGCAGGGGATAAAACTGGTGAGCAGGTGGAAGAGGTGAGAAGAAGGTGGAGTTACGGGTGACCCAAGAGAGATGGGTGCCATGGATGAGGAGAACTGGGGCACAAGGGAGTAGGTTGGAAAGGGAAACTAAGTTTCATTTTATACCTGTGGAGTTTTTGAGGGATCTCTGTGGTCTCTAAGTAGTGTCATAATATACGTCATTCCTGAAGGGCCTCATGTGAGCACGAATTTGCCTTGCAGAGAGGTGGTTGTCTGTAACTGGGAAGAGACTGGTCCTAGAAAAATGGATCAGTTGTGAATGATGATTAAAGCCACTGAATAGATAATCTGCTCAGTGAAGACATGTGGAGTGAAAGAACGGTGAGCTGGGGGAGCCAATGGAAGAAATTGAGGAGGGATGCTCTGTTACGGGCATCTCTCGCCAACAGGGGAAGGGATGGACTCCTTAATGGTGTTAGGATCAGCATAGCCTTTGGGGGCCAGGGGAATCTGGGTCCCGACTCCTTTGTATCGAACGAAATTAATTCGTAAGGACTAATAAAGTTTCAGATGTTAAAGGGCTTAAATGTTCTGGAAGACTAGATGGGTGACAGCTTTTACAGCTTCAGCACGAGAGAGTGTTTATGGTCAGACACCGTAAAGGACAAACTTGGAAACCTGACTTCATGAAAGTCCAACAAAAACTTCACTGGAAAGTAAGCAAGCCGGAGATATGTGCAGGGCGCATCGCAGCCCGTCCGTATGCGGGGCTGTGACGTTAGGATGTTTCCGATCAGGCAGTAAGAAAAAGATTAGTGTCTAATTAGAAAAATGGGCAAAGCACAGAATAAGCATTTTATTCATAAAGCATTGCAGATACCAGTGGACATGTGAAGGGTAGTTTTGACTACATAATCAGGAAATGCCTAATGGTTAGAAGAGATTAAAATTTAAAAAAAAATCCTTGATCTTGGAGTGTGGGGAAACAGGTACTGGGGAACGAGCTATTCCTGATTGTTTTGGAAGGTAAGCTTTTATCGTGCTTTTCCCCAGCATGTTAAAGGTCCCTCAGCCTATTTTGGACCAAGAAGGAGGGTTCTTCAGGAGATTTCTGTGCTATAAAAACAGAGTGTTTCACTCGTGTGATAGAAGGCAAAAGCAAGTTCAGGTGCGAGGTACACATGATGAGCATTTGTCACAGGCTGTTGCGTGCGGGCCACTCTGACGGCACCGCTGAGGTGCGAGGCGGGTGCACACACCTCCCTGGGTGCCGTGGAGCTTCCAGGGGACCCCGAAGCTTAGGAGGAGTTGCGGGGTGTGGAGAGTCACAAGAGGCAGTGGTTGGAGGGGGACCCTCCTGCCGAGGGGCTGAAGGGGACGCCTCTGAAGGGTTTTATCTACCAGGCTGGCCTGGAACTTGACGTTGGAGCCATGGGGAGTCTTCAAAGGATTTTAAGCACCGGAGCGATGTACTCAAAATTGTTTTGACACGCTGAAGTTGATAGTGAACAGGCTCTTGAATTAACAGGGAAGTCCTCACTGGAGTGAAGATGGTCAGAAACGAAGGAGCGGAAGGTTAAGATCCTGAAAAACCAAAAGACTGAGGAACACTTTCGGGGAAACACTATCCTGCAGAATATTCTTAGAGCAGAAGTTACACTTCATTATCCTTCTCCTGCACGCAGATTCCGATGGGAGCAGGAGAATGGAATCCCTCGGCGGTGAGATGTCCTCTCAGATTCCCAAACATTTCTTGGCTCACAGTGCTCTTAATGTTTCATTGTTTTCATGGCACCCCTAGGTCCAAAGAAACGCCTAACAGCTCTTTTTATGAAGTACTTACTTCCAGACAACATAGTAATTATGACCTGACCCTTTAGTAGTAGCTTGGGGAAAAAATGCATATTGATTTTTAAAAGAAAGATAGTATTTTGATGTTATACTTTAAAAGCCACATGTGTGAACCTGTTGGGTACTGCATACTTTCTCAAACCTTGGAAACAGGTTGGGACACTGCTACCCTTGTTTCCATTTGTACATTGATATCTGGATGGGTGGTGCTTGTGTTTTATCACAGTACCCGATGACCCTGGCTTTGCAGGGTAAATGACGTCATGTAGAGGAATGTAGCATGACCTCCAGTTGAAACTGACCTACCTTAAGGCACCTGGGTGGCTCAGTCAGTTAAGCTCAGAGCCTGGAGCCTGCTTCAGACTCCGAGTCTCCCTCTCTCTCTCTGCGCTTCCCCCACTATTCGTCACTGGACAGTGGTGTCATGTTGTTGGACAGTGATGTTACTTTGTTTTCTTTGAAATTTTAAACCGTGCTGTACTATCCCAGTTCGCTTGCTTCTGTGCCTAGTGCATCTCAGTGCGCGGATTGGAAACAGCTGCCCCGACCTGTGTCCCCGGCTGGGCCGTCCGTCGGTTAGCCATCAGCCAGCTTAAACTTGTGAGTGACTGCACGGTGCTGGGCAGTGGGGGCTTACCGTGAACAGAGAGGCAGCCTCCTCTTGGGGAACTTGCGTCTGTGGGAGGAGTTGCAGCTGGAGCCGGGGTCAGCAAGCTTTCCCTCCGAGGCCAGGTAGTAAATGAGTATTTTAGGCTTTGCTGGCCATGTGGTCTCTGTGGACGCTGCTCAGTCCTGACACGGTCACGCGAAAGCAGCCACGGGCAGCATGGCCGTGGGCTGGTAAAACTTCATTCACAAAAGCAGACATGGCCCACGGTTCCTTGTTAGTGCAGGGCCTGAACTAAAGATGTGATTAAAGTGTGGAAGCAGAAGGAGGAGCAGCTGACCTGTGGGGGAGTCCCAGAAGGGGTCTCAGAGGCCCATGGGCTCTTCTACCTTCTGCCAGGAGTTTCCCAGGTGAGTGGAGGAGGAGGCGGCGGCAGAAAGCCAGAGAGCTGGACAGAAAGGAATTCCAGGCCCAAGGGAAGTACGTGCAGATGCAGGGCGTCCTGAAGGGGTGTGGCGGCCTGGCGGTGGTAACTGTTAGAGGGAGGGGGCCGGGCTGCAGTTCCATGGATCCTTTCTCTCCTGTTTTGTTTTCTACCTCATTTTTTGGTGAATCGCATCTTCTGGTAGCCTCCAGAGAGTCGGTGTGTGGAAGGTGTAGCTTCTGAGTTCTGGCATAGCTTTTTAAGGTAGGTTTTATCATCTCACGTAATTAGTGGTTTGAGAGTCGAATTCAAGGGTGACAATGATTTGCACGCAGATTCTGGAGATGTTCTCTTTAGCTTTCAGTGCCAAGAAGTCTGATACACTCCCCGACCGTGTCTGCGGACCACACACCTGGTGTCTCCTCTTGTGTCTCCAGAGTGTGCTGTCAGTGTCCCCGTGTGCCGGCGGAGGGCAGGCAGGGCTCATGCAGCAAGTCCCAGGTCCTGGTTTTAGAGAACTGTTCCCATACTCTCTCATTTCAGAGCCCTGGTATGGATGGCCCTCCCTTCCCTGGAAGCTTCTGAGATTTTCTTTTACAAGGTTATTCTCAGAGATGTACTTTGTTGCAACTCTCTGTAAATTCCCTGTGCTGAAGACTTGCCCAGCTCTTTGAGAACTAGACTTTTTTGCAGCTGGTTATATGAATTGATAGTTCTTTATCTGTTTTTGTTATTGCAGTTCTCTCTTATGAATCTTCCTAAAACACCACTTCCTTCAAGCTTCTCTCTTCCTGAAAAACCTTTACTGTTTCCCTACACAGTCTAGTCTCAGTCTACCTTTCCAATCCAGCCAGGTTTGTGTTTTTCATAGGTATGTCTCCCTCAATTCAGATCCCCGCACTTGACTTTAACAGCGCAGTAATGGCCCCCTAACTGCGAAGTTTATGTTCCTGCGAAGCTTTCTTCAAAGGCAGTGCCCTGCAGCTTGTGTGTAGGGGAGGTGGAGGCGGGGAATGCAGTTAGGAAAGTAGTTGCTGGTCATAGGTTTTCAACATTTTTTTTTTTTTTTGGTCCTCTAATAGAAAAAAATGAAAAAGGGGACACTGAAAAGAGTATGAATCAGCAATATGGATACTGTGTACTTTCCCTTTGCTCTCCCTTGCTTGGGGGAAAACTTTCCAACATCTCCTCTCCGGTAGGTTTGGTGATCTTGCCTTGTAGTTAAGAGGCTTTTCTCCCTCCAGTGTGCAGTTCCTTTTCTGAATCCGTGACCGCAAGTATCTCACGGTGATGACAGAAAGCTACATGCTCCAGATGAAGGATGCTCTGAGTCATCTTCATTCCCGTCTCCCCGACTGCACAGCTGTTTCTCAAGCCCCTTCCCACTGGCTGTAGTGCCACTCAGGGAGCGTCCTGCCAGCAGGGTGCACTGGCTCTCTGCCCGCCTCCCCCCTCCTCCCTGCCACCTCCCTCCCCTTCTACCCTGCCCAGAAGAAAAATAAGTTCAAGCAAAATATATTTGGACCACAGTTTCTGGTCCTTCTCTGCCTTTAGCTTTACTTCCTTCTTTTTAACCCTCTTTTCTAATTTCTCAGCAGAAAGGACCAAAACCTCGTGTAGATTGGACCCAGGATCCTCAAAGCTGAGGAGGAAGCAGACTGAGTGCATGTGCATACGTGAGGGTCCATCCCCCCAAGAGGGGGCAGAAAGCACTGCACGGGGCTGGCCTGCGCTTCCCGGCACCCTACACCTGCCGTCAGGACGCAACATAAACTAAACAAGCGAAAAATAGATTTTTTCCTTTCGATTCCAACAATTTTATAAATTGATTCTGCTTGATCTGTGTTCTTGAAAAAGAAGGTTTATCGACGTTTTTTAGTCCTTTAGCATAGTTGTATTGCATAGGATACAGACTGGTGGCCCATGGGTACCTTCTGAAGATATATTTTGTTTGGCCGTTAGAATGTCTAAAAATATACAAATTAGTTCCTTATGTTTTACAGAGTTAAGTTTTTCATATACATTCCAAGTTTCTACCTTGGCTTGAAAAATAAAATCTGGCAACACGAAGCCCGCTGCTGCCCCCTCTAGGCTGGGCAGGGCGCTCGGGTCTGTGCCTGTCCCTGTGGTCTGTCTCCTCTTTTGTCCTCCAGGAATGTGCTACTGCAGCAAGCGACAGTGAGCCTCATTTTGAAAATTAGCTCCTGAAGCTCTCTAACAATGTGTTCTCCTCTAGGAGTAAGGCTTCGGTGGGGAAAAAAGTGAGTTTCTGGCAGTGTTTCTGTCAGAAGGGAGCAAAGACCAGTTTCACGTGTCCTTTCTCCCTTAAAGTTGGTTAGAAAGCTCTGTTCATGCATTGTTGTGGTCTCAAGTGAGTCCGTTTGAAACTTTTGCTTAGTAGTGAAGTCAGATCTATTACAAGCACAGTATCATATGGCCCAGGTGACTTCCTCTGAATTTGCTGCACAAGTGTTAACGACAGAAGAAAGTTCTCCTTGTCACCCTGCCTGTGTTCACTCACGCAGGTGTCGGTGGCATTGCCAGGGATCGCCCTGTTCCTGAGCACACCCACCACCCCAGCCTGGTGCTCATTGACCTCGTCAGTGATGCACTTGACTGCTGCCTGCTGCCGGTGCTGACCTTGTGCTGGTGTTATCTGCTTGCTTGTTGCTGGCCAGCAAGTGGAATATTACACCTTGACTCTGGGAAGTTTCTCATGGGAGCCCTGAGCAGAGGCAGCCTCTGTGCTGCAGTCCCTGAGGCTGAGGCCGGGAGGGATCAGGTGATTTGCTTCAGTCCTGCTGCTGATTAGCAGTGGAGCCAGGAGGAGAGTCTACGCCCACAGGACTGAGTCTGGAGCTCCGCTGCCTGCACACCCCTCTTGCCACTTCTCAGGACACATGTCTCCTTTCTAGAACAGCTGTAAACTTGTAGTGATGGTCTGTTTCATGTCAAGATAACGTTTAGCCAGTCAGTGCATACAGTGTGTGATTATTTTAGTTCTGGTTTGGTCACGTTGGGGGCTCCTTTATTCAGTTATTCCTGCACATGCTGTGTAATAATTCTGTAACTGTAGCATTTTAGACCTTCCATGAATAGGTTTTCATTCTAATCTGTAAGTTCATTGACACCAGCAGTGACTAGGAAGTTATGCAGCCAGAAAGTAGTCGAACACCTTTGAAATGTGCACCTGTGCCTTCTGTTGTGTTTTGGTCATAATTACCTAAGCTACTCGAGATTGTGTTCCTGAGTTTCTGACTGGACTCAGCAGTAGTCGAGAAGACGTCTTACCATCTGCTTTTGCAAAGAAAGGGTGCTCTGAATCCTCTTTTTGGGCTCCACTTAGTTAGATGTTGGATCCTTTTTCCTCTCAAGTCCCTGCTCTTACATCTCTTCTCACGTGTTCTCTTTTTTTTGTGTTGGGTTTTTTCCTGAAAGAGTGCTCAATGTTTTATTGGTCTTTTAAAAATTTTTAGTATCAGCCAATACATTTCACTTATAAGAGCTATCTTTATTTCTGATTATTCCTTTTTCATTGTGTCTTTATTTGTTTTTATTGCTGAGCCATGTTCACTCCGAGAATACTATTCAGAGATGGTTTTTCTGTTTGTTGTTTTAGCTTTTCTCTTTTCCACGTCATCCCCTTTCCCTCCAGGAGCAATTTTTTCCCCCTTGTGATCTTGTTTATTTGGAATTTCTTTTTATTGTTTGGGGCTCTGCTTGTATGTTCTATGGTCCGTGGTTGTCTGTTCCAGTATAAAAATGAGGCACTGTTAGGTCTGACAAGGAGTTTTCAGTGCACTGGAAGGACTGGTCTGCTGGCGGGCTTCATTCAACAACAGTGAACGGGGACATCATTCCTCTGTGGAACCCCCCAGTGAGATAGGGAAGCCTTTCCCCTTGGATACCTGTGTCTTTGGTAGCTGCTCTGATTTCCTGGACAGTTCTTTTACATTTTGAAATTTTTTAAGGTTTATTTTATTTATTTTTGAGAGACAGAGCGTGAGCAGGGAAAGGGCAGAGAGAGGAGGAGACAGAATCTGAAGCAGGCTCTGGGCTTTGAGCTGTCAGCATAGAGTCCGATGTGGGGCTTGAACTCACGAACTACAAGATCATGACCTGAGCCGAAGTCAGGTGCTTAACCGACTGAGCCACCCAGGTGCCCCAGTTCTTTTACATTCTGTAGGGAATGTGTCTTTGGGGAGTAGCAACGCATCAAAGTTGAGGTCCTTAAACAAATCTCTGTCACAAACAGACTGTAGGCAGCCCTGTAAATCACACCTGCAAGTCCCCTATGCTATTATTTATCCTAGTTTTTTCTTTAAACTATTTAAATTTCTATGAAATAGAAACTTCATATCACAGCGTAAATGGAAAAGGAATATATTACTTGTCATAAATTATTAATTAAACCTAAAAATGTCATTGTCTGTGTCACTTAAAATTGTTAAAACTTCAGTTTCATGTTCTGCTGTTCTATGGTGAGTAGTATTGGAATGGAGAGTTATAAATATAAGTGCTTGGTTATAATCTTGAACTTGAAGCCTGTCATTTGTTTGTTTAAAATTTTTTAAAGTTTAAGAGAAAGAGAGCATGAGATAGGAAGCGTGTACAGCGGGGGAGGGACACAAAGAGCAAGGGAGACAGAGAATCTGAAACAGGCTCCAGGCTCCAAGCCTTGAACCCAAGAACCATGAGATCATGACCTGAGCCAAAGTCGACCACTTAACCAACTGAGCCACCCAGGCGCCCCAAGCGGTTGTCATTTGAAAGTTGACCTTGTGATGGATGGATCCCAGAAGCAACAGCTGTGTTTGATTATTCATGTCTCCTAAAGCCAGGGCAGCTTGAGTCCAGTGTACACAAAGTTGTTAATGTAGAGTTTGTTTCAGTGTCCGTCCAGTCCTCCGTCTCCATTCTCTGTGTTGGTGTGCACAGTATGAGAGGTGTCTCTGGAGCACTTTGAACACCATTTGAAATTCTTCTTCTCATCTAGGACTGACTACTTTGCACAGATGAGGAATATTTCCTTACATTTGAGAAGACTGTCCTGGATGGTGGGTAGTAAAAGAATGAGGATGACTTCAAATTTCCAGTGGCTCCTACTAGCATTTATTCTTCTGCATTTAATGAATCAAGTAAATAGCCAGAAAAGGGGTAAGTGCATCTGAGTCTTAGAGAATACTGATCGTGATGCCATTGTTATTTTTTGCCATTACTGTTTTGATTATGAGGTGATCTTGTGTCTTTATTGAACTCTTCAGGGGTTCAGGTTTTCCGTGGCTAAAATGCATTTCTTTGCCATCTTCCCCCCCACCCCCACCCCCGTCCCCGTGTACTTTTTGGTCTCTTTTATAAAGGCCCATAAAGGTAAATGTAAATATTCTTTCCCCACTTAAAAAAAATTAAGGTGTTATATATATAAAATAAAATACGCCCTTTTAGGGTAAAATTATGTGTGTTTTGACGAATGTATATAGTCATGTAAACACCAGCACAATCAAGATATAGCACACTCCTCATTCTAGAAAATTCCCCATGCTCCTCTGTACTTAGCCCCTCTCCTCCCCACATCCAGCCAACACTGTCCTATTTCTGTCTATAATTTTGCTTTTTCTGAATGTTACATAAATGAAATTAAATTATCTTTCTTTAATAAAACATATAAATCTTTTAGAAATATATTAAAAATGTGTAGATATTACTACCTCATTTATTTTTATAAAGAACATTATCATCCTTCTGCCCCTGAATTTATTTTTAATAATATTTCCATAATTAAATGTCTCTTTTCCCCATGATCACTATTAAATAATTTTATTATGATTGCTGATCATTTCTAGTGTTTTTCTAACATTTTTGTTTTCTGTCATAGAAATAGCTTTATAATTTATTGCTTTCATAAATGCCATGCCAGTGGTGTGCAAAAACTATAAAAAAACTTTTTCAGAGACATTTACATAGAGAGTCTGAGACGGAGTAACATTTTTTACAGTTGCTTTATTCCCTCCTTCCTTCCTTTTTCCTTTTGTCCTCCCTCTTGTACCCTCCTTTTTTTTCCATTTTCTTTTTAGCATGGCAGTTTTTCATCGTATAGTGCTTCTGTGTTCCATGACCCAACATTATTTTATAGATATGAATACATACTATTAGGATTATAATCTTCTGAGTCATCTGTTATTTTTCAGTTGTTTAGGCCTACACAAAAGACTCATGTGAGTTCGTTACTGTGTAAATGTCATATGCTTCATAAAAATCTGAAGATTGGTCGTGGGGCTTCCATGCAGGTGGTAGTCTGGTGGCAGGCAGCGAGACAGCAGTGGCTAAGAGTGCGTAGGAGCTGTGTTTATGGGCATGGAGAACACGTAATTTTTACGTGTAGTTATTTCATTTGGGGGAAGGAGTGGGGAGCAGTGGGGCTACTTAAAATTCTTCTAGAACCTCTCTGAGTCACCTCCTTGACTCCACAGCCCCGCTCTGCAGATATCTTAGTGACTGGAGGTGAGACTCTGATGGAGGCCCAGACGGTAGTGGTTGGCCATGTCCATTGGTTTCTCCTCATTTTTTAATCCACAGCTACAAAAAGAAATCTGAAACCAGTCCCTCCTGTGACTCTGCAGTCAGCCCTGCAGAAAGAATATGGTGCCTGCATAGACACATGCTCATACTCATGACTAAAGGTGGTTTGATGTGTTGACCTTTTACAGTGCAGTTAAATTATTAAGCATGTTCTGTGTGTGTGTGTGTGTGTGTGTGTGTGTTTCTCCTTCTCCAGGGACTCCTCGTGATTTGAAGTGTATAACTAACAATTTGCAAGTGTGGGACTGTTCTTGGAAAGCACCCTCTGGAGCAGGCCATGGCACTATTTATGAAGTTTGCATTGAAAACAGGTAATAGAGATACTTTGGTTAATAGCTATAGTCTTTAATTGTAGAACATAGAGATTTTGTTCTAGAATTTTTTAAATGAAATTTTAAATCTTAGCTCTCTATTTTCTAAAACATCTGAATCTTATATCAATCAAATTGGGGGAAAAAAGTCCTTCTCCTGGTTAAAACTTTGGTTCTGGTTCTTTTATTATATGAATATAAAGTATGGAACACACCTTGAATATGCTGTGGATTCTGATCTACTGTCAGCAACTTTTACTGGTCTGTCCCAAACCACCATCTGTCTAGAGGTTGACTCCAACCTCTGTAAGTCCGGAGTAGGCAGTTCAAGGCCAACATGCTGTCTTTAGCAGGGGGCCTCGTGGCTCCGGATGCTTGAGGAGTAGTTGTCACGTCTGCTGTTACAGAAGGCAGTGAGGAGAAAGAAGGGTGATTTTCTTCAAGGACGTCTCTAAGAAGTCCGACACAATACCTCTGCTTGCAACTTTGTGGCAGAATTTAGTCAAATGAGGAAGCTGATTTGCATAAGAGGCGGGGCAGTGTGCCTGGATAAACCTGGGGTTACTGTAGGGAAAGGGAGAGTGGACAGCAGGAAGCCAGCGGCAGGTCACACCTCCTTCCCCTCTCAGGTGATCTTGCAGAGGGCCACAAGCTCTGAAGCCTGGAGGCAAGGCCTTTGGGCTGTCTGCAAACCAGAGCATTCTCTTCTCTGTCCTTGACTCCACGGGGAGGGGGGGGGGGCCCTGGGGCCGAGTGGTTCTGCAACACCAGAGTTGTTCAGCACAGTGGCTGGAGGCCAGTTTGCTGATGGGCGGTCCTAATGCAAATTGACCTCAGTCTGCATTTAAATATTACTCAGGTTTTTCCCCATTTGGTGTACATTTATTGAGCGCTAGTCTATGTTTTGTGTAATTTGTCAACCAGGAGGAGCTTGGTTGTGTTGCAGAAACAGTCCTGCCATCTTACTTGCTTATTTTCTGCTGTGAAAATAAAGGCTTATTTCCTGCTTGTGTCCTGTGTCCATCTGGGGCCACCTGGTGTCTCTACCCCAAGTCTCTCCTGTAGGACCCCCAGCACTGGCTTTCAGAGCTTCCTTCCTGAAGTGACAGTTGTGACTTTTGCTCCCATTTTTTGGCAAGTAAAGTCCCATCACCATGCCTTGCATCAGAGGAGAGGGAAGTGCAATTCTGCTGTGTGTCCTGAATGGCAGAACCTGAACCGTTTGGTAAATAACACGAATGACTTCCCTCAGGCCACAGGAAGAGGAAGTTGTTCTGGTTCTCTGGGAGTTCACAGGAGACAGATGGTAGCAGTGCTGTGGGTCAGGGTCTGCCAGAAATTCGGAAATTCTACGGGAAGGGCTGAGGGAGCACGGAGGAGGGGGGGCTCCCCAGAGGCTGTCAGAGGTGTGACTGTGGAGTCTGAAGTCCTGGTCTTCTCAGCAGAGAAAGGACAGGAAGACATTCCAGCCTGAAAGAACAGGGGCTCAGTGGCATAATGGAACTTATGAAATAGCATGATTTAGCAAATTCAAGTGGTTCTGTGTTCCTGGCACCTCACGAAGCCTCCCTCTCCCCCGTGACCTAGTGAGTGACGTGGAGAGGCCTGCGCGATGTGCTGGCCGGGGACGCAGGAGGCACCTGAAAGTCCCTTTGCTTGAGTTCAGATTTACATGGGAAGTTAGAAATCTACATGAATAACAGTGAAAAGAATGCAGATGCACTTTAGAAAGGTTCAAAGGGCCACGGGACCACAGAGGAGAGAAATTACTTTTGACCAAGAGATAATGGGTGGAAACCAGAAGAGCTTTGGAAGCAGAGCGGACGAGAAAGTTGTTCAGATCAAACCATGGGCCAAAGCAGAAGAGCAGTGGCCGTGTCGAGCGTGTGTTTGAGGGGCCACAAACAGCCAGTTTTATTCTTGTCATCAGCATCTGTGGAGCGCCTTCTCCACGTGAGACCATGGGATGGTCTATGTAGAAGGGTGGGGGCTGGGGGCCAGTGTGTGCCGCACAAGGGAAGGCTGGGAGTGAAGGGCATGATGAAATCCTGAGTTTCTTGAAATGATCATCTCTGCTTATCAGACTTTCTGGTACAATCTGGTTATCCGTCCTGCACGTTGATGCTCTTACCGTTAACGTCTCTTCTCTCAGTCTTAAAACGCAGTATAACCTATCCTGTTTCTGTGTGAAAGAACAGGAAGTCCTTTCCAGTGCATTTTGTGTTAATCAAGCTTTTTTGAAAATTGCACTGTTAGTTTTATCCACTAATTAAAATGTGATTTTTTTTTCTTTTGCAGGTCCCATACTTGTTACCAGTCAGAGAAAACAAATGTTAAAATCCCAGCTCTTTTACCTGGTGATCATGAAATAACCATAAACCGTCTGTATGATTTTGGAACTCCTATAAGTAAATTCACACTAAATGAAAAAAATGTTTGTAAGTATTTGGAAAGAAAATGGATTTGAAAATAAGGCAGCACAGGGCCATAATTATCAGTACTGCAGTGCTTTGTAATTGGCAGAAATTTACCCTTTTTTTTAAAATTCCACTTGTTAGACTAATGGTTACATTCCCCCAGCCACACTACTGTGGGTTCTAGAGCTCAGCCAGGATCAGGAAGGAAGCAGTCCGACTCGATGTCATGGAGTTCAGGATCCTTTCCACATGTGGGCACTTCTCTCGGCATCTCTTCCCCTCGTTGATTTCTGCACACCCTTCAGAATTTCTCAGGTGCCCTGTGCTCTAGGAAGTGGTCTTTAACTGTCCCCTCCTAGAGGAGATCTGATTCCTTTCTTAACATTCCCGTAGGCAGTGTGTATTTCTCTTTCTTGGCATTTCTCACAGTTGCATTAATAATATATTATGTAATAAGACAATGTTTGTTGCTTCCGCAAGAAATAGGTTCAGAAGGGCAGAGAGTGCAGTACTTCTACACCCACGGCCTTGCACGTGGCAGGCATCTTCTACAGATACGTTGATTGAATGCCTACCACCTGTGTTACCCTGTGAGTGGGGTCATGAAGTAGCCCAGGCTGATGGAGATAGTTTTTGCTACGCACTGAGACCTTAAAAACCCCAGTGGTCTTGACTCTTAATGGTGGGAGAAGCAGGTTTTTTTCCCTCTCCTGACAACTGTGAGGGGTGGCATCATAAGGACATTATAATGAGTCTTACAAGGATGACTTAACGTTGAAACAAGGAGAAAAATGTAATTAACTTGGTGACTTGTTCGGTTTTGTAGATAAGATGCATGTTTGGAGTTGTCTGTGTCTGAGATAGAACAGATTTTGAAAGGATAATAACAAAGCATGCTTTCCAGGAACTCAGCATCTGTCTCACTGCCTTTTAAGATAAAGGGGGACGAGCCATGTTCGTTATTTTCTTTCTGTAGCTGTGTGTGAGATCCATGTGAGGATGTTGTGCATATACCGGCCATGATCTCAGTACTCACAGAGGAATACTCTTAACACTTAAATACGTTTCCTGTGCATGTACATATAAACAATGAGGTTCGTATCACTTTATAACCTGCTTACAGAAAACAGAGTTTTCAGTTTGTTATCTAAATAAATCTATATTATTTCTATAGGCTGCAGAGTATTCCACTGAATGGAGGTACCGTAATTACTTAAGTGATTGATTATTAACATTGAGATTTTTATTTCTGGTTTTTCAGTATAATAACCAATGCTATAATCAACATGCTTTGTACATGTAATGTTTCTGATTTGTGCGATGATGTCCGTAGGCTAAACTCCCAGAACTGGGAGTGCTGCGTCACAAACTGACCCCGTGTTGAGACTCTGACATCCGTTGCCAGTTATTCTCCGAAACCTTCGAGTCTCTTTATGTTCCCACAGATATCACTCTGGGGGACCTTGTCTTCACCTCCTTGCCAGGGCTGGGTTTGTCAGTTTCTCTCCATTTTGCCATTTCAGTCTGATGGCCCTTAGAGCACTTTGTTTTTGTATTTCTGTGATTACTTTTTTGGAAAAAAAATGATCATTTTTATTCTTTTCTGAACTGTCTGTATCCTCTCTCCTTTTTCCCTTGTGTTGAAACTCAGCTTTGCCTCCATCAGTTCACAAGAGCTCTCAGTATTACGGTTATTACTTCTGTCATATTTCCTACAAGTCATTTCCCAAACTTAAAATTTAAACTTCTTGGTTTTCATTTTTATATAAATAGACTCTCTTGCTATTTTTCTTTGAGATTTTGGTTTTATTATCATGCTTGATTTAAATCTTTTACACATCTGGAATTATTTTGTAGTTAGGTATAAGGAATCTAACTAAATTTCATTCCAGATTTTTAAAAAATTCCCCAGGACTCCATCAGAGAGCCAGTTTGTGTTGACTTATTTTTCAGTAGGTATGGAGAAGATTCTGTCTGGAAGCTACTTGAAGATGTCCGTACTGGATAGAAAGATCTAGAAAGGCAAATCAAGGCAGATTCTGGATGACTTACTAGGATGATATGGTTCATTGTTTTTACATATCATGTAGTTTGTTGATAGAATTTTCAATAATATTGGGTCTGGTTGTGATTAGAATATTAGATTAACAGTATCCACTACCAACCTACTACTACCACTATGATAATACTGATAAGAAAATTGAAAAGCAAACTAGAAGAATATAAAGAATATAGAGAGGTGGCAGCATTGGTAACTCTTTGAGTGCCTGCCATGTTCAGGAGAAGCCGTTAGAGGATCTGGGCTTTGGGGCCCTTGGCTACTGAAAAAAGTATGAAAAATTCCGTTTTCTTCAGGTGCTTTCAACAGTATACATAGGAAAAAAACTAAACATATATATATACACATATACATATGTATACATATACATATATATACACACACATCTATATATGTGTTTCTTACAAGCTTCTAATTGGCCAAACACAAAAATAAGTCTTTATAAGACTTTTAGTGTTTAACTTTCTTATAGTCACCTCAATGTATGGATCTATCTGAGGCAGAATAAAATAATGTGGACCCCATAAGTGAACTAGGAAAGCTCCCATTTCTGATGTTCTGAGCACGAAGAATGTGGAGGTTATGGGTAAAGATGTACTAGTTTTAAAAAATAAATACAAGTGATTACATTTATTTCCCAGATGAAAAGTTGCTATTTTTTTAGAAAGCAAATTAATATTGTCCTCAAGTGTCTGTTTTAGCTGGAAAGAAATGCAGATGATAGTTCACGGGTGCTTAGGGAAACTTCCCTTTTACTGTGAGGACGTGTACCATGAAGTAGTGAAAAAAGTGTGTGTGTATTTAATCATTTCACTTGTATAATTGTTATTACTACTGTCCTTAGCTTGATATACTGGATATGACTTGTGTTTTGAAGAACAGTCCACTTCTATTTAGATAAAATGTAAAGTATGTGTACTTTTCAGGGAGGGAGCGTTTTAATAGACAAGTATTGCCTTAGTGTAAATGCTCCCATGTCTCATAATTTTTAAATTACTGGATCATTACATCCTGAAACACTGGAGAGAACCATGTTCTTAGAAGTCTCTGCTCTATGTGATCACACTGGCACCTTGAGCTTCTTGCTCTCTTTTTTGCTCCTTTTGTTTGTTTTTTATTATTTTTATTTTTAATTCCAGTTAGTTAACATATAATGGTATATTAGTTTGAGGTATATGATATAGTGACTTTTTCTGTTTTATTTTATTGTTTTTAAGTTTATTGTATTTTGAGAGAGAGAGGGAGTGTGGGGAGGGGCAGAGAGAGCGGGGGGCGGGGGGGAGAGAATCCCAAGCAGGCTTCATGCTCTCAGTGTTGGAGCCCAATGTGGGGCTTGAACTCATGAACCATGAGATCATGACCTGAGCTGAAATCAAGAGTTGGACACTTAACCAACTGACCTACCCAGGTGCCCCCGTGGCTCCTTCTGTTTTAAGAGCAGGTCCTACTTAAAACTTGTCCTATAAAGCATCCTCCACTGTCCTCAGCAAACTGTGAAACTGTTGACTTTGCTGCATACTGGCTAGGTTTTGAATCTACATGTACTGTTCCCTGTACAGCCGTAAAGTTTTCCATAGGTCTAGTGTAGAGCACTGTGCTCAGCAAATTTCAGTTAAGTTTATTAAGAACATATTATTAAATTCCAGACTAATTTGTATTGGTTTGCTCTGCCACTTTTGTCCTGGGCTATATGGTGCTCTATAGATTATATAGTGCTATAGTCTTTGCACATTCAGCTGCCCTACCTCTGGAAAGTCCTGCTGCAGTTTGTGCTTGCCATGATTTATTTAACTGGCCCTTGTGCTTTATGGGGGAAGTTCCAGGATAGGTGTGAGGCCCAAGAGCATGTCTCTGGATTTCTTTTAACTTACCTTTATTTACTTTTATTTGAAGACAGAACATGCAAGAAAGAATCCCAACGTACCAGAGGGCCTACATTTCAAAGAACAGAACAAGTTCATACCTTATGATTTTTTCATTGAGTCAAACTGTTTTAGTTTACACATACCTTGTAGGTAGGGAGACTTGAAAATTTTGAAAAGTAAAATTTAACCATTTTCTCCAGATGAGATGCTATATCCCTGAGTATGGTGTTTTTTTTCTTTGCCTTTTGTAAGGCAGCGTCAGAGCCCACTGCCCTCTCCTATTGACAATACTGTCACCAATGTCAGTGGTCTTTGCTCAGTTTTCTTCTATGAACCAACTACTTTTATTTGACAACCCATTTCTTTTGGTCTCAGCAGTGCTGTGTCTTCTCTGGATTCCTTATGCCTCTCAGGATTCTTGCCGGTGTTCTCTGGCTCCGTGCGGCTGTGACTGTCTAATGGTAGCTCTTAAACAAACTTTGGCCACTTTGAGTCTGTGTATTCAAGTTCATTTCTTCAGCTATGCTCAGGGAGTTCCTGTTGAGTGTGTGTCCATGGTGCTGATGGTCCCTGTTCTCACTTGCTGTCTGCAGACTTCTCCACTCATCATCTCTCCCTCCCCGACACTTGGTCATTCATAGCCTGTGTCTCCTGTTTCTTCCCAATGTCAGTGATTCCTTTTGTCTGCTTTCTGGGCTAGAAACTTGAGGAAATCTTAGATGTTTCTCTTTCTCATTATGCTAATCCCTCTTTGATCTGGTCATTTCTTTGAAGTGTCTATCAGAATTTTTCCTTTTCCATATCCCTCAAGCACGTGATGAGGTATCATGATCCGTATCCTTGCTACTCTGGTCAGCCTTTCTCCAGTGGTCTCCCACTTCGTCACCTTATCTCTCTCAAACCCTGCACTGCATTGCACGCCACAGCTCAACTCCTTCTTATCCTGCCGAGTACTTCATAGATCTGCCGAGTACCCGGCTGGCATGTAACTTAATGCCTTGGCCATTCCTGTGGTCTTGCTGCTGTTTATAGATGCCTACACCACGAAGAGCTCATAGCACCCCAGGCGGGTGACCTCCACCAGCATCGGGGGCTCTGACTCTGGGAGGGGAGTAGGAAGGGTGCCCAGAAAACACACGGAAAGGTCTTTCCATATTCCACCATTTTCTTAGGCCTGACCTATAGTTATCCAACGGAAGCTCCTTTACTTCTCTCTGATGTTGCCCATTTGTAGATTCCAGACTGATGACACTAGAGTATTATGGGAACCCACTGGCTATTGGAAGACATACTAAGATTTGGTAATAATTTACTCAAATTTGACTGATGAATCCTTGGGAGCTGCTTATACAAATAAATACATATATTCTCTTTTGTCAGTAATCACTTTGAGAGTTTGCTTTTAGTTCTGGATTCTTTTTTGATCAAGAAGGAATAGAGTTTAAAAGTAGCTGACTAATGGAATTATAATATGAAAAACCATTTCTTATTTTACTAAGTTTTGTCTTTTGGTTTTTTTTTCTCAAGCCTTAATTCCAGATACTCCAGAGATCTTGAATTTGTCTGCTGATTTCTCAACTTCTACATTACACCTAAAGTGGAATGACAGGGGCTCTGTTTTTCCCCGTCACTTAAATGTCATCTGGGAAGTTAAAATTCTGCGTAAAGAAAATACAGAAATCATAAAATTAGTAAGTTTGAACCAAAATAGTCTTTTTTTCTTATGACATTATAGAAACCAAATAATTTTTTAAATACTTTATGAACTGGTATCAGTGAACCCTTTTTTATAGTTTAAGGGAGTAGATCAGCTGTCCTTTCAGGGTTTATTAAAAACTATATGCCATGACTCAAAAATCACTTAATTATTAAAATAATGTATAGCTATTACAATAAGTCTAGGAAATTAAGGGAGGGAATAATGCATAATTCCACCTCACAAACACAGTAAATATTTTCTGTTTCTGTCCAGCTTTTTTTATGTGCATGTTTTTACACAAATGATATAAATGTATACATATAATTTGCTACTATTTTTATTTTTTTCTAATACTCTGAACAAAAAAATGTTTTGAAACATATTTAGTCATAGTAATTGTTGAGAAGTTTTGTATAAGCCTGTAAGTTTCAGTTTATCTGAATCTGAAATAACACTCTTACATTTAGTAATACGTGCTTTTTCTGTTACCTTTTTAAATTTTGTTTATGAATAGTTTCTTATGATCTGCTTTTAGTTTGCTCTTGAAAGGGTGGTGAGAAATAGCAGTGAAGAGTTTTGACAGCTGGTACTTCGTAATTCCTCCCTTTTGTTCCTTGACTCTCTTCCTCCTCAGTGGATTTGAAATGTGCCTAGTTACATATTGAAGAATTAGAAGACTATCTCCTGATTTTACGGTTATTTGCCTCAGTGCACAGATATGACAGGCAGTAAAGAGAAGACATAGACTCTGTGTTTTATAGTTGCTGTCTTGTTTTTCCTTCCTGACACTCTGGGTCTGGCAGGTCTACGATGGGAGCCGCCGGAAGGGGCAGCTCCATGTCTCCAGGGCTCCGGCAGTGCTGAGCCTTGTCAATGCTCCATGCGTGTTCATTCCTTGCAGTCCTGACCCTGCGGTAAAAGCTCCGTGTATGTTCATTCTTTGCATCCTCACAGCAGGCCCGTGAGGGAGGCACTATGGACGTCATCCCCGTTTTGTAGATGAGGACACAGACACAGGAAGACTTAGGTGCTGGAGCCCAGGACTGAAGCGCAGGCAGTTTAGTTACAGTCTGTGCTGTTCCTTACCCACCATGATTCCTGTCACAAAACAGATACATTTATTTTTGTGTGAGGTGCCTTCCCTTTTCACCAGTGCAAATTGAATGTATGTCTAAGACCTAAGTCAAATCCTGCCCCTTATTTTAAAGCCCATCCTGATTACCTTGGCCTAAAATGCTCTCTCTTTTCATGAATTTCAATGTCCTTTGTCTGTCAATCTAATCTGCACTAGCTTTGCTGTAGCTGCACCCCTGCTGTCTTGTAACGGGCGCTCATGTGGAACTGTATCGGGGAGCCTGGCACCTTGTGCTCTGGGTTGCCGTGAACCGGCGTGGGGTAACCCCCCAAAACCTCCTCTTTGTCATGTGAGGTGGTGCCAGTCTTTGCTTTAGTAAATGATTAATGGTATCTGTAAGGCTGCTAAACAACTATCAGTTGTCATTACTTTTTGGGGGGCTGCCCGAGGGATGCTGGAGGAAGAGGGCTGATCTTTGCAGTGTAAGTAAAATCAAGCACAAATGAATGGCGATATTATTTTTAAGATCATCTCACTCATCGCCACAAGATGCATAGAAGACGGCAGTGACAAGGTAGTAATTCCCGGCTTTTCGGGATATAACCTTTGAAGAAAAATCTGTGTATGGGGAAATAGAAAAAGAGACAAGAAGAATAGAGATGGGACAAATTAATTTTTAAAAAGTGAAATGTAAGAGGGCAAGTGATTCAGATCTATAGTAAAATGTGATATTATTTTTATCATTATATGTTATTAGTATCAGTATTTAAGGCAGAATTGCTTGTAACCTGTCACAAAATAATATGTGATAGTTTAAGAATCAAGAATACTATACATTAGTGTTTATTTAGAACCTGACCATTTATGCCCATGGCCTCACACGCAGGATGCCAGTGACCCCTGGGAGCTATGCATTTTTCTCCCCCTATAAACAGCAATTTTCAGTTCTTTTACTTGATTCGTTTATTATGTATTTCCATTTTCCAAATAGCATGCTTATGTTGCTCTTTCTTTTTCTTTTCAGTTTTGAGCAATGTTTTATTTTAACAGTGGGCAATGAGAATTTAGTGCCCTCACCTTCCCTGGGCACACTTGCATGCTTGTGTACTTGCACGCGCTCGCTCGCTCTCTCTCTCTCTCTCTCTCTCTCTCTCACTCACATTTCCCATCTTTTCCAACATCGTTCTCTCATTCTGCTCTAATTTTTGGCAGACTGGCATTCACTGTTAGTATTATGATTATATAAACACTATCCACAACTGAACCCAGTAGTGTATTATTATTTCCTTTTCTTGGGGATACAGATTCTTGTCTTATATTTTTAATTTTATTTTCATGCTCTATTAAGTCATTCCTGACTTCCCTCCAAGTTTTATGAATCTCCTGTTGAAATGTCCAAACACACTAGTATTTTATCAGCTATACATTTTTTAATAGCCCTGAGACCTTCTGACTTCTCCACACTTCTTACAGAGGGTTCATATAGGTCATGTTTGTACGGTGGGAGTGTGGTAAATAGCAGAGGACTCTCATGGCCACAGGTTCCTCAGGAGCTCCAGCAACCTCCACCCTGATCAGCCAACCTTTGGTTAAAAGAGATTAATACCTAGGTATGCACGTAACCTATTCAGGGAAGACCTCTGTGGTTTTTTGGCACACTTGTTATGAAGCCACAGCTCAAGAGGTCTCCCCCATCATCATTCGGGAGATTCCTTTTACCTTTTTCTTACAATGGATTTTTTTTCCCCTGAATTCTTATTTTCTCATTTTGTTGGAAGCATATATTCTAGTAGTTATTAGCTATTTATTAATAGATACTCTCTGCTACCTACAATGATAGCTTGCAGTTGTATTTTATTTTTTAAAGTTTAAATTAGTTACTAAGAACATTTAAAAACCTGTCAGTTCCAAATATCAAGGAGATGTAGAACAATTGGAACTTTGATACACTTCTGGTGGGGGAGTAAAACGCTACTTGATGAATTCATTAAGACACAGCATTTCTAAAAATGTCTATTTTGCACTCATTCAGGATTGCTATTTTAGCTGGGTATAGAATTGTAAGTTGGGGGATTTTCTCAAGATTTGGAAGACATTGTTCCATTTGTTTCTTGTTGTGGATCTGTCTTTCTTTGTTGTGCTAGATAGTCATGAGGCCCCTCTCAGTCTCAAAACACATGGCTGTCAGTTTGGGAAATTTTCTTATTTTATGTCTTTGATTTCTTCCTCTCTGTTTTCTCTGTTCTTCAGAAATCAGCCTAGTCATCTAATTTTCTTACTTTCTATCTGTATTTTATTTTTCCTACTTTCTATCTGTATTTTATTTTTTGCCCTATTTTCTGAACAGTTTTTCTTAAACTTTGTCTTCTAACCAGTTATTGAATTTCTACTAATATATATATTTTTAATGTACAAGATATCCCTTTTCTTTGTTCTTTTTGTTTTATGTATGCATTACCTCTTATCTCTGAGGACATCAGTTATCTTATTTTTTTTTTCCTCTCTGTTCTTTCAAGTTGCTTTTCTCCTTATTTTGATCTTAGACTCTCATATTAGAACTTTTCCTCCAATTTCTGGTCATCCTGGTTGTTGCTTATATTTTCAGTGAGTGGCTCTTAAAAAAATTTTTTTTAACCTGATTGGAACTTGTGTTTTCCGTCCAGGGACTTGCTGACTGGGATGTTATTATAGATGATTAGGATGGGCCATCCAGTTGGCAGAATCTTAATATTTTTATTTTAGGTGTTTATCTTGACCTGTTCATATCCTCTAGAAAATTCGTTTTGGGTCCTACCTGGTAAGTAGGAACTCTGTCATCAGCAACCTAGGAGCTTGCCAGCCTTCGCAGTGCACAGGTTAGCAGTCCCCTGGTTGTGGTACAACATTCCCCATTCTCCACTGTTTCTGAGAGTCTTCATTCCAGAGGTATTCAGTCTTACATTCCCAGAGCACAAATCTCCATTCTGCCAAGATGAAGAGCAGTAGTATTTTTGTAGCACAGAATGTAGGAGGGGATCTGGGTATCTAACATATCTTCAGACGACTTTCAAGCAGCTTTCTTTTCTGTGCCTCATCTTCACCTGCATTTCCACAGGAGCCTGGTGCATGCAACCCTTTCCTGAGCCCTTTGGCATTTCCAGGATAGAAATCAGGTGGTTTCTGCCTTTTCCACTGAAGGCTTAAGGTTCAGCCTTCTCTGCCTTCTCAGCTCTTCTGGGTCTGTTACTGTTGTCTGTCAGCCCTCCAGCATCCAGAATTTCACTGGTGGTGCTTCTTCCCTGTGTTTTGCCTTTGTGTATCTGTACCTTTTTTTTTTTAATGTGCACCTTTGTTTTAGAGACATTTCATAAGGTAACTGAATAGAAATAGTTATTCAAACTGTTGTCATTTGCTGGAGGTCCCAAGGTCTCATTTACTAGATCCTCGATACTTGATTGAAATCCTTCCCGTTTTTCATAATTGAGATTAATATTTTATATTATTTTATATTACTGTAAGTTACATATTTAAAAATAAAATTTAAATATATAACATAAATACAAATTTAATCTGAAAGTTATTGTGTTGAAATGCTGCTCCTCTCTTTGCCTTTAACTCGTTGTTTATTTATTTATTTTAAGAGAGAGAAGTACAAGCAGGAGAGGGGCAGAGAGAGAGGGACAGAGACTGAGAATCCCAGGCAGGCTCCACACTGTCAGTGCAAGGAGCCTGATGTGGGGCTTGACCTCACGAACTGTGAAAAATGACCTGTGCCGAAATCAAGAGTCAGACCTAGCCACCCAGGCATTCTCCTGCCTTTAACTCTTGGAAGTACAGGCCCATTATTTTTTCTCAGTGAAAAATGGAGATCATTTTAGGCAGTGGTGCATTTGTCTGTGAAATGTATCGAATGTTTTGGAAAATGAACATCATATATAATCAGTGGAGCCTAAAGCTGAAGTCAACAAGTGCACTTGTTGTGATGTGTACCAGGTGTTGTTTGGAGTTGTTGAACCACCAAATTGTGCACCTGAAACTAATATGACACTGTATGGTAACTATACTAGAATGAAAACAAAAGAAGTAAACATAAATGAATCACAATTATTGTTTTCATAAGTCGCCTTTTTGGAAACTGAGATAGTTGTACTGAAGGACAAACCTTTAGTTAACT
This sequence comes from Suricata suricatta, assembly GCF_006229205.1. Classification (NCBI taxonomy): domain Eukaryota; kingdom Metazoa; phylum Chordata; class Mammalia; order Carnivora; family Herpestidae; genus Suricata; species Suricata suricatta. Next base: position 118,449,986 of record NC_043705.1, read on the forward strand.
TAATGGTGATTGTGTGCAGCCTGTTGCGTTTTTTAATTTGAAAGGCAAGCAGAACATACCACTACTTAGAAATCTCCTTTTGTGTTTGTGTCCGTTTTGTAGGTGACCCACAACACAACTGTGAATGGTAAAGATACAGTTCATCACTGGACTTGGGCCTCAGACATGCCTTTGGAGTGCACCACCCATTCTGTAGGAATTCGATGCTATGTGGACGATCCTCATTTCTCTGGTCGCAAAGAGTGGAGTGACTGGAGCCCACTGAAGAACGTTTCTTGTAAGCTTGCATGTGAAAAGCTTTTGTTTCAAATGAATTAGATTAATCTTGCTTAAGGGTAAGGTTTAGTTTAAGCATTTACTTCTCCGAATGCCATTTAGCTTCCCGATGGTCACCTGAGGATCTTCCAAGCCTCTGTCCCAGAACATTTTGATTCAAAAACTCTGGGGTGCCATTCAGGAATCCATATTTTTAAAGATCTTCCTGAGTGATTGGATAAGCATGTAGGTTTGGTAGGCATTGAAGAACATTTAGAAGTTTTAGGTGGATGTTATTGACATCAAATTTATATTTAGGGGGAAAAAAAGGCAGCTCCCCATTTCCTGGCCACAGAGTAGATCCATGTGAGCTGCAGAGTTCCTGCAGAGAAGGCGGGAGTCTGTACGTATACCGAAACTCATCTGCACACTGAATGGAACGCATGCAGGTAGAACGTGGCAGTGTGAGAGAGGGCCTGGAAAATTGTTGACGATGAGGTGAAGTCCTTCAGAAGGCTGGTTTTTATTGTCGGTCATCTGCTCTCGTGGACACGGAGAAGTGGATCTGGGGAAGGAAGGGCTGGACGCAGGTGGATGAGTCAGGACAGCTTGTTGCAGTTCAGCGAAAACCAGGAGCGGCGTAAAGTAGGGCACATGGGTTTGGAAATGAAAAGGGAGAAAAGTTGTGAACACTGAAGACACAGAACTAAAATTGGTGACTATGTGTTTGGTAACCAAGAAACAGAGCCAAATGTGGCTGTTAGTTTGGGCATCTGAGTAGCTGGTGATGTCTTTCAATGAGGCGGAAAATATATGAATGAATTCAGTGGGAAAGATAAGTTCATTTTTAGTATGTTAAGCTTAAGGTACTTGTGAACTGTCTGGGTAGCAGTGTCTCATAGGCAGAGATTAGTAGGAGCTGGAGATCTGCATTTAAGAGTCATCAACATACATGTGATACAAATTGTTTGCATCATCTGGAGGTTAACATGCTCAGGGAAAGAGAAATGGGGACCAGGGACACAGCTCCTACAAGCTTGAATGCCTAAGGGTAGGATGAAAGAAAAAGAGACCAGCAAAGCAGATAGTAGTCAGAGGCTCAAGGGTAGCCCGGGTAGGGGGCGGGAGGTGGAGTGGTGTAGAACCCAAGAGAGAAGGGAGTTTTGAGAAGTTAGAGCTTGGGCAACATACCTGATGCTGTGGATGTCAAGGGGAAGGGGTACTGAGAAGTGGCCATTGGACGGAGCATTAGGCCAGCAGGCCACTTTAGTGGAATTGTCAAGGTAGGACCCAGGCTGTGGTAGATTGAAGAGTAAGTAGAAAACTAAAGGTGATTAAAAAGATTGGACATTTAGGAAAATAAAAACAAAGGTGTGGCTTTAACCAGCAGGGAATTGGGATTAAAAAAAATTCTGTTTAGGATATAGAATACTTAAACATATATTCAAGCTGCTGGAATGTAAGAAGTCTGCCTTACATAGAATCCTTTCAAAGGAATAGAATTATGTAATGAGTGCCTTTTTCTTGGTATGAATTTTCACATGTGGATATAAACCCATTATATGTGAACCTTTACGCTTCTTAGGACATTATTAACCTGTGGGGGCACCTGGGTGGCTCAGTCGACTAGTTAAGCGTCTGACTTTGGCTCAGGCCATGATCTCACAGTCTGTGGGTTGGAGCCACACATCGGTCTCTGTGCTGACAGCTCAGAGCCGGAGACGGCTTCGGATTCTGTGTCTCCCTCTGTTTCTCTGCCCCTCCCCTGGTTGTGTTCTCTTTCTGTCTCTCAAAAATAAGTAAACATTAAAAAAAAATTTTTTTAAAGACATTAACCTGTGACCTTAACCACTGGTCCTTAGTCCCCTGCACTCCCCCACCATCACCCATCATAAGTAGATAAGACATACTGACGTTTATTTTTATTTCTTGGATATGTCTTGCTCCTTTTAAACGTGGGGGTCATACCTTATCTTTAGGCCACCATTATTTCAAAACACTTTATAGTATGTTTTGTATCCACTGGGCTCTTTTATGGTAAAATGCTTCTAAAGTATTTGTAATTCCTTTTGCTCTTTCTAGGGTCTCCTGATTCTCAGTCTAAGGTTTTTCCTCAAGACAAAGTGATACCTGTAGGCTCAGATATAACATTTTGTTGTGTGACTCAAGAAAAAGTGTTATCAGCACAGATTGGCCAAACAAAATGTCCCCTTATTCATCTTGATGGGGAAAATGTTGCGATCAAGATCCACAATATTTCTGTTTCTGCAAACAGTGGGACGAACGTGGTTTTCACAACAGAAGATAACATATTTGGGACAGTCGTTTTCGCAGGATGTAAGTGTCTAATATTAAAGAAAGTTCCTGTTAACCTGTTTTGGTCTCTTTGGAAGCTTTAATGCTGTTTCCAAGTGATGGGAAATGGTGCTATGTCTTTCTCTCTCTTTTTTAATTCTTTAATAAGTGATATATGAAGGCAGCAGAATTTTTGCTTGTTTCAAGAGGAGTTCTAAGCTTTATATACTTGTATTTATAGAACTTGTAAGTTCTGTAATAAGATTTGAAACATCCAACTGCGAATCTTGAGTCAAAGGTAATTAGTATATAATACTTCTTAATCCTACGTTGTTTAGGAATTCTTTCTTATACAGTTGACCCTTGAACAAAAAATAAGTTTGAACTGCATGAGTGTGCTTATACATGGATTTTTTTTCAGTAAATAGAGTGCTGCAAATACATTTTTCTTATGATTTTAACATGTTTATAGATTTATTGTAAGAATATAGGATATAAAACATATAATACACAGAATATGTGCTCTGTTAATCAATTGTTATTGGTAAGGCTTCCAGTCAGCAGTAAACTAGTAGTTAAGTTTTGGGGGAGTCAGAAGCTATATGTAGATTTTTTTTAAGTTTATTTTTTTAGTTAAAAAATACACCCAACCTGGGGCTCGAATTCATGACCCCAAGATCAAGAGTTGTGTGCTCTTCCGTCTTAACCAGCCAGGCGCTCTCATACGTAGATTTTTGACTTCATGGGAGGTTGGTTCCCCAACCCCTGTGTTTTCAAGGGCCACTCTATGTCAATTTCCCACCTAAAACATACCTTTTAAAATTAAAAAGGTAAAACATCCCACTAATTAAAACGTATCTTTTTAAAATATAAATGTAAAACATACCTTTTGGAGCACCTGAGTGGCTCAGTCAGTTGAGCTTCTGACTCTTGATATCAGCTCAGGTCGTGATCGCAAAGTCATGAGATCAAGCCCCATGTCTGGCTCCACGCTCAGCACAGAGCCTGCTTAGGAATCTCTCTCTCCGTCTGTCCCTCTCCCCCACTCTCTCTCTCTCAAATAAGTAAAATTTTAAAAACTTAAATCGCACCTTTGAAACCCACTCCAGTTAAAGAAATTGTAATGATTTTACACAAAATCTTTCAATAGAATAATGCGTGCCTCTGTGACCTTGCAAGTGATACGGTTGAGGAGAGGGTACATGGAGGACATGCCTTAGCAGAGCCCTCCCTGCGTCAGTGCGTAACATGCTTCGTGAGGCAGGGGCGTCTTTATTAACGTGGGCACTCCTGCAGTTCTAGAAGTCCAGGATAAGCTGCCCTCTGAGTGCAGCCGGCAGTGCGTCAGTCTCATAACCTGAAGGTCCTAAAAGTCCAGGACATTTCCAGAAGTTATTGTGGGAGACTGCCCTATTTTATAGCTTGTGTTGAACGTCCACAGAGAATCTTGTGTTTCGAGCTTTTCTGTCCCCTGTCCCGTGGTCACTGTCATGTGGCACACAGATGCTTTGCCTCCAGCAGTTCTTGCTTCCCTTCCTCCCCCGAGTTCTGAATTCAAGGCTGATGTGGGCTAAAGGGTCTCATGAATAAAGTGTGTGGAATGTAGTGAGTGGGTTTTGTGATTTTCTCTTGCTTGTGTGGTGACTTGTCTTATCCTTTTTTTGATTCTCAGCTGTGCTCTAGAGCAGCAGCTCTCCATCGCTCTTTTCCTTCTGTTGAAGCGTAGGATGGATCACGCTGAATTGCTGAGACACTCCCGAGGGAGTAGCCAGGCTTAGGTGCACTTCTCAGTTTGACAGCTGGAACCATGTTCCTTTTTGTCTTCCCAGTAATGCATTTTGGAATTCAAGTGAAAATGAGATTATGTTCAAATTTAAACTTTAGAAATTTCTTAGTTCCTAATGGAATTTTAGGAAATGACTTGCAACATTCTCATAAATGATCATGGAGCATGAATTGAGGACCACTGATATGTATAGTGAGGCTGCCTGATAAATGATACCAAAAAGGGAGATAGCCACTCCAAAGTATGGAAGATAAAAATTAAAACTCAGAAGATGAGAATATCTGTCAAGTTCTTATTATTTCTAACAATGTTCTAATCTTCTGTCATGTAATAGGACAGCCCCATTTAATACATAATTTAACCTCCATTTATAGTATTTGGTGGTTGAAATAGTCAATATTTGTTAACTCAGGAGGAGCAGTAGAATTTCCCTTCAGAGGGATTTCTTCAGGGACTTAACAGCAAGAGCAATTTATGGTGTGAGTTAGGGATCAAGATTCATTATTTTCTTTCCCATATGGATATTCTGTTAACCCACTATGGATTGAAAAGATGCAATAAAAACCTACCAGGATTTTGGTTTGAGTTACATTAGATCTATTAGTTAGGAGACTCAGTTTAGAAGAATTTTCATTCTTTCTGTCCTGAGTTATCCAATCCAGGAACATGGTATATCTTTACATTTAGTTAGGTCTTATTAGATTTATCCTGGTGATAGAAGGTCTTCTATATCTTTCAATAAGTTTATTCCAATGAATTTGATGTTTGGTGCTAGTAGTTACAGTGGCTTCTTTTCCTCTTACGTTTGTTAATTGTAATTGCAAATTTACTATCCAGCAGACAAAAGAATACTTATTTACCAGTACTTGTCAGTGTTTATGCATGAGCCAAAGCAAAATAGATCTTTTATAAACACTATTTCTTCAGTAATTACTCAGAGTTACTTTTTTTATTTTATTTTTTAGTGTTTATTTATATTTGAGAGAGAAAGAGAGCACGAGCAGGGGAGGGACAGAGAGACGGAGACAGAATCCGAAGCAGGCTCCAGGCTCCTTCCTAGCTGCTGCAGGCTATCAGCAGAGTCAGACGTGGGGCTTGAACCTAGGAGCAGTGAGAACATGACCTGAGCCAAAGTCGGACACTTAACCAACTGAGCCACCTGGGTGCCCCCAGAGTCATTTTCACTGATAGTGCCACTTCAGCATTAAATATTGACCTAAATATTAATCTTTCATGATACTTGAAGTATATTAAAATAATACACTCTGACATAAAGCATTTAAATATTTATGTTACATGTCAGATTTCATACTTTTTCATTTGAAAACATTTTCATAAAAATGGCTTTGTTTTTTCCATTGCATTTTCGATTTGCTAGTAAGACAGTTGATTTTATATCTAGTTTTTACCTAGCTTCAGGTGATTCCTTTGTAAGTTAATTTCTTTGAGAAGATAGTTAATACCTTAGCTTTCAGATCCTGCCTTCTCATTTTTTTTCTACATTCCATCTTTGCTTCTCCTTCTGTTTGCTCCAGTTGTTTGGATTTTTAACTACTTCAGCTTAACCTATCTGCCAAATAATAGAATAATTTTTAGTATACTCAAAATTTGGTATGTCATTCTAATAAAATGACTAAAAGTTTGGTCTTAGATTTAAAACCGTTTTCAAAACAAGTGTGTCAGTTTTAGTATCATCATGCAGTTGTTAGATTTTAGTATAAATACTCATGACTCCTCTTAATATTACCTAAAATGTCATGGATGGACGTTATTCTGTTTCAGGAAGGTATGGGCAATTTTCTAAGTCCTTTTAAGTTATTCACACAGTCTAAGAACTGTTTTTAAAATTTAGTTTAAAAAATATATCAGTTGGGCATCTGGGGGCTCTGTTGGTTAAGATTCTGACTCTTGGTTTCATCTCATGTCATAATCTCACCATTTGTGGTTTCGAGCCCCGCATCGGGCTCTGTTGTGACAGCTCAGCGCCTGGAGCCTGCTTCTGATTCTGTGTCTTCCTCTCTCTCTGTGTCTCCCCTGCTTGTGCACTTGCTGTCTCTGTCTGTGTTTCTCTCTCTCTCCAAAATAAACATTAAAAAATAAAATTATTTTACAGATATTTGCAACAAATAATTATTTTTTGAAAATTTAGTGAAAGTTCAGATAAATATGACAGAGAACACGAGTTTCTGTGTATGCTTGGTGAAGCATGATTATATAAATACCAATTACTTATGTATTTATTTATTTGAGAGAGAGAGAAAGAATGATCAGGAGAGAGGGGCAGAGGGAGAGAGAGAGAATCTAAACAGAGGCAGGGCTTGATTTCATGACCTTGGGATCATGACCTGAGCTGAAATCAAGAGTTGGATGCTCAACCACCTGAGCCCCCCAACCACCCCTGAAAATACCAATTTCTATAATTAGTGTCCAACTGCAGAGTTTTCCATCATTACTTTAAAGGTCTAAGACACACATGCACACGTGCACACACACACACGCACACACACACTTTTTTTTCTAGTTTTGTCCCAGCAAAGTAAGAAGGAATTTCAATGAAGAACAAAAACAAAAATGCAGGGGTCACTTCTGAATGTAGGAAGATGCAGGATTTCACCAAGAGAGGCTTACTAAGTAACAGTCCTTGTAACGGCTTTGGGAATTCTGAAACTTGGAACATGGCCCGTGTTGACTTTAGGTCGCTGAAGCTTCATCCATCGTTTCTAATGTAATGTCAGCTCCAAAAGTACTACAGAAATTTCTGCATTGTTCAAAGGTGCAGTGTAAACATGCAGTTATTTTCAGTTTTAAATGAAATTGTGCAGAATATAATTAACATTTGTGAAACCTGTTTTCAGGGAAAATATATGTAACCGATAAGTAACTACATTTTTCTTCCTATTAGATCCACCTGATGTTCCTCAAAAACTGAATTGTGAGACGTACGATTTAAAAGAGATTATATGTACTTGGAATCCAGGAAGACCAACAGCACTTGTGGGCCCGCGCAATACAAGTTACACTTTATTTGAGAGGTAACGATCACCAGGCAAAGAGGTCAGAGAGCGAGGTTTACATGGGGGGGGGGCATTAAGTGACATAGGGAAATGCTCTCATTTATGTTATAAGCAAGATGTAAGACTCTGTATGCTGTATGAAATTGGATATGCTGTAAATACTGCGTGTTACATGCACACAGACTATATTTGTTTGCTCTTTTAAAAACCCTGGAAGAACCTCAGATAACAGCAGAGGCCATTTCTGGGTAGTAGGCTTATGGCCCATTATTTTCATCTGTTTTCTGTATCCCTCACATTTTCTTCCCAGAGTCTTTAGTAACATCTATAATTAGAAATACAAACATTTAGGAAAGATTCATTATTGGAAATTTTACCCATTTATTTTTTCCTGCAGTATTTATCTCTCTTGCCATTTTGAAATTATTTTAATATTGTTGCTCTCTTAATTCATAGTTTCTCAGGAAAATACATTAAATTTAAAAGAGTTGAAGCACCAACAAATGAAACCTATCAGTTATTCTTTCAAATGCGTCCAAATCAAGAAATATATAATTTTACTTTGAATGCTCGCAATCCTCTGGGCCGGTCAGAATCAACTATTTTAGTTAACATAACTGAGAAAGGTAAGCTGCTTCTTCAACCAGTGTCTTAAAAATAACTTTAGAAGTGCTGAAATGTCTTGAGTTAATGAGAAGTGCTTCTATGGATTATTTTTACTATTTTCTTTATAGTGACTTAAATTTATAAATTTTATTTGAAAATCCTCAAAATGTATAATTAAGTTTCACCATTTTATTGATTTCAGATAACAACTTGAAGTAGTCATTTACACAGAAACCTTAAGTGGCTTTATTTTAATAGGTTTTGATTCCTGAAAAATATTTTGCCCCAGTTTTAAAAGCTTTTTATTCTAATTATAGACTCACAAGTGGTTGCACCAATAATTAATTATAGCCCTGTGACTTCTTCACCCAGCCTTCCCCACTATAGTACAGTTTTCAAATGAGGCGAGTGACACTGGACACTACTGTCACTAGGCCAGCGAACGGACTACTGATCTTGCTCAGTTTTTGCAAGCTTCTGTGGGCATTTAGAGAGGGGTGTGTGTGTGTGTGTGTGTGCGTGTGCACGCTCGTGCGCTCACACGTGCATGCACGCACTTCTGTGCAGTTGGATCCACGTATAGGTTCACAGAACCACCAACACATCATACAGAGCTGTTTTCTCTCCACAGAGGAACTTCCTCTTGCTGCCCTTTAGCAAACCCCCACCCCCACTCCTTCACCACCCCTCCATACCTGCTCTTGCATCCTGGTGCCCAGGCAGAATCCAGTCTGTTATTCATCTCAGTGCTTTGTTATGTTGAAAACATTAGATAAGTGGAATCATGCTGTGTATGAACCTTGGAGATTGGCGTTTGTTACTGAGGGCAGTGTCCTTGAGATCCATCCAAGCTGCTGTCTGTATCAATAAGTAGTTTTGTTCCTTTTTATTACTGAGGATTCTGGAATTTTTAGCAGCCCTGTGAATATAAAGCTCAAAATGAGCTTAAGTATGGTCCGTCTTCTTAGCATTCATTCCTGTGGGCGTTCCACTGCATCGAGTCCACACCAGGCTCTGCAGCAGAGCGATGACCTAGAGGGCTTCTCTTAGAGACTCGGTCGGCCAGGAAGGCTTAACCAAATGCCATTACACTACAGACCCACAAGTGATTAGTAGATGATCTTGTTGCCTTGTTTGTAAACACAAGTACTTTTCCATCAGTTATTCCTTCACATCCTTTTTGTTATTTCCTGGGTTTTCCGAAGGTCAGAACAGCTGCATTGTGTACGTGAGTGGTGGTGTTTGTGTGTATTTCCCTCTGCCTTTCAAGCTTATTTTCACATATTTCTTTCCTCCCACTCACATGGTGAATGGCCTGTCACCAGCATCTCTGTGCCTTTATTCTTGCTCAGACCCCAACCTGAAATGCTTTTCTGCATCCATTCTGCCAGTGTTAGTCAGAGTCTTCCTTCAGAGCTCCTCTTAAGTCCCATCTTCACTCTAGGACTTTCCCTACCACACTTACATCTAAACTCCTGTAGCTGTTAATGTCTCTACGACACATTTCAAACTTAGCATATATACTCTTGTTAATTTTCTTTTTGTTTGTCAGTTTCCCCGTAGATTAGAGGTTCCCTAAAGGTAGAGATTATGCTCCTACTGCCTTGTAGCATCCTGACGGCAGTAGAGGAGCCTTGGACGGGCTCGGCCCGTGAGAACTGCTGGCAGGGTTATCAGCAGTAAGAGAGAGATTCATGCCTCATGGACACTGAGTGGGTTCTGTTGATCAGCACAAATGATACCTGTCTTGTTTTTCGGGGCTTTTTGATTGTCATTTGTCATATTAAAGAGCTTTTAACAAAACAGTTTCTACAAATTATATTTACAGTTTATCCTCATGTTCCTACTTCAATCAAAGTGAAGGATATTAATTCAACAACTGTTCTACTTTCCTGGCATTTACCGGGCAGCTTTGCAAAGATTAAACTTTTATGTCAAATTGAAATTAATAAAACTAACTCAGCACAAGAATTGGTGAGTAAGATTCTTCTGTAGACTTCCTTTGAGGTTACTTTGGGTAAAATACTTAGTTTACAAAAAGAATTAGGTAAATTGAGGGGCGCCTGGGTGCGCTCCGTCAGTCAGTCATCCACTTTTGATCTCAGGTCACGTCTTGAGCTCACAGTTTGTGGGATCAAGCCCTGCATTGGGTTCTGCGCTGACAGCGTGGGCTTGCTTGGGATTCTTTCTCTCCCCCTCCTCTCTCTCTGCCCCTCCTTTGCTCATTCTCTGTCAAAATAAATAAATAAACATAAAAAAAAGAATTATGTAAATTGATATGCATTAACTCTCAGATTATTTATTACAGAGATTTTCTAAGAACTAAGACACTATGTGTCAGTGTAATAACAGCATTTTATTTAGCACTTGAAAACAGTTATTATACTGGATATTATAGAACGTGATTTTCAGTTTTATTAGGTTGTTTCCAGGTCTAGTATAGTACCTCACCCATAGCTAGTGCCCAGTAAATTTGTGAATGAATGAGTAGTTTTTGCCATAACCTTCAGCATGAATTAATGGACCAATAAGTGCCAGAGAGAAGATTTAAAACTGCCAAGTGCAGCAGTAGGAACAAATCATAAGTGAGAACATGACTTTTTAATAATACATTTTAGATACTTAAGGTTGACTTTTATACTGCACCATCTTGTAATTTGTGCTAAGTCCAAAATAGAGACTGTAATGAAAATATTCATTGGAAACTTATTGATGGTTGCTAGAAGAATCAGTCAAATGCCAAAATATAATCCAAAAAGCCTTGTAATTGGGAGTTCAGAAAATTTCCTGAGGTATGCAGAACCCCAAATTTGTTTAAACTGTTTCATTTTAATTTTTTGTAATTTAAATAAGAATTTGTTGAATATTCTACATGTTTTACACCAATCTAGAAGTTCTAAGTGTGCCCTATTTAAAAAAAATGCATAAGATGATATGTGAGTCAAAGAAACTTCCAGATACACCTAATGTATTTAATCCTCAAGGTCATCTTAGATTACTAAATCTAAGGGTTATCATATATTAAGGCTTATTGTATTACCATTAGCCATTGACCGATGATCAAAATTTCTATCATCTTCTCTGCATGATTTAATTGATCATTATTACTGAGATCTAGTATTTGGATTAAAATGACACCTGAGTTTTTCGGTTGTTATTGATGAGCATAATTTTACTGATTTGGCATTTATGGAAAAATTAAAATATTTTGTTAGATGAACTAACTGTATCCTCTAAAGGCACACTCAGGTGGACATTTAGTCAATTTATATTACAGATGTGGGTGGCTTTCTTATCAAAAAAGTGTGTGTGTATAAGTGTTCTTAAATGCACGACATTACCTGTACGTACATATGCATATTTATTTGCTCTCTAATAGCGGAATGTCACGATCAAAGGAGTAGAAAATTCAAGTTACCTTGTAGTGGTGGACAAGCTAAATCCATATACTATATATACTTTCCGGATTCGCTGTTCTACTGAAACTTTCTGGAAATGGAGCAAATGGAGCAATGAAAAAAAATATTTAACCACAGAAGCCAGTAAGTTAACTAAATGATTAATGGCTAATTATTACTATGGATCCTGAAATTTTACAACTTATTTTTTTTTAATGTCACCAAATGAGTAAGAGGAGAACCCTTTAATTGTGTATTGTATCCTATCTGCTAGTAAAATATCACCCAGACACTTTAAATGGTGGCTGTAAGGTTTGGGATAGTGTGGACAGCCACTTGGCCCGTGTGGTGTGGGGGACCGCATGCCTGTCTGCCGGATGTCTGTCTGACCACATGCCTGTCTGCAGGACAGCCGTCCTGAAATGACGCAGAGGAAACAAACTGCAGACTCGGGGAAGATTATGGGGTGATTTTTCTCACACTCTTTCCTCCTGTACCTAGACTTTTAATTCTGTTCTATTCTGTTTGCTGAAGACAATTTTTTTAATGTCTTTATTTTATTTTGAGAGAGAGAGTGAGCGGGGAAGGGGCAGAGAGAGAGGGAGACACAGAATATGAAGCAGGCTCCAGGCTCTCAGTACAGAGCCCGATGCGGGGCTCGAACCCACAGACTGTGAGAACATGACCTGAGCTGAAGTCGGACACTTAACCGACTGAGCCACCCAGGTGCCCCGACAGCTCTTGATAAGGAGAATTTGTTGGCATTTTTATTTGTGACCTGGGCCTGGGGAGGGCCAGTCTCTGCAGCACACCGAGGTCAGAATAGGTACGAAACAGGTTGACTGGTTTTCTGAGTGTGATAATTTCCAACGACGGAACGAGATTCTTTCCTTGATTAACCACATGTCAGCTTCGAAAATCAAAAACATAAAACTTAAAGATAGGTCTAATTTTCAGAAGAGATTCAGTAAAAGATAGCGAAAGCTTTATTTATACTAGATAATAGGGGCGATATAAAACTTCTCCCAAAAATTCGTGAACAGTAAAGCACACACTGATAGATGTTGATGCAGACTTCGCCTCTGCACAGGAGAGAAGGTTAGAGTGGTGAGGATTTGCAGTATTGTGTCCAGGGCTTTGGATCCTCAGACCGGAATCCCGTGCACGAAGTCCAGAGAGGGAGTGGCATAGTTACTCGTTGCTACCTAACAAGTTGCCCTAAAATTCAGGGGCTTAAAACCATAAATATTTGCTGTCTCACAGTGAGTATAGGTCAGAAATTCAGAAGCAGCTTAGTGGAGTATATCTGGCTTCGAGTCTCCCGTGAGGCCACAGTGTGGACGTGGGTGGGGGCTGCAGGCTTGCCTGGGGCCAGAGCATCTGCTCTCAGGATGGCTGGCTCGGTGGCCGGTCCTCACCACGCACACCTCTCCGTGGTGCTGCCGAGTGGCCTCCTAGCATGGCAGCTAGCTCCTGCTCCTCAGTGAGGAGGGACACAACATGGCGCCTCCACGAGGCCATTCATGACCTCGCCTCCAAGGGGAGGTGCCATCCTGTCCGTGGTACTCTGCGGTCACACAGGCTACTGCTGATAGATACGGCAGAGGAGGGGACCATACAGGCAGGCATAGCAGAAGGCTGCCCAATGTCATTAGTCATTTGTAGACTGGCTGCCACCGCAGGCTTTGCCTTCAGTTGATTAGCTGCTTTTGCCAAGAGGAAACACTTTATTTACACCTCATTAAGATGACAGCATTAATTCACTTAAATACTTAGTACCCACCACGTGTCAGGAACTGTTCTGGTCACCAGGGATATAGCAGTGGATGAAACAGTCTCTGCCCATGGAGTTTAGAGGCTAGAGGATCAGAAATAAAATTTTTAAAAATAGCATGCTGGGTAGTGCCACAGAGAAAAATGAAGCCTAGAAAGGGGACCAGGGAAAGAAGGTGGCGGGGAGACGAGGGTTTGCAGTTTGAAGTAGCGCAGCTGGAAAAGACCTCACTGTCAAGGCAACATTGGAGCTGAGATATGGCGGAGGTGACGTAGCAAGCTACGTGAGCACCCAGGCGAGGAGAGCTTCTGTGCAGAGAGGGAGGTCACAGAACGCTCGGGAGACCTGACGCAGGCGTCCTCAGCAGGCTGGGGGAGCCCCAGGAGGCCAGTGCGCGGCCAGAGCCCCCTGAGCAAGAGGAGGCGGGCCGTGTGGGACGGAGCAGCACCGAGCATCGCTGGGCCTGACGGGGCTTTGTGTTGTGCACATGTTGAGAGCTCAGCTTTTTCATCACTTCATTTCTAAGTGGCCACTGAACTACTTCACATTTTTACAGCGAATTCCCCAAACCAGAAGAGAATCTCAAGCACCACTGGCTCAATTCTTGGTGGTATCAACTGGCATCCAGTACACATCTTCAAATGCTAACTTTTAAATCTCTTTCCTAGTTCCTTCAAAGGGACCAGATACTTGGAGAGAATGGAGTTCTGATGGAAAAAATTTAATAATTTATTGGAAGGTAAATATCCAGTTTTTTCCTTAAATATTTAAATAATTATATTATGCTAAACGACCTAACTTGTATATGGCACTTGGGTTCTCAAGGAGCCCGGATTTCCCCGACTGGCTCTTGGCAGTACTGCTGAGAACCTGACCTGGCTCTGAAACCCCCCAGACCCTCCTCACCTCTGAGTTTCCAGTCAGTGTGGTGAGCGTCTTCTCTGTCAGGTCGGAGCATTCTTTAGTTTGGGTTCACGAGGCCGTAAAGGACCTGAGGATTTCACGAGTTCCCTGTCGCTTCAGTCAAAACACTTCAAGAAGCCACAAGTTAGAATCTCAGTTGTGTTGCTGTTGTGTTTTTTTTCTTGAGCAAATAGGAAACTTTTTACATATTTCATGTGTAATTTGGTCCCCTTAAATAAATTGCATTATTATATGCCCCTTAAAGTTTTTGCACTTGGGTGGAAAATTAAGTTGTAAAATTTTGTTAAAATTTTTAGATATAACAAATTGCATTATGTTTTCACAATTTTTCTCTAACAGAAAGCACATGTTTTCGTTGCTCTATTCTTTATCTGATTTGCAAACATCGAAAACAAGCAGTTGTTTTCCACATTAGGTATTATAAAAACAGTCATAATTGGATTCCTTTAAATAGTGAATTTTGTAATTGAAAGTAAAACAATTTTATTTTTGCAAATATTTGATGTTAGTACGACTTTGAGTAAAGTAAGTCTGTATGCAAGTTCACTATAAGTTCTGTTGCTTTGTGACAGTCTGTATATGACTGTGTACCCCTCTTACTCTTTTTTTTTATGTTTGTTTATTTTATGTTAGAGAGAGAGAGAGAGAGACAAGGAGAGGGGCAGAGAGAGAGGGAGAGAGAATCCCAAACAGGCTCCTCGCTGTCAGCACAGAGCCAGACACAGGGCTTGATCTAATTAACTGTGAGATCAAAAATCAAGAGTTGGATGTTTAACCGACTGAGCCACCCAGGTGCCCCCCACCCCTTACTCTTGATTAGAAAATCCACTGACTACTCACAATTGTCTGTCACATTTCATGATAATACAGTAGTGATGGTACAGTCACTTCAATGTATTCCTTCTCAGCCTTTTCATCAAGTGTAGTATCTGTTCTCGACAGTTTAGTATCTACTGTGTCCTCTGAGAAGAATATATCGCATGGATTTTTGGAATCAAAGACAGAATAGGAGCTCACTGTCCATTCCACACATCACCTGGTGCTGCAGAATCATTACTTCAAGTGTAGAGAAAAGCTGTAATGTCCAAACTAGACGAATGCCTAACCAAATATTAAAAACACTGAAGTGAGTGTGACTTTGGTGACTAGGTTGATGGTTCTGCCATTTGCCAAGGAGGAGCATGTTTGGGTGGAAAATTAAGTTCTTTGTGGTTGAATTTTTAAAATGTGTTTTTACAAACGTGCCAGTGAGAAATCCAAGTAGAGTCTATAGGTGGTGGTTTGATGTAAGGCTCTGGAGTTCGGGGAGAAGTCGGAGCTGAAGACACAGCTTTGAGTGGCATGGAACCGGGTCACTCCAGGAGGGCTTGCAGGGTGGAAAGAGGTCCAGGATGGACCCCTCGGTGAAAACAGCATGGAAGAGACCAGCAAAGGAAGAGGATCCAGCAGAGGAGAGTGGGAAGGTTAGAGGGGCAGGAAGACCAGACGGAAATAATGTAGCAGAAGCCAGGGGAGGGGGTTCGGTGAAAGAGTGAGCAGCGTTATCCAGTGAGGCCCACGGCCCTTCGGATGACGTTGGGTTCAGTAGAAGAGGCCGGCGGAGCGTCACCGGGGACCGGTTGTGGGCAGTGTTTGCAGCGCCGTATTAACACCGAGGTCTGTCCGGGTCGGAGGCTCCCATGCATCGTCCTATAAACTGGAGCAGTAGTCTTGAAAAGCACTTTACCTCCATAAATAAAGAAGTTTCAATGTTTCCTTATACTCAGTAAGTCTACTTTGGAAATCCATATTAAAAAATCCTAACTATGAAAAAGAAAAAAAAAAGTGGCACTGAAAGGCACACCGAATAGTATAGTATTTTTGTATTGTGAAAAGTTGGAAACTACTTAAATTTTATTTATTTAAGGAATACTCAGTTCAACTAGTAAAAATACTACATAAAATATAAAGCCATTAAAGTGTATATAACATGAACAAGTATATTATAGAAAGGCAAAAAAGATAAATTGTATAGTATGATTAAAACAATATTAACAAAATCTACATCGTAGAAAAACAACTTGAAGAAAATATCAAAATGTTAAGAGTATTTAAGAGATGGGCATATGGGAATATTTTATAGGGTTTTTTTCTTTTAACTTTTGTATGATTTCCAAGTTTTCTGGTGATGAGCTTATACTACTTTGAGAAAATAATAAATATTTTTAAAAAATTATGATGCCATAGGGGCGTGTGGGTGACTCAGTCGGTTGAGCATCTGACTTTGGCTCAGGTCATGATCTCACAGTTTGTGAGTTGGAGCCCCGTGTCGGGCTCTGTGCTGACAGCTTGGAGCCTGGAGCCTGCTTTGGATTCTGTGTCTCCCTCTCTGCCCCCCACCCCAGTTTGCACTCTGTCTCTCTCAAAAATAAACATTAAAAAAAAAGTATTTTAAATTAAGAAAAAAGTATGGTACCATAAATTTTTTTAAGTTTTATTTATCTCTGTATGCACAACCCTGAGGTCAGGAGTCACATGCTCTGCTGACAGAGCCAGCCAGGTGCCCCTCATGCCGTATTCTCTATGTTTTATTAGGTAGAACAGTCATTCTTACTACTTTTTTTGTTTGCTTCTGAAAAATGTGAGGCTAAGTGCTGTTTTGTATTTACCTAATTTTTAAATTTCTGTGTGTTCATACTGGTTACAGTAACTATACTTTCTCTTCAGTTATCACTTTCCAGATATGTCCGGGTCTCGTGCCTTTTAAACCTGTGTTTTATACTGGTAACAACTTCTCTATTCCAGTATTACCTTGTCGTGATTAATGCAGGAATGTCGTGATTAATTAGACTTCATAGATGGTCTTGCCTCATCACACAGCCATTTTCTGCAGGTTTCTTGACAGAATTTATTTTTCCGTTTCTCATAGCCTTTACCCATTAATGAAGCTAATGGGAAAATCCTTTCCTATAATGTGTCATGTTCGCTAGATGAGGAGACACAGTCCCTTTCTGAGATCCCTGATCCTCAGCACAAGGCAGAACTGCAACTTGATAAAAATGACTACATCATCAGCGTGGTGGCGAAAAATTCTGTAGGTTCATCGCCGCCTTCTAAAATAGCTAGTATGGAAATTCCAAATGGTGAGTACTTCATATAACACAGTACGTAAGAACAGGAGATTTGAGTGAGGCATTGTAAAGGTGTTTGCTCTCATAGCTTTCTTCTCCTGTCCCCTGTTACTGCTGATACAGAAGGAGGCACAAGCAGGTCCCAAATTCATTGAGAGACAGCAGTCATCAGTCACTAGTGTCGACTCCAAACATCTACTGATGGATAAGATAATTACTCTACCCAGTCACTTTTTAGTGTAGTTAGGTCGTAGATTACTCTTTGTAGGAAATGTTTCAACTACTTGTTCAAGTACTGTTTTCATTTATGTCTCCAAGACCAAGAGAGCTGATGCTGTATCAGCTAGGCTGTTTGACAGGCGGGACAAAATTCTTATTTTATGTGGTAACTTTGTTGGTAAGACATTCTTTATTATAACATATGTATTATTAATATAAGTTTTAGAAAGTGGGGCAGTTTTCAAATGAACTTAGTAGCTTTTTTTTTTTTTTTTGAGAGGGGGCAGAGGGGCAGAGAGAGGGGAAGAGAGACAGTCCCAAGCAAACTCCGCATTGTTAGCACAGAGTCTGACATGGGGCTCGATCTTGTGAACCATGAGATTGTGACCTGAGCCAAAATCAAGAGGATGCTTAATGGACGGAGGGACGGAGCCACCCAGATGCCCCTGCCTTTCTTTAAATATTATGGGTTCCCAGTGATGGGTCCATTCTTCCTTGGCTGCCTTGAGAGATCTAGACTTGGCAGTTTTAAATAGCCACCTCTGCCTCTTCCCCAGTTAACTCCTCCTTGAGGTCATTTCCTGCTCTGTCCCCCCTTTGCTGTCCTGTCCCTGTATGGGAGCTCCTGTCTGTGACCACCCACTCCTAAAGGAAGAAAAGTTGGTCCTCTGAATTAGGAAGGACTAGGGGAAGTGCCATACGTTTCAGAGACACATGACGCAGGGCCCAGGCAGCAGCACACACCAGAGAGGAGAGGTCTCCAGGTAGCGGTGTGAACGCAAAAAGAAAAGGAAAGAGAGACATAGAAGAGAGGTGTGAACGCCCATACGAAGATGGCCTTCTGACTCAGAGTCTGTATTTCATTGCTTTATAATGATAGGCAATAGTAGCTGTGTTGTCTTTTAATTTAAGAAATATGTTTCTGCCTTTTCCCTGTGTCCTTCAGAAAGTGGCAGTTTCTGGAACTAACAACGGTCTAGCATCAATACCTAGACAGTTAAGAAATCCTTGTTCCTTGAGGATTTCCCAAGGAGGAGGCCCTGGGCCTCGGCACAGGTTTACATGGTGGGGTGCTAATCACATTGAGCCCAAACACGTTATATCCAGTCTTCTGAGTTCTATGCCAAATCATTGTCTTGTGTTAGGTAGTAATGGTTTTGTGAGTACAATTTTTTTCCCCAGAAAACCTTTCTTTGACATTTTACTAAACCCTTGAATGTAAATCAGTTACAGAAATTATGTCTCTTCTCCCATTACTAAGGGAAATTTTGGCCTAATGTGCGCAATCCTCACCCCTGACCTTGGGCCTCCCTTATCCCTGGGCCAGGATCCGGCAGGATGGGGAAGTAGAACCTCAGCACGGCCCCCTTCCCGCCACCCTCTGCGCCTAACTGCTCCCTTTGCCCACGCTGGCCACTGCATCCCACAGCTCTTGATCCCACCGCATCTCAGCAGAGTCCCACTTCTCACACCTGCTCCAGAAGCCCTGGCAGCTCTGACGTGGGCCCGAGAGGAAGAGCAGGTCTGCCCACCCCTTGTTCACCTCCTGTTAGTGCACATGCCCCGCCTGCTTGCACGGGGCTCACATCTGTCCATAGCGGACAAGGAGAGGAGAGGTTGGGACCGTCCTGTGCTCCTGCTCCATGTGCCCCAGGGCTGGAGTTGCAGGCACACACCCCACCTGCTTGCACGGGGCTCACGTCCATCCATAGTGCATGACGAGAGGAGAGGTTGGGACTGTCCACTCATCTTCTGCCCCTGCCCCCTGCGTTGCTGCGCCCCCTCAAGTGCCCTCACGCCCTTAGCCCCATCCCCCCTGATCCTGACCTTCACATCCCATCCCTACTGTGTCACTGCCTAGCTTGGGTGCTCTTCCATTACTTTCTCCAGCTTCTGAGTTTATCTGTGTGTACCGGTAATTACTACTCTACAAGACAGCATTTCTAAACTTTGCTAGAGGTTTATCTAGTTTAAGCAGTTTTAACATTTCTCTACAGTGACATATATTTCTGACTCCTGTCCACTTTCATGAAATTTTCCTTATGTTACTGTTTTTAATACAAGTAAAATATACTTCTTTCTTGTTGAAGATGATCTTAAAGTAGAGCAGGCGGTTGGAATGGGAAGTGGAATTCTCCTCACGTGGAATTACGATCCCAGCATGACTTGTGACTATGTCATTAAGTGGTGTAACTCCTCCCGGTCTGAGCCCTGTCTTATGGACTGGAAAAAAGTCCCTTCAAACAGCACTGAAGCTGTCATAGAATCTGGTAAGATGAACTCATGCCTCTTAATGAAAGGTCTTAAAGTATATTTTCAAAGAGCAGTACATGGTGTGACTGGGTATAATGAATGACTACTTACCTCCTACCACCAGTGTGAGTTGGTGTGACTTTTCTGGCATGTGCTTTGTAGTCGTATGTGTGTGAAATGGTTCATGTCTTTTGATCTAGTAATTACTTGTCTAAGAATTTATTCCAAGAATTAATGAGAGAGCGACATCAGCTTACATCTAAAAATGTTCACCACAGTCCTGTTTATAAACCTAAAAATTGAAAAGCTAAATAGCAAATAGAATGAGTAAATTATAGTCCATCTATAAAGTGCAGTGTCAGCACCAAAGATGGTGTCAAATATGTAACACCATGGAGAAATACTCCTGAGGGAAGGAGACTGCGAACTGCTAAGCAGTATGGTCTCAGTCATGTGCCTGGGGTGCAGGTTGTGAGGTTAGGCAGAGCCAAGAATGAAGGGCTCGCAGCCATCACTGCCGG
>NC_043705.1:118470240-118576868 GCF_006229205.1 Suricata suricatta
CGCACAGACTGGGCCCAGGGCGCCTTCTGGGGTGTGTGGGTCCTGGGCCCCACCTTTGTGTGTCTAGTTATTAGTGTACAAACTTCACAGGAAAAGCGCTTGTGATGGAACTTCTGAACGTTGAAGACTCAATAGAGAATAAAGTTCTAATTTCAAATCAGTTATTTTTGAGGCTAGAAATCTCATTAAATGTTGGTGGCTTGCCCTGTACGAATAAACTCCCATTAAGCATCCGCTTTTCCCCTTTTCCAGCTCCAATTGTTGCACCAAATTTTACTGTTGAGGACACGTCTGCAGATTCAATATTAGTAAGATGGGAAGACATTCCTGTGGAAGAGCTTAGAGGCTTTTTAAGAGGATATTTATTTTACTTTGAAAAAGGAGAGAGAGACACATCTAAGATAAGGGGTTTGGAATCGGGTAAGTAAATTACAGCAAGAATAGTATTTCCTAGAAGTTCTCATTAACCACAAAGAAAAAAGAAAAAGAAGTCCTGTTGAGCAGTTTAATACTGGTTTCCAAAACTACCCGAAAAATAGGTAAATGAAAATGTATGAATATGAGAATTGTAGGATTTTAGGATGTGATAAAAGACACATACCCTTTTTCATTTAAACAATTTATTCTGCAGCCCTTGATAATAAGCCCCGTAGGACAGGAGACCATCTCTCACTAGACTTGTATGATGCGTAACAGCATCTTACAGAGCCCCTGCGATTGTGATGTTGGAGGAGGAAACCCAGAGAAGGGCCCTGTAGCCTCTGTTCTACTCTGACGAGCAGCCATCTGCGCAGTTCGCCGGGCCTCACAGAGCCGGCCCGCTTAGGCTGACCTGACTCGGGACGTGTGTGTGCATTAGATCCTAGAAACTACAGTCAGCCCTCGACAGTCAGTAAACGTATCAAAGGCCTTAGAGAACTTTCACATTTACAAATACAGAGATGTTTATCCAGACCTCAGGCTTCTCCCTAAATTATATTTCTGCTGGGAGTCGGATGATTCCTATTCATAGCCACGTAACACAAGCATGTCATCTTTTCAGTTGGAGAGCTTTCATTTCCCTTAATGACCTCTCCTCAGAAAGAAACCATTTTAATTATTTAATGCCTGTCCAGCAAGTAGAGGACCACAGTGCTGCATGGAGATGCTGACCAGGCACTAGCTAAGTCACTTCCCGGAGCACCTCCCCCACATTACTGAGGTCTGCATTTCCTGACCCTTCCATTGCCTGTGAATGAGAAAAATCCCAAATACAAAGTTCTACAAACATCCAGGGTCTCATGACATTTTTCTCAAATGCTCAGAAATGTTACACTTGGGTCATTTAAAATTCTAGCATATGTACATCCATTTAAAGATGGTGGATAGTCACTAAAAGAAGAAAAAAAAAAGCATAAAGCCACAAAACCAGGGAGAATGGGACAGGCGAGAGTACACCAAATATGGACGGTTTGGAGCTGATGGGCGTGGGGCATGTGGCCTAGAGCAGTGGAGCTCCGTGAAACCCAGGTGGACATTCAGGCTTCAGTGAGAAATAATTTGACTCATTGTATGGGCCAGGACTGAAGGCAGATGGTTAGGATGGAATGGGCTGAGCAGTGAGGGTGACTGAAGTCTGCGAGAAGCCGTCAGAACCCCCAAGTCCTACACTGACTTCAAGTGGCGAACGTGAGTTCTCTCTCCTTGCACGAAGACCAGGGGTTGATTCTTGGGAGAAACTGAGCCAGCGAGCCTCCAGAGAGGGGGACATGGCAATAAGCATGTGACCCTCCCTTCTCCTCCTGCCTCTGATAGGAAGCTAATGGGACATCTTCAGCAAGGCCTGTTTCCTTGGACGAGATTAGAGGATCTTTCTTTGGACAAAGTAAATGGTTCCTGATGAAAGACACACAAGGTGCTGATACTGGGGGGCCGTCCCAGTGAAAAGCTGGAACTTGACCTGGTCGTTCCCCACCAGTGATAGGCGATGCCCAGCAGCCAATAAGTGCCACCAGTTCACAGTGACCTTCTGCACCATGATTAGCAGCCAGGGATCACCAGACTGTTGAGAAAGAGTCTAACATGAGGACAGAAACCAGAAGCAATGAGAGGAAACATTCAGTGTAGGGAAACAAATTTAAAACTGTCCTCACGTAGTCGATATATGCTGTACTACTGAAAGGACATGATGTCCTATAAAGGAACAATCAGAAGGTAGGAAAGGGTTCATCAAAATTAAAAATGTGATCAAAGAAAATTTTAAAGAATTAAATAGCAGAGGGGCAGCCGACTTAAGCTCAGGTTATGATCTCGCTGTTTGTGGGTTCCAGCCTCACATCAGGCTCTGTGCTGACAGCTCGGAGTCTGGAGCCTGCTTCAGATTCTTTGTCTCCTTCTCTGTCTGCCCTTCCCCTGCTCATTCTCTGTCTCTCAGTTTCTCAAAAATAAATGAACATTTTAAAAAAAAGAATTAGAAGATAGAGAAATTAAATGGAAAATACAGAAATTCTTCCCTAAATTAGATGAATGCAGAAGACAAAACTTGGAGTAAAAAGATTAGGAAGTTGGAGCTTCAGAGACCTGCACTGTCATGCTTTCTAGGATGGTGTTCTGTCAAGAGAGAAGAAGGAAATAGAAGGAAATTACCAAAGAAAGAGTGTAAGACCATTCATTTCCCAGAACTGAAAGACCAGGATACATAGAGTAAAAGCACCACTTAAGTACACAGATAAATAGAAAAAAAAAAAAATACACCGAGGTAAGTCATGAGTTTCCAGAGCACCTGATAGAAACAGAAAAGTAGCTTGCGTGTGAGGCATCCATAAATGAGAGTGGCACTGGACTTCTCAACAGTATACCACACGCCAGAAGGTTGCACAGCTACGTCTTCAATATACTGAGTGAGAAATTTTCAACCTAGAGGTTTATACCCTGTCAGTCCTTCAGGCAGGGTGAGAGGAGAGTGAAGGCATTTGCAGGCCTGGAGGGCTGCGGATCTGTCCTTCCCCACCCCGCCTTTCCAGGGGCTCTAGAAGAGCCCGTCATCCTGAGGTCCCTCTGGGAGGGTTGAAGCTAGGAAGGCCTCCGGTCTGGAGCAGGGGCCCAGGGGGATGCAAGCAGGGGTTTGGGAGGCTGGTCGTGGCATTGGGCTTTTGTTGTGTTGGGCTATGTGAAAAATTGTGTTGAATATCCACAGGAGGATGTGGGAAGAATTAGGAATAGCTACACTAAGCAAATGAGGAAAAAACACAGTGATAGCAACAGTAAGACAAGAAAGGGAACGCGAGCAGCCCAATCTTTCTTAACAGGAATTCATGTTTCTGTGATCACAGTGATGTAAACAGTGGATTTCCCGGACCTTCCGGTGTGTCTGTGTGGATGACCTGGGATGAGAGGAGGAAGGGGTGCGGGGAACACCAGAGATTCGCCTTCTTTGTAGCACATCCATACGGAATGTTTACGTCAATTTATAAATCCAAACCAAATTGTATTTGTAAATCAAAGCACTACCAGTCTGAGTTGTTTTCAGAATATGGAGGTAAATCCCCGAGGGAGCGGATTGTGTGGTGACCCTCACTGGCAGGGGAAGTTCCGGCAGAGAGCTGTACTTGTCCTTAGTACAGGTCAGTTTTTCAAACGGTTGTCTTCCAGTAGTTTGATTAAAACTTCATAATGATGATTTAAACAATTCTTCATACTTCCTTTGAAACGACTCAAGGTTTCCTCACTAGGGACTCATCTGGGAACCTGGTGCGCTGCCACTTCTCCCGGTGGTCTGGAGCAGGTGCGCTAGCAAGGCGGGCTCGTCTCCCTGGAGCCCCCCTCCGCTCTCAGCTCGGGCGGGACCAGACCCAGGCAGCGTCCGCCTCCCCAGCGGGTTGTGGTTGTGGTGTGTTTTCATGCCCTTAGGAAGGGAAGGGGCTTTCCTTGTGTGTCTGCTACAGGCTGAGATCATCCCAGAGGATGTATGGAAACTTCACTTCCATGGTCAGGCTCAGAGTGGTTTACGCAGTACATCCTGATCACGTGGCTACTGACCGGTAGGACTTAGCTGACTCCACCAGCCTTGGCCCTGCAGGTGACCAGCAACCGATCTGATGAATAACCAGCTGTTTAAAATGGTGTAGAGATCAGTAATAACACGCTTCGCTTCACAACTAGGTCGTTCGGACATAAAGGTTAAGAATATTACCGACCTCTCCCAGAAGACGCTGAGAATTGCTGATCTTCAGGGTAAAACGAGTTACCATCTGGTCCTGCGAGCCTACACGGATGGTGGGATGGGCCCAGAGAAGAGCATGTTTGTGGTGACAAAGGAGAACTGTAAGTTGATGACTGCTGTTGCGATGCTTTCCATAATACTTAAGCGCATAATGTTTCTAGCAAGTTTTGTTGATCTAGGAACCCTTTTTTAAAAAATGTCACGTGTTGTTGCACATTTATTGTGGGCAGCCAGCAGTGTTAAAGGCCACGGGGATGGCTTCATATTTATTCTTGTCAGTTGTCTGGAGCTATTTCCTGGTGTGCTCCTAAGAAATGAAGGACACATCTGAAGTCAGGAGTTCTGAATGCATGTTGAATTCAGATAATGGTGACCCACTTGATCATTTTTTGCCCTATTCTAAATGCGGTATTTAACATATCCAGAGAAGGGTGAAAGAAATATCCTTTAAAAAAAAAAAAAAAAAAGGGAAGCCCAGCCGTCACAGATTTGAGATGGAGAGTAGGGAAGATACGTGAGGAACTCGAGTTGGGGCATGGCGTGTTCTCTGGCCCCGAGGCAGACTTCACACACACTCTTACTAAAGCACCAGGAGGATATAGTTCCCAGCCGGGGGTGATTTTGCCTCCTAGGTGACGCTTGGTAATGTCTGGTGACATTTTCAGATCGCGGAACTGTGGGTGCTGCTGGGATCTTGTGCGTGAAAGAAAGCCCAGGGATTCTGTGGGACTTTCTAGAGCATGCACGACAGCCTCCTCGCTCCACACACAGGGAAGAAGAATCTGGCCAAACGTGTCAGTAGCACTCAGCTCTGCTCTAGAGAATTTTAAGTATTAGTATAAAAATTACTAAAATGCCTGAGGGTCATATTTTGGGAGTTTTAGCTCCAGTGTCCCTAAAGCAGTGGAATTTTTTTCCCCTTTAAATAATCTTCCAACTTAAATATCTTCTGATAGGAATTGATTCTGTACTTCATGCTAAATATAGTGATTTAAAAATATCCACTCTTCTCTTTCAGCTGTGGGATTAATTATTGCCATCCTCATCCCAGTGGCGGTGGCCGTCATTGTGGGAGTGGTGACCAGTGTTCTTTGCTATCGGAAGCGAGAATGGTAATGGCGCCTGCGTGTGCTCGGGCTGCTGTGTTCTCACGAGCGCGACTCTTAGTTTCCGTGCTAACAGAGAAGCGCTTGGCTGGAACTAGTCAGTAAAACATGTTGGTTTAGTCAGAATTAATGTTGGATTTAATAGTAAGCAAGAACATGGCATGTTACTTAAAGGTTTTTAAACTAAGTAAAGGGTAGATATTTTTTACTTTATTTACTAATAATTTAAAGCAGTAGAAGATATACTAAAAAATAGTTACAGGCATAAGTAGGGCGATAGCTATATGCAAGATTAATGATTAGGATCACATTTGTCCTGATGACCTATGTAGAAAATACTGTCATTTATTTGCTTATTCAACATGTATGAATGACGTCTGCCATGGGAATTGTGATCTAGTGGTGAACTAAATAAGCGTGGTCCTTACAGACTTCTAGCATAGTGGGGAAAGGTGGACATTAAACCCACAATCATCCAGCAAATGCATGCTTGTAACATGTGAGTGGGGACTCGGAAGTCCCTGGGGGCCGTGAGGGGACTAACAGGAGAACCGCACCACTGGAGACGGCCGACAGAGCTTCCCTGTGGGACTTCCATTTGAGTGGAGTCCCAGCGCGTCAGGAGAGGGGAGAGTGGTCCAGGGAGAGAGAATAGGTCCTGTGGAGAGAGAGCTTGGTCCTTTGGAGAAAGTGAGAGCAGCTGTGTGTGTGAGCGAGGCTGGTGAGGCAGGCGGAGCGGTGTTGAGCCGGGGCTCAGCGTGAGAGGAGAACTACCAGGCGCTGTCCTGGCTGGATTTGGGACAGGTGGCTGTGTTCATGTGTAGACAGCCCTCACTGGCGTTAGAAATGCCATCATTCATGACAAAGAAGAGAATGTATTCTAATAATCCTGGCTGTAAATTAACATAGTAATAGTTCAGAACTATAGAATACCCTGTTTTGGTAACCATATTTTCATTACCAAAAATCACATTTTAAAAATGATTAAAATTTTTTTAAATGTTCGTTTATTTTTGAGAGAGAGACAGAGTGTGAGTCGGCGAGGTGTAGAGAGAGAGGGAGACACAGAATCCGAAGCAGGCTCCAGGCTCCGAGCTGTCAGCACAGAGCCCAGTGCTGGACTCACACCCACAACCTGCAAGATCGTGACCTGAGCCAAAGTCAGACGCCCAGCTGACGGAGCCACCCAGACGCCTCTTAAAAATAATTTTAATACAAAAAATAATATGAGAAAGTTTAGAATCTAGAGCACTTTAGACTTAAATTAACAAAGTATTGTTTTTTCCTCAGGAATTTCAAAGAGTAAACTTACTTTTAACATCTGTAAATATGACATGGCACTGCGCAAATAACCCTTTTTGTTTGCATTTAGTTTTTGCTCAACATGGATAGCCTTCTCCCCTACAGACCAGAACCTGTCACGGGCAGCAGAGAACTGCATAATGCAAACATGTCCCCACAGTAACGTACCATGCGTAATCCACTTTGCCCGGTGGGCGTCTGACTAGATGAGCAGTTCCTCTGTTTTACTTTCACCTCGAGAGCACAGTCACCGTTTCAGTTCATTGCTTTCCATTTTCATAATATACTGTCGTCCTAGAAATAGAAATACTGCTTGTCGTTTTCAAACAGGAGCCCTCAGTGCACCGTCCAGAAAGCTTCTTGACCGATGACACTAAAGACGGTCTTGCGTTTTTATCTCAGACGTTCATTAAAGCACCACATGAAATGTCCAAGAAAACCCAGCAATTTACTAGCTTATTTGTTGTCTAATTGATTCATCTCAATTATTAAATGTATTTAATCATCTTCATTTAAAGGATTAAAGAAACCTTCTATCCTGACATTCCAAATCCAGAAAATTGTAAAGCTTTACAGTTTCAGAAGAGCGTGTGTGAGGTAATCCTTCATTTTCTTACATTTCTCTTTGACGTGCTGGCCTCCTTTTTCCAGTCTTTTGTGAAAAGCTTTTAATATGCAAATATCATCCAAAGTAAAATATATCGAGCAAAGAGCAGTCCTTTAACATCTGCTGAACTTCTAAAATTATCAATTTTAACTTATTTTTACCATGCTCTTTTTCCATTGCTTTTAATAGCAAGAAACATATTGATACGTAAAACAGTAACTTTGTTCTCGCAGGCACTACAAAATAGTAGAGACAGATTTTTATAAAGAGCTGCGAACAAAGTATATACAATAACGCCCCTTCTTGTAGGAAGGGCATTGTGGCAGCTTTTAAAAGTGCTATTCTTAATCATCGTTTCATGATGTATTTCTAGGGAAACAGCACTCTCAAAACATTGGAAATGAATCCTTGCACCCCTAATAATGTTGAGGTTCTGGAAACTCGATCCGCAGTTCCTAAAATAGAAGATACAGAAATAATTTCTCCCATAGCCGAGCGTCCGGAAGAGAGCTCTGATGCCGAACCTGAGAACCACGTGGTTGTGTCCTATTGTCCGCCAGTCATCGAGGAAGAAATCCCGACGCCGGGAGTGGATGACGCCGGGGGGACCTCACAAGTCATTTACATCGATGTCCAGTCTATGTATCAGCCTCAGGCGAAACCAGAGGAAGAACCAGAAAACGACCCCGTGGGGGGGGCGGGCTATAAGCCACAAATGCACCTCCCCTTCACCCCTGCTATAGAAGACCCCGCCGCCGCCGCCGGCTTAGACAAAACTGCGGGTTACAGGCCTCAGGCAAGTGTCAGTACTTGGACCGTAGTGTCTCCAGACTCTCCCAGATCCACAGACAGCAACAGTGAAATTGTCTCTTTTGGAAGCCCCTGCTCCATTAACTCCCGACAGTTTTTGATTCCTCCTAAAGATGAAGACTCTCCGAAATCGAATGGAGGAGGGTGGTCCTTTACAAACTTCTTCCAGAACAAACCGAACGACTAATGGGGTCGCTCTGTCACTTCAGTCTGCCATCTCAGTACGCTCTCCCTGCCGGCGCTGCCCTGCCAGCGCTGGGCATCTCGGAGGGATCCTGTGAAGGATTGTTAGCAAGGTGGACCTCACGGAGCAAGTTACACTCAAAGTGCTAATGTGCTTTTAACATAGTCTCACCGCCCAAGTAGAGTGACTCAGAAATTCAGACCATGCACCTCAAGGTTTGGAGCTGTCTGTGATTAGAGCCAAAGGGTTCTCCCGGGCTCCACCTTCGAGAAGCGCTCCACGGCCAATCCTGTCTAGTCCCATTCATGCAAAACAGATCCCACAGCAGCGCGTCCTGTTCTGTTCATGGTTTTCTCCTATGGATACTTTATGGAATTGCAAGCAGATCTACAGGCATCGGAGAGAAATGTCAGAGTAACAGATGATACTGATTTGCCTGACCCTTGCTCCATTCTAGATGAAAACCAAGCACAGATTTCTAAACTTTTAACATTATTCTCCTCTAGCCACAGCATTTACAAAATATTAATATAATTTTTAATGTAGCAGCAGCTACTTAGTGTTTTATTTGATAACGCATACTGATTTCCGTGCCTACTGTATAATGGTCGTCAAACAGTTTTCTCAGGGGTACAAACGTTGAAAATGAGCGTGACACTGACCAGCCCAAATTAGAATCGTGTTCTCTTGCTTTGGGAGGTTTTACAAACCTGGCCCTGACTTTGTAGCTTGCATGCTCACTTCCCTTACTGCAGTCGGTTGCCCTACTATTTAAAACTGAAATTTCTAAGACTGAAGATCTAAGTTTCTTTAAACATCTGGTGTTTCTGTTTTTTGGGTTTTTTTTTTTTTTCATGTGACACAGTGTCAGTTTTATAATCATGTGAGCAAATTCAATATTATGGATAAACAGAATTCCAGTGAGTTCCTATTCGAGGTGACGACCGAGTGGTCTCGCTGCATCAGCTGTGTGCACAGCCCTGATTGGCTTCAGTGCCCCCTGAGGAGACTGTGCCAGGGAGCGCCTCCCCCCAGCTTCGACACCTGTTCCTACTGATCAGGCATTTTGGCAAGTTCTCCCTCTGAAATGATCATGAGTCCAGACTGTTCGATGCAGTCCTCAAAATTTTAAATGTAAAACTTAAAAGCTAATGCTTCCCATAGGAATTACTCAAGGGCTATTTTCTGCTTACTCTCACAAAGTCTAGGAGTCCACGGACACGCCTGTGTTAAGGGCATAGCGTTTTCTTTGTGAGCTACCTGTGATCCGTGTCTCCACAGTATCCTCTGCCCTGCTCTGGTCTTCATAAGTGATGTCTAGGACGAATGTGGTCAGAATGAAAAACTCCAAAGTGTATCTTCTTTTTCCTCTACCCCCACGTCCTCTGTATATTTTGTCTTTTGATAGTTACAGCAAAGTACCTGAAAAATGGAAATATCTGACTATATCAAAATGTGCCTGTTTTTTTCTTTGTTATCATCTGAGGTTCTGTGATGTATTTGCATATAATGGCTCAGTTATCTTTTTTTCTAGCTCCTAATGTTTCTTTTATAAAAATCATGTCATGGAGAAAAGCCACAGGGTGACAAGGAGCAAAATCCATTTGGGTACTCTATGAATCCTGGTTTTAATTGCTAGAATTCAGCTAAATTCTTGAGCTTCGTGTTATATGGACACGTGGAATGAACTAGAACTAATGATGTACACACAGTATATTAAAACGATGTAATAGCTCCTTGGGATTTTTAACAATGAAAAATATACCAAAGCAGAGCCATCCCTAACACTGGGCTCTTCTTTATCCTTTTGGGCTCCTTTCCTTAGCCTGCACCCCGAACCCTCAGACCTGGGGCTGCCTTCACTCCCTGCTGGAGCTGGTCATGACCGAATGCCTCCTGCCCCGTTCCCCACTGAAACCAATGGATCCTGTACTCCTATCTCCTTATGACAGCACAAGTGTTGACCATGGTCGACGTGTTTTGGTCTGAACTACACCACCCTGAGAATGGGAGAAGAAAGGCCAGCAGAAATAGTTCGATCTCAGTCGTCAGCATATATGCATTATGCAGAGCAGCTGTGGCCAGGTGGAGCCGGTGCCCTTTCCAGCCTGTATCCCAACTCATTTGTTCAGCTAACAGTGAATATCACTAGGTTCTTGATTCCTTGCACCCTGTCCAAGACAGCAGTGCTTTTCCTGCATGAAAAAGGTTCAGAGAGCTGCTCAGCTTGCCCCAGCCTCCGAAGTGCCCTGCACAGTGGCCGCTGGGTTAATGAGAAACAGAGTAACACTGTTAGTCTGGGCAGGCTCCTGATAACCTGCTGTGTACTTAGAAGTGTGTGATTCAGGGCTCAGGCGAAAGCAGCTTCCTTGCCCTTCCCCACTGAATTGAAGACAACCAGACCCACTGTGCAAATCCAAACTTATTGTCTGTCCCCCACCCCCACACCTGCAGCCTGGGCATATGGGGGTGGCCTCGACATGGGGAAAAGGAGAAGGAGGGGTGAGGAGAGAAGATGCCCTTTGTCACATTTCCGCTTGTTTGTGGCACTGGAGACCTTGGCAAATGTGCCCTGTCTGTCAATGCCAGGGCCATGCTCAAGTGTGAAGAGCAGTCTCATAGGAAGAGCAGTCTCGTAGGGGTCCTGCTCTGTCCGGTCATGGTAGCTCATCTCCCTGGGGGAGGGGAGACTAGAGGTGTTCCTCGAGCCCTTCCTGACTGGGGAAATAATTGGGAAATTCCTCTTTCCTCAACTAAGGCCTAGTCATTGCTTAAAGCATTCTAAACATCTGAACCACGATTATGCCCCGCCATGTCTATCTAATATTCAGACACATTTTCACATCTCTTGTAAGTCAGTTCACTTGTAAGCCAATCTTAGATCAAGTTTCCCTTTGTGAGAAATGGAGATTCTGGTGGTCATTATGACTGCCTTTCTCTTGTGAGTGCCCTCCTAGATAAACGATACTTAGTACAAAATTATTCTTAGAAGATTTAGCTAGCATTTTGATGTTAGATAGAGCTTGTACGTTATGTACTGCATGGATTAATCTCCATATTCAGTTGAAGTCATCAATATGTTGAACCTGTAGAAGCCTGGATTTGAGATTGTGGCCCCGGCTATCGGGGTAGTTGTGTGCGTATGTGCTTAGGTGGTAGAGGTGCTCTGTTCCTGCAGCTGAGATTCAGAAGCAGCCATTCGTGGAAAAAGTTAAGGGTGAAAGTTTCAGCCTCATTTTCCATACCAGCATCTGAAGATCTGTATTTAGACACCTAGTACTCTTGCACTCTCAGAAACTCTGGTAAATGTCTCAGAAGTCTGTTAAAACTTTATGCAACTTGTATTCTTGCTGGAAATTTTTAGTCCTGTAATTCTTAACTGTCTTTGTATTGTCCATGTGTAAAGAACATTACAGTCCTTTCTGTGTTTGAATAATTAGATGTGGATTAGTAAAGGAAGCTAGGGACTGTTTCCTTCCAAAAAGAATTTGAAATCAGTTTTATGGTATTTTGAAATTAAAGTACTCCCTAACATTTGAAATGCAGAAAAATGTTACCTCAAATTTTTCTGCTCAAAATGTTAACTCAAATTTTTCTGCTCAAGCACATAATCTGATAAGACTTTTTTTTTCTGTTTATGCTAAAGTAATTTTTATTGTTTTCTGTTTTGAACCATTTAAAAATTTTCATCTCTTTTATAAAATGCTTTTTAAATTTCTTATCTAAAATTAAGCATCTCAGAAGTCAAATGTGAAATCATTAGCTCATTACAAAGACTTAGGTACATACAGGGAGTTCAATGAGTAATTGTTTATTGAGTCCCATTCCAGAACATGCAAATCAAACCGTTTTCCTGAAGGGTGGTATATATCAAGATCTAGCTTGGGTTGATTTACGGCTATTGGCTGAAAAATTCAAAGCTACTCAAGAAGTAGCTTCAGAGTCATGGAAAACTTGGAAAACACCCTGCAAAAGTGCCACTAGATATCTTACTCCTCCCTCATTGTGAGTATTCATAGCTTTTTTTATTTGATGGCTGCCATTTATACCAACCAGCCTGTGTTCTAGCAAACCAGCACTACACTGAGTGTGAGCTTAACTGATTAACATAAGCACTCATTCTCTGGATAAGCTATTTCTTCGGAGCGTTTACTTTAAACTGGTATTTCCCGCTGAAACAAAATTCCCCGGTACCATGCCCATCCATTGTTTTATAACCAGAAGAAAGTTTTTCCACAGAAGACAATGATTCTCTAAACGTACTGTAAATGCATCTTGTAGCTATGACCTCAGAATAGCATTGGAAGCACTTGCTTTAAATTTGCTCTGTTTTTGTCTTCATGGGTTACACCCCAGGGCTACTGATACTTAAACATCTTACCCATCAATAGGGTTGTGAGATTTTTATTTCTTTTCAATTTGAGCTTTTGTCTTAACTATTACACGATCGGTCATGCCAGTTATAATACAATGAGCTATTTTTTCTATCTATATGGAGGATTAAGAAGAACATTCAGTTGAAGATATGTCAGGCTTTATTCATTGTATGTGGTAAAATTCCAGAGGATGTGATTTGATCTAGAATTTATCCAAATTCTTACAATTATGATACTGAGTTCTGGTAGGTTTCTGGTTTGTTAACCATAAGTAGTGCTTGTTTCTCCCTATATTAAGAATGTTAATATTTTGGATTGTAAGTGTCTAAGTTATACACAGAATTTACCTATGCAAGACATAACTGAAACATTTTAATGAAATTAAAAGTGTTTTAAGAGGGAAAACTTCTGAATGTTTTTATGTGCAAGTGCCTAGCTGAAGAACCATAGAAACAATAAATTCAGAATCTCTTAAAGAAGGTATAACTGATTGACTATTAACCAAACCCAAAACAGTAATAACAGTACTTTTTGATTACTATAACTAAGAGACGTGAAGGGGGAAAAAGGAATATTCAGTTGATAAGGAAATTAATTTGTATTACATATAGCTTCTGAGATTGCCTTTGCAGTAGCCAATCAGAATTTTAAAATGCCCAAATAACTAACAACATAGACGTTATACTGTCCCTAAGCCAAAAATACTTTGGTTGAATGGCTTATTTAAAAGTTTTGAAGTTCCTTACACATTTAAAATGTACTTCCCTTCATAATTATTCCATTTTAAAAAGGGGTAACTTTTAATTTCTGAACTTACTATTTTTCATAAGCATTCCATTAAAAGAGATCAAAAAGATTTCTAGGTGATAATACAATTTTCATTGAAACATGGACAAGTTAACTGTTAGGTTTAACAGTCTTTTTGTCATTGAGCATGGAAAACAATAGTAAATAATGATTTTCATAAAACACTTTTCAAATATTCTGTCCCCAATTCAATTCCAAAACTTTTTGGATATTTATGGTATACTCATCTATTTAATCTTCCCTTCCAACATAACGTTTTGGGGATATGTAAATATGTTACTAATAATTGAAGACCACCCAAGAAGAAACCCCATTCAGTTCATTGTTGTGGAAGGGTGAAAATTGGGGGTACCCTGTGATTTGTTTTATCCTACTATTTTCTCAAAAAGGAGCCTGGCTTTTTATGAAATACATTTCAATTCAGAGTTGCTTGAAAAAGATTGGCCTGGATAGAAAGACATCCAAAATCTGAGATAGTACCTAACCCTTAAAAACATATCCAATGGTAAAAAATCATTTAAAAACACTTAACTATCCTAAAGGAATGCAAGTGTTGCCTTTTCTTCTCTTTCATTAGTTGGCCAGAAGTCAGAGATCCTCTTTATGTTAGGAAATTGCCATTTTTTACTTTCAAAACTGCATTAGAGTGAATTACTGTTTACAAAATACACATACTGTGAACAGATATAACTTTTAGTTTTTTAATAAGGTTTTTTTGTAGAATGAATGTTTTTTTTTAAGGGTTCTGTGTTAAGTATTTTCAGTTTTTTAAAATAAGTACTAGTAACTGTTTACTAATTTTTGTTTGGTCAGGTGTGTGCAGATGTAGCTTGAAAGATAGGGAGAAACCAAATCCAACACTGTTCCCGTTTCCATTTCTTAAAATGTCACCACTACAGACTTACAACAAAACCCCCGAGCTATCGTTTGTGATCTGCACCTAAAATCATGCCTAATGCTATAAGGAAACGTTTAAATGCTCATGTAAAGGAAGCAGACTACACATTGCAGTATATTTGTGTGAATCAGTCTGATTCCCAGAATTCCGAGTTCAATATGGAATAAAACAACTCCACTTAACAGAGATGACAACTGAAGTATTTTCTGCCTCTTGAAAAAATGTGGAGATTATGTTGCTGTTAGAATGGAAAATTTGAACATTTTATATCATCGTATAATTTCAGAATTTAGTTTCCATATCTTTTGGAGAACATGGTTATATCAAGGACATAGAATATAAGTAACCTATTACTAAGACACCTTAAATGTAAAACTAGTATGCTTGGCTGTTAACTCCAAAGATGTTACTTATGTTTGTTTTTAAAACATGCATGTATTTAACAATTTTATCATAGTATTGTCATGGAAAAAAATAAATATATTTTCTTACAACTTACATGGATGGATTTGGGCATTACTGTTGTTTTTTTTCTTCCTATTTTAAGCACTCAGGAAAAAGTAGCTTCTGCTCTCATACTTCTTAATTCTTACAAGAATTACACTGGTTTATGAAGCAGCCACAGGGCCATATAGTTTTCATAGTTTTAATACATTGCTATGCCATTGACATATCGTCCACATCTTCCACTAAATCTATATTGTGTACTGGAAATGTTGGCATAAAAATAATCGAAAAGTGGGAATCCAACATTATAGAACAAGTAATACTGGTCCGTAAAGTATGGTTTCTAATTTCTTGCCTCTGAAGACAAACGTTTCTGGAGCTTCTAGGAATATATGAAAATTAGTTTTATTTCAAGTTACCCAATTTGGAAATCCAGTCATTGGTTCTGCAAAACCTTGGTAATTTTCAAGTATGAAGTGATCTTAAGTAGAATTTCATAAGGGCAGAAATTAAGTCTTTGGTCTTGTGTAGCCTGTGCTTTACCCAGAGTAACAATATGAATGGGCCACATTATAACCTGAAGAAATTATTGACCGATTTTGAATTAGGTGTGAAACACATGTTAGTATTTAAGTTTTAGAAGAGCAGGTACATGTGCTCTGTCCTTCAGGGAGATGTCCATGCATAACTTGATTCCCAGATGGTGAATTCTTGAGCCAAAATGTATGGCACCGTCAACCCTAGGGACTTTGAAAATGTCAAAAAGAGAGGTACAATTAAGTATTGGGGACAGAAAAACAGAGATGTATGAACTTGTTTTTAATGTATTCAACATCACTAAATATATTCGTTAACAAACTCCAGTTCTTTATAAAAGAGCTGTGTAAGACTTAGTTTTGAATGGCCTGTAAAGTTGATCCAATACCCTTCCCCTGGAGTGACTAACAGAAAAATTGAATTAAAGGTGTTTATTCAGTCTCAGAACCAGCAAAGTTGATGTAACTAGAGATGTCCTGAACTAATTTGGCATTAAATTGGAGATGATTATATCCCGAGTGATCAGTCTCAGACTAAAGAGACCAGAAGAGCTTTTGAGAATGATTTTGGTAAAAACTGGGAAGCAGAAATCGTGTTAAAATGAGTGCAACTGAAGGGTACTGGCTGCTCAAAATTCTCCCTGAACCTTCGAAAGGTGAGACCAAGTCTGAGGTCCCAGCTCAGATGCAAATCTGTTTCCCCTGTGACCCCAGCCAGCTTTGTCACTGCCGTGGACCCACGTGATCACGTCTTCCTTGCAGACAGCCTTCCGAGGCCCCAGCCCGGTTGTCTGTCTGCCTGTCCCTGCAGGCGCTTGCACACACCCCCCCCCCCCACTCACCTTGTCCTCAGGACGGATTCTGATTCAAGAGGCAGGAGGCCCTGAAGAAGCAGAGTTCAAGACACGTGCACCCCCCTAATCCCAAATGGCCCAATTACCAACAGCCAATGGCACACACCCTTCACAAATGGACCTCGGGTCTAATTTTCTGTTGCCATAGGTGGCCCCTTTCCTCTCCTGTGGCGGTGGATGGGGGATTTCCATGAGGCCAGGTGGTGGCTGCCGTGCCTGAGTGTGCAGATCTGGCTCCCAGCTGGTTTCACCACCTCCTAGCTGGGCCACCTTGGGGGAATTACCCGACCTCCCATTCTCCTCTGCTCTAAACGGTGGGTCTTGATAACCTTTTTGGAAAGCTGTTGGGAGGATTCCTGTAGTGCACATGATGCTGCCAACAGCGTAGATGTGGGATTGTCACATGTGCCTCTGTCCCTCCAGAAACCTCAGGAAGGCCTCTGACTTTGTGACCAGCGCCTCAAAGGTGTAAATGCCTTAAACACGGATAAGATGAACCACCCAGAGGAGTGTTTGTTACACGGCAAGAGGCCTGCGAAGATGAACCACGGGGCTTGTTCCCGCCCGCTCTGATGCTGGACTCTACCTTTCTTCACTTGGGTAACTGTCTCCATTCTCACATCTCAGTTAAGGCATTGCTGGCTCAGAGAAATCTCTTCCAGTGTCCCGGGACCTCCACCTTTCCCCGCACCCCACCTCTCCACACAGCCCCACCTGTCCGCGCACCCCCCTCTGCACAGGTCCCCACCTCTCCCTGCACCCTACCTCTCCACACAGCCCCACCTGTTAATGCATCCCATCTCTGTGCAGCACCCCACCTGTCTGCACACCCCACATCTGTGCAGCACCCCCACCTCTCAGGGCACCCCACCTCTCTCTGCACCTCACCTCTGCATAGCACCCCACCCCTCCATGCACCCCACCACTGTGCAGCACCCCCACCTGTCTGCACACCCCACCTCTGTGCAGCACCCAACCTCTCCCTGAACTTCACATCTGTGCAGCACCTCCACCTCTCTGGGCACCCCACCTCTGCATAGCCCACCATCTCTCCCCGCACTCCACCTCTGCACAGCATCTGTACCTCTCTGCACACTGAGCAGGGTTCTCACGCTTTCTTTGACACAGGAATTGAGGAGCATCTCAGTTGGTGCTACATCCACAGAACTTGGCATAGTATCCATCAGACACATGACAAGAGCCTCGTAAGTATTCCTGAAATAACTGAACCTGAAAAAGCCAATACTTGCCCTAATATGTTTCCTGGATATAAGAAGTACGTTATTTTACAGAGAGGTGATCCGCCCACGGCATAGTCTCCGACCAGGGAAAGACAGGGTCCTCATGGAATTCTCATGCCTCAGACAAGGCATGGGGGCTCCCAGTGGTGGCCTACGGCGCTTCTTCCCCAGGTGAGCGAGGGGAGTTTGTTCAGCAGAGGTCCTCCAGTATTTGTGGAGCACGGTGACCCTTTGTTCCTCCTCAAGGAAATTTGCTTTCATCCTCACATCTCTTTGATGGCAGAGGATAAAGGATAAATAGGCTTGACTGAAATGACAACAGGTTTGAGCCCTCCTCCTGCCCACCATCCACCACCGCCCCACCCCCTCCCTGCCTGGAAATTTATTTCCTTCTCTCTGGGTTAGGTTGTCTGTATTCTTCCAAGTGACAATTTGCATAACCAAGTGATCCATTTCTGTCCCCACCTTCTTCCCGGAGTTTCGTACCTACTTGTCCAGAAGACAACCCTTATGGTATCTCTCAGACACGTACCTGATGGGTAGGTGAGTCCCAGTAAGTTCTGCAGACCACACGGGACAATTACCTGGGCAATCACAGCTCTTCTCTACATCCAGAACTTTCTTCTCTCAGGTCAGATCACCCCAAAGAGCTGGGCCCGGAGTCCTAGCTCCTCCAAGCTTGCAGGTAGCTGCCATTTCCAATGGTCTCCCAGCACAATGGGTGAGGACTCTGGTGGGCCTGAGCTGTGTCACGTGTCTATCCGTGGGTCAGTCGTGTGGCCAGAGAAGGTCTGTTCAAAGGCCACTTTTACAGAAACCACACATTCCGAGTCAGAGGAGGACCAGTTCTCCAAAAAGAAGAGAGGTAGAATTCTGAGTGGACAAAACAATAAATATTTACTATAGGCTCAGTGAAGAAAAAATAGAAAATAAATGAAAGAAAAGGGGAAAAAACTCAGTATCTTCTTATACAGCATTAGCTATTTTTAACACTTTGCCTTTTATCCTTTCAAACATTTTTCCTATGTGAATGTGTCTATGTAAATATTTACACACTTTAACATACATGTATATTTGTGCCTATATAAAAAGGTTATGCGTATATCCCATTTTCAAACCTGATTCTTTTATTTAGCATATTTTGAAAATCTTTTTGTATCAATAGAATATTTATATGCATTGTCCTTTCAGGGATGTGTAACACTCTAATGTATGAAAATATTATTTAAATTTCTTATTCCTTATTCCTTATTGAATTCCTTTAGTCCGTAATTTATTTATGTTATTCATATTTTCATTGAATAATGGATGACTTTGAAAGCAAGGCAAAGATGTTTGGCATTGATTTGGCTGGGACTAAAAAACAACACTCAGATTGCGCAGTAGGAACCTTTGGCACACTATTCTCAAGTGCTCCCCAATCAACTTTCCTATGCCGTAAGAGGTGGTCTTCTAGACCCACTGACTAATGAAGATTCCGACCTAATGCAGAAATCTGCTTACAGGCTACTTCCTCTGAGATGATGGGGCCCGCAAGAGTTCAGAGTGGGGGCCGCTCCGGGTTCGGGCTGGGCGGCCGTCGCTGCCCCTGGCTCCATTTCAGCCAGTCCTCAGGGCGCCCACCCCAGCAGCTGAACGCCGTTCTGGGCCCTTCGTTATTGGGAAGGGCCCCTGGGCCCCAGGGAAACAGGACTTTCAGGAACTATAAATAAGGATTTTGAAATCTTTTGCTGCCTTCTGGGAAGAGAAATCCCTTTATCCTAGGAGTCTTTCTTTGACTCATTGTGAAGTTCCGGAAGTAGCAGCCCGTGGCACATTCCTTACTGAGAGAGCACATGACATCAAGTGTGACTTAGGAAAAAAATCTGGTCTCCGGTGAAGTCCTGTGTGGAGGTAGCACAGCCCGGCAGTCAGGGTTGACGGGTCCAGCAAGTAGAATTCCAAAACAGTCCCCAAGATTCTTGGCCCTGGCCCTGCTACAGTCCCATTCTCTGGAGTGTGCGCCCGACCTGTGACTGTGACAGGATGGCACTCCCAGGACTAGGTTGCCCATCAGTTGACGTGTGTTAATAAAAAGGAAGGTTATCCGGGGTGGGGAGCCTAATTGAAGAAAGAGAGCCTTGAAGAAAGAGAGTCTTCTGACAGCTTTGAAGGAGCAGGTGGCCAGTGAGCATGTCAGAGGAGACCCCAGGCCAGGTGGACACTTTGATTTGAGGAGCTGAGGCTTTTCTCTCCTTCATATGCTCACCCGAGTCTCCTCCAGGGGTTGGCTCCCACAGAGGGAATCCTTAGCAAATGTTCATGAAGCAAGCACTTGTTGGCATGTTCTATGAAGGGGAGCCCTAAAGCAACGCTTGGAAGGCCCCGGGAGATCATTCTGGCATCCCTCCCTCCTAACAGCCCCCAAGCCTCTGAACAGACTCCCAGGGCTTCAAGCCAGAGGCAGTCGTGTCACAGTAAAAAAAGACCCCCACCCTTGGCACATCATTTCACCTCCCCTGGCCTGTTGGAGGGGCTGGATCAGGCTGCCACCCAGCTTCCTTGACTCGTGAGGCTGTAGAAACGTTGACTCGGACATTCAGCAGGCATATCATTTCTGCTCTGACAGTGCCCCCGTTTCACACCCTTGTGTCTCCAGGTGCGCTTTGGAGCTGAAGTTCGTGACAACACAGGACTGCAGCAGGGGTGGTTTTGAACTCAGACCACTCTCCTCCACACTATCTTGCTCTGATAGTCTCTTCATCTGGCCTCTGCTTTCCTGTAGCCTGTTTCCTAACAGGGCTCGCTGCAGCTGAGCCGCTGGCCCGGTGCCTGTTCCTTTTGTTGCTAATTTCTTGAGCAGATTTCTTGAGCTCCCCTGGCCTTCCTTCTCAGAGACATTCCGATCCAAGTCCTCTTCTAGCCAAGTCAGAGCTGCAGCCCCATAAGCAGGCTGTCCAAGGACGCCGTAGCCCCAGGCTGGGCCCTTGCTTGGAGGTGGGCAGCTGGGACACTGCGGGAGGTCACCCCACGTGTTTGGAGATTTCTGTGCCTTTGTAAACCACTTGGAGCATGAGCAGGTCAGCCAGATAAAGATAGATAAATAGAAAGCAGCGGCTTCATCCCAAATACTGAGACATAATGTTCCTCTCACATCCTTCCAGGAAAAGACAAGTGCTCCCGGGAGCCTTTCGAGGACCAAAGATGTCTCTGCAAAGGCAGACACGGAGAGGTGGAGGGGAGACGGCGAGTTGTCTCTGCTGCCTGCCCTGTGCTTTCAGTGCTTGGCTTGGCCGCCGCCCCGGGGAGCACGCTGCTGCTTGGAAATAGTTTGCAGCAACTCCCCGAGTTCTGAAGGTATTTGCAGAGGGGGAGGCGAGGGCGAGAAGGGGAAAAAAAACCAAACCCAGACCATTTTGCATCCTGGGGAGCCCTGAATTCCCCCCCCCCCCATGGAATGGCTTTGGTTTCTGCTTTCAGATATGTTCGAACCAGAGTCCTTGAGAGAAGAGAACTTTGGAAGAAGGCGGACTCGGAGCTCAGATGAGAATCCGGGGAGCAGACACTCAGCAGTGGCCCCTCACCCACAGGACTGTGCTGCCTGTGACAGCTAACCTGAGGATGCACCAGAGTGCCACTGAATAATCCTGGGCTCCTTGAGTCAGTCCTGTCTGACTGCAGGTTAAGTAAGGGGGAGGGAAGTTCTACAATGAAGCATCATGCTTGTATCTTCATGAAAGGACCAGGGGCAAGGCGCCCCGTCTTTCTGGCCAGCTTGTCTTGCCAGCTCAAAGGAGGGCTGTCATTAAGATGGAGCAGGGGAACGTGAGACTGGAGTGTAATTACTCACGGGGGCTACCCCGGAAGCCAGGCCATGTGGTTGCCCGGATGTAGCCTCCTGGAAGCTGGAACATCCGAAGGACAGCCTGTCACTGCCACAAAGACCTTTTGAGAAGCTGATCGCACACCCTTATCAGCTAAGGGTCTGAGCTGGTGCAGGGCACACCTGCACCCCACCTCCATCTTCAAGGGCAGCTACCGGGTGCAGCCGGTCTGGGCCAGAGCTAGAAGAGGCCATAAAGGGAGTGCAGAGCCGCTAATGCTTTGTCCAGACCTCTCTCCTAAAAGATTAATTGTCTTTGGAGCTGGAATTCTTTGCCTTTATTTTCCCCAGCAGCTGGGCCTCCGCAGGCTGCCCAGGGTGCTCCCCTCCTGAGGAGGAATGACCTTCTGGGGCAGGGGGTTGGTTGTCGGGGCTGAGCGGGGTTGGGAGCCGCTCCTACTCCCTATTTTTCTTCCTTTGGGAACTCTCAGTGCTAAAAACAAGCATTCTGAGAACCATATTTTTCTGGGTTAAAGGTGAAAAATGCAGCATTTCCTCCAAGTGGAAAGCTCTGGGGCTGCCAGCTCCGGGCACATTTCCGAGAGCCTTCCTCCCACTCAGGGAGGAGGCGGCCTGCTGGCTGGGGCGGAGGGATGAGGTGGGTGGTGAAGGAAGGCGAGGAGGGGAGTCGGAAGGAAAGCACCAGTTACTCTGAAACCAGGGCAGGGAGTGTATGGAAACCTGAGGCCTGTTTGTGTTGGCGCGGGCCGGGAGGCTGGGACAGGACCCGGTCCGGAAATGAAAAGCAAATAAGAGGGTGGGCGAGCGGGCGGCCATTCGGAGTGGTGCCGCCAGGCCGGGGTCATCAGGCTGCCACTCACGGGCTTCTGGGACAGTGTGGGGATGAACAAGACCCCGCCCCCAGGCCTTCCAGAAAGAAATCCCGCAACTAGACTTAGAGGAAACAGGCAAGAACATCCCCTGTCCTCACCCCATCTTCAGCCATCCTTGCTTAGAACACATGAAAGCCTGAGGAATTTTCTCAGGTCCTGACCGTGGGACAGAAGCTCTTTAAGTGCTCATGGTTCATGATATCCTTCCCGGACAGGACGGGCACTGCGTTCACCTCCCACTCAGCGCCCTGGCTCCTCAGGGAGCCAAGAGCCCAGGAAGCTTCTTCAACATTCTCTCCTGGGAGCCACTGCCCAAGAGCAGTTCCTGTCCCACGGCTGGTTCCCCCTCCTCAGAATAACAGCATGGCTGCCAAGTACCAGGCAACAAGTTGAAGGAGGAGGGAGAACAGGGCCCAGCAAATGGGGCTGGAGGAGGGGCAGATATGGCCCCATGGGCCGGCCACCGACATCTTCACAGACCTCCTCCAGGTTCTCCTAGGGAGAATGGCCAGGGGCCACCTCACCCTGACTGCATGTCTTGCTGTGGCAGACTGACTGCATCCATGGCCCGGATTTGGATTTTTCACGCTCAC
Organism: Suricata suricatta; assembly: GCF_006229205.1. NCBI lineage: Eukaryota > Metazoa > Chordata > Mammalia > Carnivora > Herpestidae > Suricata > Suricata suricatta. The sequence continues at coordinate 118,492,898 of NC_043705.1, forward strand.
TGTATCTTGCCCTCTGTCAGTGACTTAGTCTCTCTCCTACAGAGGTGTGGTCTAGTTCTTCATCTCCTACATGTATGGACTTTGACCAACAGTATGTGGCAGTTCCAAACCTAGGCTGTCAAAGGCCTTCCACCTTCAGTCCATTCTTTGCCCACTTCTCCAGTAAGAAAGGCATGTCAGCCTAGCCACTGGTCCCACAGGGAGGTGAGAGCCACACGGAGCAGACTCAAGTCACCTCATCATCTGAGCTGAGGCCATTCCTAAATCAGCCAACTGCCACCATGTGAACAGGTCCAGCCGGGACTGGAACCACCTGTCCAAGCCTGGCTGAGAGCTGCCAGACTGACTGCTTAGGGCATGAGAGCCATCAGTCCTTACTGTGGTATGCCCCTGAGGTTTTGTGGCTGCTTGGCATGCAGGTTTTGTAGCAATAGATAACAGACGGAGGAAATTGGGCACCCCCAGACCCAGCTGGAGATCGTCTCAGCTCTCTGGCCATTGACCCCAAGCCCGATTCCTTAGCTTCAGAACGAAGTTTTTATCCCCACAACCACCTCCACTATAAACCCATCCCATATCTCCTGGGTTTTGTTCACTGAAAGGGTGAAAAAAAGCCTTGCTCTTGGCTTAGGGTATACTGTCTCTTACCATGTTCTCTGATCCTGAGTTCCCCGATGGGTAGTTCCTTGTGGGTCACTCTATTCTGGTGCCCTCTTGTCAGCAGGATCCCTGCGGCCCCCAGTCCCCCATGGTGTCACCCTTGCTCATCCTTCTGGACCCGCCAGGGGGTGGGGGAAGGTAGCTCACAATTCTTATCAGTGTCTACTCTTTTGTTTTTTGTTCCCACGACCTCCCCCTGCCCCATGGCATTTTTCTCTGGATGACACCTGCAGGGGAAAGCTCATCTCCAACACAACTCCTGTGGCTTCAGCTCAGCTGGATATTCCGCTAAAATAACAATGGTTTTTGTTTGTTTGTTTGTTTGTTTGTTTTGTTTGGCTGGAGGCCATGGATTCAAACTGTGCTAGGAAAGCAGCCTCAATGGTCCTAGAAGTCTCCAAGGAAACGGTGTTGAGGTGACTACATTGTCTGATCAATTTCCTGAAGGGGCAGAAACTACAGATATGTTGGCTTAAGAAAGGTAAACTTCTGGGCTCAGAAAATGGCACAAAAAATTGTGCAAAGACATGAAAATCTACAAAGAGTTCAGGAAAATCTACAAAGAGTTCGGGAAATTGTGTAGGATGCAGACTGAAGGATGTAAGAAGATAACAGTATGTTGCTTCTGAATTTTCTAAGCTGATCGCTACCAGGAAGATTTTGAAATTAACTAAAATAGGGCACAAAACAAACAAACTGGTCCAGCTTTCCACCACCTGGCTTTCCTGCAACCTGAACTCCCAAGGTGACCTCCACCCCGAGAGAAGAAATTACCGCGGCTGTTGCTGTTACTACTCTTGTCATTATTACCTCCATTGCTATTTCTCTAGGAGGGAGGGTCCTGGTCATCAAAGGTCCCAAAGGCAGGAGGCAGAAGGCTGACACACAAAATAAATATATTTATTTTTCAAAAAATATATATTTTTCTTATTTTAGAAAGAGAGAGACAGCAGGGGGGGAGGGAAGGAGAGAGGAAGAGAGAGAATCTCTTCTCACAGGCTCCACACTCAGTGCAGAGCCCAACTTGGGGATCGGTCCCACAACCCTGGGATTGCTACCTGAGCCAAATCAAGAGTCAGACGCTCAATCGCCTGAGCCAGACCGGTGCCCCATTTTTCAGAATTCTTAAAGTGCCCACACTGCGCTTCTCCTAAAGCTTGGATCTTTGCTGCACAAGTGGTGCATACAGAAGAGGCAAGTCATGATGGACTAATTATAGGCTCTTACACGAATTGGATCACATTTCCCTTCTCTCTGGGGACAGTGTTCATCTCACCTTTCCCTTAGCAAGTCCCGTCCTGGAGACCTGCCAGTGAGCCAGCTGCCTGCAGGGTCACAAGCACAGGGACACGGCCAATGGCTGATAGGAAGCAGCCCCAAGTCGTGTCTGGTTCTTGCCCAGACCCTTGGACCACGCTGAGGGCTCGCCGTGCCCCAGAACAGCCTTAGGATCCCCACTGTAAGACTTGCAGGGATCCTTTCCACCGCTCCTTACTAATTGTGTTAGTGTCCCTTTGTGGCACCGCCTCTGCCAGGATCCATAACCCCACCCCCAAATGAATACCAGACCGAATGAAAGAGTTCTAGCCTTCTTCATCTCTTTTATTCAAATTAACTACAGACATCCCCCCTCGCTTGAAACAAAAATGACAGTGACCCACCTCAGTAACACAGGTGCCTTTTAATCTGCTTATTTTGGAAGCTCCACATTCATCTCCTTGAGCCATCAACATTTACCTAAAGAGAATGGTCAGCTCCCCAAGGTGTTCACCCCAAGTTACCTATCCCACTCCAGATGCTGCCAAAAGGGCCCAAACAAGTCTCTTTTGGGAGAAAATTTTTTGGAAGTGTGCAAAGAATTCAGGGTTGTCCATGCCAACTGGCAAAAGTATACTGTGTGGATAATCTGCAGCTATAAAAATATACACATACAAAAAGACAGCTACAAAATCATGGTGCCCATCTTAGATTTGCATTATAAAAAGTAGGGATTTTTCATTCAAGGTAAACTTTGGGGGGCAGCATTATAATTGTGATCCCATGCCTAGTCTCCCCTCATCCTTATTTTCATGGAATCCTCAAAGCAGACTGAACTAGCCAGTGAGGAGTGGAAGGGATTAATCCTAAAAATTCATGGACCAAGGTGAGAAATTCGAGGTTCAAGGTCAAATGGTCATTCTGCTGTCAGTAAGAGTGTCATGAGTCAGGGAAGGAGGGAAGTATTTAAATACTGCCCTTTTGGGTCTCTATTTTTTTTTTCTTTCTTTTTTTATGCACTATGAATCACAACACAGTCATTGAGCTACAGCAGACAGGCTCTGGAATTTGCATTGATGTGTGATCTCTGGCAGCCCCTACACATTCAGTGGACAAAATTCGATGCTTCCTACACAGAGTATTCCTCTGGGTTTGGGCCACAGAGTGTCAGCAGGAAAGGCCACGCGGGGACTCCTGTCTTGGTCCTCGTTTCTCATCAGGGTGTACTTTCTCCTTGATGAGAGGAAACACACCTGGTCCCCGTGCCTCTGTGTGTGGCATCAGGCAGGGCCTCGGGGCCCCTGGGACTCTCAGGATAGAAGGCCATGTCCCTTGGGCAAGGCCAGCTGGTGTTACTTGGCTCCACAAGTGTTGATGTTTTTCCCATCCACGGCGTCTTCCACGAGGGAGATGTGGTAATCAGTGGACAGGGTAAAATGAGAAATACAGCCCACAAGGCCTCGCATGTATTGCCTGTTAGTGTGCAGAGCAATTTCCTTCATTCCACCTGCCAGAAAGCAAGAGGGAGATGAGGTGAGCCAAAGGGGAGGACGTCTCTTTAGGACACTTGAGTGTCTACTGACCTAGTGATGAGTGAGGGTTGTGAGCCCCTTGAACAGTGCACAGCATCTGTCCAATTAATGATTACCCTTGAGGGAACACATTGACTTCTACCCAATCTGACGCTATTTATTTACACCCACCTCGCATGTGATTTCTGACCCAACTGACTACTGACAGTCAAAGAGTATCTGGTAAATTTTGAAATGTTGTATAATGTCAACAAGATGTAGCACATAGTTAAATGTGATGTCATCTTAAACAGAAAGAAATACACTGACATTGAATGCTTTCAATTCAGTGCACTTTTAGGAAATATCATATGGGGGCGCCTGGGTGGCTCAGTTGGTTAAGCAGCTGACTTCAGCTCAGGTCATGATTTCATGGTTCATGGGTTTGAGCCCCGCATCAGGCTCTGTGTTAACAGCTCTGAGCCTGCTTCGGATTCTGTGTCTCTCTCTCTCTGCTCCGCCCCTGCTCATACTCTGTCTCTGTCTCTCAAAAATGAAATTTAAAAAATTTTTTAAAAAAAGAAAGAGCATATGGAAAGAGATGTGTCTGCAGTAGCCATTCAGAGAAACACCACTCATTCTAATTCTGAGAGGGCCCAGAAAGACCCTCCTTCCTCAGGGGGAATGTTCAGAGCTATATTAAGCAGATTCCTGTTCTATAAACAAGAAAAGCATGGTTTTCCTGGTGGCTCAGCCCAAAGCACAAAAGCATCTAAGTACTTCCTGCCCCCTCAGCAATGAGTCAGAAGTTCAAAAAATGGAAGAACAGAATATCTGGCAGGCTTCCCAATTCCCAAGTATTTGATCCAGTGAAATGCGCCACATTGGGCAGCCCCTCCATGACAAATGGAAGACTAATGCGGCGGCACTGGCATAATTTAGACTTAGTCACGGGTCACTTACCCACATACAGAGCTCCGTTGATGTTGAGCTGCCTCATCATGCCAGGTGATTTGCCGGTTCTGGCCCCGTAGTCATCCACCGTTATCTTTCCAGACTGGCCATCCCTGTAGAAACCGTGATTTTTTGGAGCTTCATTCAATTACCATCCATTTTAACAAAACTGCATTCAAGTACCTACTCGATGCCAGGCACCATGCTAAATGATAGAGATGCAAAAACGGACAAAAAATGTCTGGCCCTCAGGAGTTTATGGTCTACCGAGGCAAACCAAAAAATCAAATTGTAAACAATATCATGTCCACACTCTACGGTAGAGAAATGCCAGGATGCTGTGGAATTACACGGGAGAAGGGAAGGTCAGGGGAAACCTCAGAGGAGATCATGTCTGAGTTTCAAAGGCTGGGTAGGTCAGGTGAAGGAGGAGGGTAACGCAAGCAGGAAGTGGCAATGTCAAAGGGAGAAAAGACAGGGGAGTGGTTGGTACAGGTTGAGCAGAGAGAATTCTGGAAGTGGGAGTAGAGCAGCCAGAAGCAGACGGGGAAAGGCATTTCTGCTAAAGGGAACCAGAGGTCGTGATGGCACGTGGTGTGTTTGAATGCTATTGTAAGCAAAACAGGAAGCCAATGAAGCAGGTATTGTGGAGGGAGGCTTACTCAAGGGGAGGACAAAGAACAGCTTAGAAGTTTCTAAAGGATTCCAGGAGTCACCCAAAAAGGACTCTGGGCACATTGGAGTGGAGGTGTTCATCTGTGACAAGGACTTTAACCGTTTTCTAAGCTGGTTTCCAAGACTTCCCAGCCCTATGACCTTCCTCAAAAAACTGCCTCTGTTTGTACAGCTCTTGGAGGAGGTGGATCAACCCAAGTTGCACTTTTTTTTTTAAGGAGTTCATTATTGATCTTCTAATGTTCCCTTTTTTTTTTTTAATAGCAAACTGTTATTTCTTAGGTTAATAGCCTCTTTCCTCTCTGACAATTGTAATGCATTTTATCATTTTTTATTCAAATCTGTTTCCCTCAACTTGCTTGGTTATGTTAAGTTGTTGTGATATCCATCTTCTACATTGGAGGCTTTTTTCAAATGCCCAGTGATTCCTGACGGCCACTTCATAGGTAAGTGAAGAAAACAAAAGCACTAAAAAGCAGACTGGAAGCTCTGTGTGCAGGATGGGTTCTGGTGGCTGTGGCTTCATTGTGCTACGGTCTGGCTCAATCATTCTCTTGGGGGACACCTGAATTTTCTACTTTCTTTACTGTGGAGTGTATACGCATGGCTGCCAGGGTTCTATAATCTCACGGGCGAAGAATTCTAGGGTTCTTACTGTCCAATATATGAGCTTGCACACAGCCCCCAGCCTGGTATACACTAGTCTGGTACTTAGCTATGCCTAGTGCCTCCCAATCCAGACCCTTATTTTACTTTCTCCAGAGAACTGCCTTTCATTATTTCCCCATGATTAGGGAAAGGGCGGGGTGCCAAATATGTGAAGTAGAAAAGGAGTTTGAGTTCTAACTTTTCAAGTAAATTCAAGGACATTTTTTAAAATCAATCTTCCTGCTTTGAGCCCCTCCTTCACCTTCCAGAGGTTCCTGGCCCTACCTCCTTTTTGGGGGGCACAATAATATAAATCTGTTGCCTCAGTCTTACATCTTGGTAGCAACTCTTCCAGCAACCAGCTCTAGAGGTAATTCTGTTCTGTCCTCACCTCGAGACTACATACTGCCTCCCCATTTGGGATATGCTTTTTTAGAATCTCCTACCTGAATGCTGTGATGGGCAATGCTGTGAAGGGCAAGTTTGTCTTGCCTAACCTGCCATTTTCTCCCCTCTATTACTCTAAAAAATTCCATTTTTCTCCTATTTCATTTCATCAATTCTAAGAATTTTTCATTTTTTTACATCTCTGAAATGAGGATACATTTTATAACCAGTAGCTTCTTAGATTTGAAAAAATATGATATCAACTTCTAATATAATAAGTAATGTACTTCATTACTACATTCATTACTTATTGCCTATGGCCTCCCTTAGAATGCAAGACCATCAAGGCAAGGGTGATGGTATTATTCAATGATGTGTCTCATGTGTCTGGAATAGTATATGGCTCACTACAGCAGATGAATGAACAAGTGAATGTGTGAAGCTTCAACATCCTCATCTGAAATGGGAGTAACTAAGTCTATCCTACAAGGCTGCTGCAGAAATGGGAATTATACATGCAAAACATGGAGCATGGTACCTGAAATGTAACTGCTCTATGCAGAGTGGTAGAGGAAGATGTTGCCATTGTTATCAACACCATCATCATTCTCATCCATAAAATAAAGATCATAAAACCCAACTTGCTGTGAATATTAACCAAGATAAAGTCTGTAAGACATCTGGCATCTTAAAGAGCCTTAATAAATGAAGATTCACTTTCTCTTTTCTGCTAGGATGAATTCCTACAAGACCAGGGTTACTCAGAGCAAGGCAATATAGAAAGCAGAGCTCTTCTTGGAGATCTCATCTTCATTAATTCTTCTACTTCTGACCCTGAAGCCCACTTTAGAGAATTAAGGTATTCATCCAGCCCTTCTAGTTATAGTTGAATCCCATGGCCTTAGCCCAGATCCTGCTTGGATCCGTTGTACCATCCCTTCTAGGCCTATCTGCTCCTCTGGAACACAATTTATAATATCTCCTTGAGTCCTCCCATCTCTCCAGTTCCTCGTTAGTTCCTTCTGTTCAGCCCTCACTGCAATCTAAGACCCACAAGCAGAGATATCAATGATGACAGTAATAACAGTCATGTCTGCTAACTCATTTTCGTGGTGCCAAGCTCAATGCTTTGACATTGGAAGTCCTTCTGTTGGAATATGCCTTGTGTTATCCCTTTAAAACATCTGAAATCCTAGCTGGGGTGGGCTGCCACACCATGGGGTGGGATGGAAAGAGCTTTGATTTAAGATTCTAATCTTGGTTCTGCTCACAGAGAGTTGTATAGTCTTGGGAATGCCACTGACCTCTGTTTTCTTAGATGCCTAGGAGGTGCCTAGAATTCCCACCAGTGTGTACCTTGATGAGTGTAATCAAACCACAACAATTTTGAGGATTTAACAATCCTTCTACAATGTCTATTCTACCAACCTTCTCTATTCAAGGAAATTGACAACAGGTGTTCTTTGATGTTCCCAGGATGGGAGTTAAAGGGATCATATGTGGTAAGTATTTCATATTCCTTTGGATGATTCTGAGTGAGGCCTTTTACAGATGAGTAAAGACAGAAATATGAAGAACTTCGAAGCCACATTGTAGTATCTTGAAGTTGAGTTGAACTATGAGCATTTAAATTTAAATTCTAGAATATATTTGAGATAAACACTATAAATACTCACTATGGGGAAAGACATTTCCTTTTTCCAACCAGAGTTAGGGCTTCATAAAAATCACTATATCTTTTCAAGGGCTCTCTGAACCACCTGGGCAGTTGCCATGGCTCTGCCTCTTTATCTTTACACATCCTTGCAGGCATCCGAGGGAGGCCAAGTGGGCAGGAGAGTGGGGTCCAGCAAGGCTACTCCCACCACAGCCTATCTGTGAGTTGACCAGGAAACTGATCATGGTGACCCTATGTTCCCTGAGCCTTACTCATGACCTCACCCGCCAACCTCCCCAGGAAGGGCTATGGCAAATACACAGAAAACCTGAACCAAAGACTCTGTTCAGTTCATCTCCTAGAACCTTCATCTGACAGAACAAGGATGAATTTTTTTTTTTTTGCATTTCTTCTTTTCAAAAAAAATTAATTAGTTTATTTTTTTAAATTTAAATCCAAATTAGCATATAGTACAACAATGATTTCAGGAGTAGATTCCTTAATGCCCCTTACCCACTTAGCCCATTCCCCCTCCCACAACCCTTCAGCAACCGTCTGTTTGTTCTCTTATTTAAGAGTAAGAGTGACATTTTTTTATAGAGCTAAATTTAACCCTGGTGCTATCTGGTTTCTCAGAATATACTGTTAAGAATATTGGACACAGGTCATAAAACTAATTTTAAAGGAATTATTCACTCAAAGTTAGTCAAGGTAGTGACCTCTGTGAGAAGGAAAATATGTAATCAGGTCAGGTTACACACAGATTTTAAGGCTCTGTAATGTCAAAAAGAAAAAAAAAATAGGCAATTGCCTACACAATGGGATTTGAAGCATTTCTCAAAGTCCACATGCCCTGAAATCCTATCCCAGTAGGGATATCTAGATCTCACTAGACAGCAAGGCCCCCTTCCGCTTTAGCCATCAAAGCGTTTTTTCTTCAGAAGGTCACTGTCAAGTAAAGATTTGGGAGTTCAGCCTCTCTAGCCTGCCAGTATTTGGGAAAAGTAAGGTGGAAATTAGTAACAAAGGGTCCTGAAAGATGTAGTAGGATGCCAGGCAACGTTGGGAACAGGACCCTGGGGCAAAGGGACATGGATAGCACATCCACCTCTGTGTCACCCTTTGGTAGGTACTTACCTAACAGCCTTGACTCGGTGCCATCGACCGTCATTGAAGGAGCCATTAACCATGATGGATGCCACACCACTGCCCAGGTTATAGCTAACAGCGTGAGGGAAGAACAAGACAGACAGAATAAAGTACTGAAGTACAGGCAGCCAGCCACCCACAAATGTTTCTCATTGCAAAAATTCTTTGGAACTCAGAATACAGTTTCCTTAACACAAAACAAAACAACGTTATAAAAAAGCATTAGGTTTCCAGCCTGGGTCATGAATGATCCCCTTCCCCCGCAAAAAAATTTTTCTTTAAATTTTAATTGTAATAAAATATACATAACATAAAATTTACCATTTTAACTGTTTTTAGGGGTAGAGTTTAGTAGTGTTAAATATGTTCACATTGTGCAAGCAATAACCAAAAATCTTTTTATCTTGCAAAACTGAAACTCTGCACCCCATAAGCTACAACACACGAACAACATTCTACTTTCTGTGACTCTGACAACTCTAGGTCACATAGAATCATACAGTGCTTGTCACTTTGTGAATAGCTGATTTCATTTAGCATATCATCCTCAAGGTGTTTGTTTTTTTGGGCACCATGTACAGAAGCATCAGTACCAGGAACAAGAAGGGCTTTATCATTTGTAATGTGTGGGGCTAGGTGAAATAATGTCTCCCAAAAATTAACGTTCACCCAGAACCTCAAAATGTGACCCTACTTGGATATAGGGTCTTTGCAGATGTAATTAGTTTATGATGAAGTCAGACCAGGTTAGGGCAGCTCTAAATCCAGTGTGTTCTTATAATTTTGGACAAAGAGAGCATGCAGGGAAAATTCCACATGAAAATGGAGGCAGAGATTGAAATGATGCATCTATAAACCAAGAAACACCAAGAACTGCCAGCTACCAGTGCTACCTGAGAGAAAGGGATAGAACATTCTCCCTCAGAGGCCCCAGAAGGAACCGACCCTACCAACACCTGTGTGTCGGACTTCTGTCCTTCAGAACAAAGAGAGAATATATTTCTGTTTGTTTTTTTTTTTTTACGTCATCCAACTTGTGGTAATCTGTTATGGCAGCGCTCAGAAACTAATTCATGTGTTTTCACTTTTTGAAAACCAAAAATAAAACAGTGTTGCGGAAGAGGCTGAACCCCAAAGGGATCAGGGGAATTCACCTGAAAATCCCAAAGCTAATGTATAGGACTTAACTTGGTGTCTTATCTGCCCCTCCCTCCCCATTTTTCTCTGATATCAGGTCAACTCGGTAGTATTGTATCTCCTAGTACAGTTTCCAGATACCCTCAAACTCTTGGGGTATCAGAAGACAGGCACATGTTGTTTACGAGAGAAAAATATTTCTCTTAGTCCATTGCTCATTCAATAATTCTAATTTAATTCAATTCAACAAACATTTGGTGAGTAACTAAACTACTCCAAGCTGGGCACTGGGCTGACTGCACAGACCTCCCCTTGATAATGTAATAAAGCCTATGTAATCATGCTCTTCAAAGACAATGTGTTCCACTAGGGCACCTCTCTCTTCATCTTAGAAGAGGACGTATCTCTCCATTACTTCACTGGCCAAGAATTAGGAATGTTGAAAGGAAACCTGGATTAGTTGCTGAGCTCTTGCATGCACTCACTCTGAGAAGAGAGCAAGGACAGAATGCACTTTCCCACAGGGAAAGCACTATTGGTCCTTTCTGTAATAATGGAGCTCAATGGAGTCACAGGCCCATAGACACTGAACCAAGCATAGAACCTGGGTGACTTGACAAACTAGGAGACACAGGGGTCACTCTGATCCTGAAAAGTTTACTGCTTTCTAATGAATTTTCCCACATCCAGTGTCCCCTTTTATGAAGCAGCCTGCAGGTGGAATTGTCAGATTTCATTATTTAGTGGCCAAATACTTCTGGAAGAAATGAATGAGTATGCAGCAGGGCCAAGAGCTGCTTGGCAGAAACTTTGACTAGGCGGCCTTTTTTGAAAGGTAGCACAGGGTAACAGAAAGAGTATCAGCTCCTGGATCATCGGACTAGCCAGCCTTGATCCCCAGCACTGCCAATTACTAGCTCTGTGACCTTGGCCATTTGCCTGACCTCTCTGAGCCTGTTTCCTCATCTGTGAAATAGGGGTAATAATACCTTCCCTGAAGGATTGTAGGGAATATTATATATAAAGAGCACAGCACACAGTAGGATCCATGAGCCCACTACCCCAAATGTATGTGGTCTTTAAGGCAGCTCATGTCCAGGGTTGACAACACATCTGCAGGAACCAGCAATAAGGAGAAAGTTGCCACCAAGAGTTAAACTAACCAGGCCTCTCCTGGAAGAGTAGTCATGTGTGAGAGTAAACCAACAGGCTGTAAATATGTAACTAAACAGGCCAGGAACACCCAGTTTCTGAATCAGGGTGACTTGAATATAATCTCAGGGACACCAGACTGGAACGTGATTGTAATTCAGTAAATGGAAACCTTTAGCTGATAATGCTCCTGTTCGTGCAAAGAGCCAGAAAGTGCTCAAAGGAGTCAACACTGAACTTGGCAGACAGGAATCCAGCCCTCATGGTGGGGTGGCGGTTGGAGGGGCCACTTGGTTGGCATCTCCATGACCTGACTCTCCAATACCCACCAGCACTCTATCTGACCCTCCAAATAGCCTCCATGCTTCTCCAGACACTCTGTCACCCTGAAATATCTCTTTGCTTTTCGCCATGATAGAAGACCAAGAACAGTGGTTCCCTGCATCGAGCGAGGACGTGAGGGAGCTTTCCTGGGAAAGGGAAATGTTCTCTATCTTGTTCTGGCGGGGGCGGGGGGGGGGGATGACACAGGTGTCTACATGTGTAAAAATTTACCAAAGTCAGGGGAGTCTGGGTGGCTCAGGTCATGATCTCACAGTCGGTGAGTTTGCGCCCCTGGATCGGGCTCTGTGCTGACAGCTCAGAACCTGGAGCCTGCTTCAGATTCTGTGTCTCCCACCCTGTCTGCCCCTCCCTCCTTCTCATTCTCTCAAAAGTAGACATTAAAAAAAATGATAAAATTTACCAAATTCATCAAGCTGTACACCTAACATTTGTGTACTTGATGCAAATTATACCTCAGGTGTTTTTTTTAAGGTGGAAACATAGGAATGCACGAATAAATGAACAAATGAATGTATGTCCGACTTCTCTATCAATGCCTTGTGAATCTGGTTAGCCTGAATCGATTATTCTGATCCAAATTTACCTACCTTGCTGTGCACGAGGAGCTATGGAGCTGAGCACCAAGGTGGCCGCCTGGAAGAGGCTTTTGGGAACCACTGGGCGCCTCCCCGCGGTGACCCCCTGCTTAGTCATGCCCTCTTTGCACTGCAGCACAGGGCACTTGGCTAATGGCACATTTCTGCCTTTTTCTCTCTTGCCTGAAAATGTTATCAAGTCACATGGACATAGTGGGAAAGACAGTCAAGTGACTGTCACAAACCTGCTCCCAGGGTTTTCTGCCCCATCTCCAGTCATAAAGCATAATGAAACAAAACAGCCAGTATCCACACACTCTGATTCCCTTTCTGCTACTTAATCTTGCACACAGAAACACAGAGAACATTTGCTCAAAGATCACGATTTGAATAATCATTACTGCTAACTACTAGATATGCCACCCTGCCTTATGTGAATTAACTCATTCCATCCTCACAACTGTTTCCTTTCACAGAGGTCAGGTGACCTGCGAGAAGTCACTCGGCCAAGGGAATGGTGCAGATCTGACCCAGAAGCCCACGCTTTTGATCATTTCAGACCCTGTTTCTTAGGGCATGGTTCCTGATGGTTTTCAATCGGATGCTGGCACCCACTAGGACCTGGTCCATCAGAATCTCAGAGGGTGGTCCCCTGACTCTGTGCACAGACATTTTCAAACCACTGGCCTGAACTCTAATTCCTTTCTCTGCCCAGCCTCCTTCAGCCACCCGTCCTATGTTGGTGCTGGGTGAATGGATGTGGGAAGTAACTGTCCAGACAAAGGAAACACAGCACAGACAGCAAGGTGGTGGCCCCAGGCCCAAGGGCCAGCGCAGATGTGTGCCTTGGTGGGGGCGAAGCGAGGGATCCCTTACACAGAACATGCCAGAACTCCAGGCTTAAATGAAAAACACTGGGCCCATTTTCAGAATCCCAAGGAAGAACTGGTAGCCTAAGAAAAATGACTGGGATTGGGGAGTTGTCAGAAGGGTGCCCTGGGGGTGTGGGGAGTGGGAGGCTGGCCAGCTTCGGGAGCCAGAGGGAGCGCTGTGCCGGGTGGGCCCTGGGCCGAGCTCCCCTGACCCGGCGGAGTGGATAGATTTTAGCTGGCGGCTTAGGGGGAAGTGGGGCCTCCCACCCACGGCCCAGCTACTGTTTCAGTTCCCTTTTCTGGGCACAATCAAGTACTTGAGGCCTTGGTGAGGTTAACCACAGGAAAACCACAAGAAAATGGCTTCGCAGCAGCCAGCCTGAAAGTGGGGTGTGAAGAGCTCTGCCTTTGACCTCGGGGCCAAGCTGGGGGGGAGGGGGCCCAGACGGTGAGAACTGCCAGTCTCTGGCCTCCAACCACATGCGCCCTCACAGGAGCCCGGCAATCCTGTGTGCTCTGTTGTCTGGGGGCAAGTGACATCTCCTCTCAGAAGGCCTTTTATTTAAATCGAAAAAAGACTTAATGGTTATTCTACTCTGGCTGTCGGTAATCCCAGTGCCTGAGCCCCAGAAGCCCCAGGATTAAATCGTCCTCTTCTCCACAGGTCAGTCATCTTTGTTTTAATGCCAACTGATGTCCTATCATGTAGTAAATTTGTGCTACTCACCAAAGGAGGAATTAAAAAAAGAGAAAGCCAGAGAAATTCCCACCCCCATAAAGTAGATAGATGATCTAGAGACCATGCAGAGGTTTCAAACCTTAGCAAACACAGAATCTCTTGGGGAAACTGTTAAAACAGACTGCTAGGCAGCCCCTAGAGTTTTTCTGGTTCTGTAAGTTGGTTGGGGGGGGGAGGGAGACGGCAGCAGGGGGCTGAGAATCTGCATTTCTAACAAGTTCCCAGGTGACACTAATGCTCCTAGTCCAGAGACCACGCTTGGGGAAGGGGTGCAAAGAGAGACAGAGAATTTTCAGCAGGTTCCATGGTCAGTAAAAAGCCAACATGGGGCTTGATCCCCGGCCCTGGGATCACAGCCTGAGGTGAAATCAAGAGTTGGACACTCAACCCACAGAGCCCCCCAGGTGCACCTCGACAAGTTATTTCTAACCTCAATTAGGATGCATCATCACAATCTCTACAGAAGCTTTTTCATATCACATGAGCCAGTGCCTGTCCTGGAAAACCCCAGCTCCCACCCAGTGGGGTAGGGAGCAATGGTCTAGAGAATCCTTTTGCCACTTCACAGCTATCCATTTGACACATTTAAGAACAGTCTAAAGTCACTCGAAAGAGGTAAGAACTTCTGGGACTGCCTTATCAATATCACACAAGAAGCATTTACAAACATCCAAATGTTGGGGTGACCTACTGAGGTATGAATCTGTGCTTTGCTCTTCTTTGCAGGGGGAGATCACAACGCAGGCATTCTCTTTCCAAAGGCTACACAGCAAACAGGGAACAGAGAATTTACAGCCAGGACTCTCCATCGTAGATGGCTGCATTGGTCTGAGCTAGCTTGAGCTGAATACTCATGTCCATGCTTGGCGCTATCAAAGTCCTCTCTCTATGACTTTCTGATATGCAAGTGGAGAGCATATGGCTGCAACGTACTAGAATAGGGGTCAAAAACATTTCTGTAAAGGGCCAGATAGTCAATATTTTAGGCTTTGCCATCCAGTCCCCTTTGAAACTACTCAAGTGTGCCACTGTAGCATGAAGGCAGTCAGATGATACATAAATGAATGAGTATGGTAGAATTGAAGCAAAACATCATTTACGAAAATGGGTAGTGGGCAACCCATTTGGCCCTCAGGATATAATTTGCCAACTACTGCTCTGGAAGATGGAGGAAACATCGAAACGCCGGAGCCTCAAATAAGCCTGGACCTTAAGGCAACAGTCGGTTCCAGCAGGCTGTGTGCTGGCTTACTTTGGCATGACTCTGTTTGGCATGGTCAGCACGGTCTGAGACAAATTGCAAGATGATGCCGCAGACAGGTGGTGAGGGGTTACCTGAACACCAGGGCTCCGTCTCGAAGGCCCAAGGAAATGAAGTCACTGTTGGGTCTCATGGGGCTGTCTCCCCTCCACAAGAACAGGCCATCTTTGACAGTTGTCTTAAACCTCATGAATGCATTTGTTCTTGATCCTGATACCCTGGGGAAAATACACAAATAATTGCAATAAACCAACCAGTCTCCACCAACATCCTTTCTGAATAATCCCAGTTTTTTTCCACCAGCCCTGAGAAGGCAGGTATAAGGGTAATTTGGCATTTCTGATGCTTATTACCAGGCAATTAAAAATGGTATCACCACCACAAGTCACAGTATGGGTCTAAAATTCTGGACTTCTCATTCATTCTGCAGCAGTGTCCCCCTCCCTACATGTGGTGAAACCCCATGAGGGAGCACTTGATGAGTCACAGATTAGCCAGAGTCTGGCCAATGCCAGCATCAAAGATGTATCACCCCCTATACAGTCTTCCCTCTTTCCTGTCCCACACTCATGGGGCCTTGGAAACGTGTTCCTTATTCCCCAACAGAACGTGAGTTTCTTAACTGCCAAGGGGTTGAAGTTGGCAGCCCTCTGGGCTATGATCATGGGCATGGATGGCCTGCTCTGGCAGTGACTGTCCTTGGGAGCAGAAGAGGCTGAGTGCCAGTCAAGGAAGGTGGCTTGATAGGATAATGATCTTGAGGGTGGTCGGGGCAGCAGCAGGGTGGAACAGGAAGCTGAGAGGAATGGAGGGGCGCTCAGGCAGGTCAGCTCCCTGCCCCTACAGCCATGGCTGGGAATATGATCACATGCTTATGTGTTCTTCTCAATCCTTGGGAATAGACCAGTTCAGAAATCAAGTCTAACTAAAGTGACCAGGGTTTTATCTAATAAAAGAAGAGGAGCAAGCAAGAGGTCCTTAAATAAAAGTTGAGGTAAAAGTAAACATAATTTAGTATTGCTCCTAATATGGCACCAGTGGGAAAGTCTTTTTTTTCTATTTTCCTATCCCTCATGCCATTCCTCTGTCTTACATACCTGGTCAGGAGCTGTAGAGAGTATTCAGTGCAGACCTTCCTGAACTCACTATGGGGTTACGCCCTGATAGACCCATCACAAATTGAAAATACCCTAAGTGAAAAATGCATTTAATATACCTAACCTAGCAAACATCATAGCCTACCTTAAGCGGGGTCACTGAGCACTTACATTAGCCCACAGGAGAACAGAATCATCCAAAACAAAGCTTATTTTATAGTCAAGTGTTGACTGTCTCATGTAATTTATACTGAAAGTGAAAAAACAGAATAGTTGTATAGGAACAGAATGGTTGTAAGTGCTTTAGTGGTTCTCTCTCATGATGGTGCGGATGAATGGGAGCTGTGTCCACTGCCTCGCACTGGGAGAGAGAACTGTATCACACATCGCTAGCCTGGGAGAAGATGGAAATTCAAAATTCAAAGTATAATTTCTCCTGAGTGTGCATTACTTTTCACCACTGAAAAGCTGAAAAATCAGTCAAACCAACATCACTGGGGGATTATCTGTAATGAACAGGGGAGGGAACTTTCGTCTAGGTCTCCCAAGAGCCTGACCTACACAGGAAGAGATCAAGTTTACTGTCCCCAAGCAGCCTCTCAGAGTGGAGCAGTGAGAAGCAGGGTCCACAATGATGACTTTGCCACCAGGCCAGGTACAGAGAATCCAGCCCTAGCCTACTTGCTAGAGATGTTCTTTTTCATCTTTTATTACAGGTTCCTCCCTTCTCTCACTTGCTTTGGATACACTGATTAGTATGAGCTGATCATAATGGTTCCATTTCTCTTGAGTGATTGGTTTAGGGGTAGCCACGTGACCAATATTGTCCAATCAGATAGAGGACATTTATCAGGAGGATTCTAGGAAAGATTCTTTTCCTTTAAAAAAGAGTCACATGTTGGGGCGCCTGGGTGGCTCAGTTGGTTAAGCATCCAACTTTGGCTCAGGACATGATCTCACGGTTCATGAGTTTGAGCCCCATGTCGGGCTCTGTCCTGCCATCTCAGAGCCTGGAGCCTGCTTTGGATTCTGTGTCTCCCTCTCTCTCTCCCCATCCCCTACTTGTGTGCTCTCTCTCTCTCTCAATAATAAACATTAAAAAATAAAATTAAAAAGCCACATGAAAAACATTTTCCTTCCACTGGATACTGCCCTGATTTATAGCCATCTTCTGAGCATCTTACGAACAGCTGTCTTATAACCATGAAGGGAGTGGCCTCTGCAGAATTTGCTTAGTATAACAGAGCAGAAAGATGGAAGAGACTAGCCTTCGAGGATGCAGTTGAATCTATGAATTAACCAACCCAGGAATCAGTCTATGTCTGGGCTGCTTATGATGTGACACAATAAATGCCCTTCATTTTTAAGACATTTTGAGTTGTTTTCTGTTACTTGCAGACAAAGGCATCCACTTGAAACAGCCCCTGATCCTGACTTCTACTTGCAGCTTCACACATCGTATGTACATGCATGCACACACACGCACACATGCTTTTGGGCTCTGCACGTCCTACTCTCACCAAACCCCTCCACTCCCCCAAGCCACCTGGTGCCTCTTACTAAGCACCAGGGTGCTGAAGACTTGGGCCCTTTCGCACTGCCTTGTTTTCTGGGACTGAATGCCCTTCTGTTTTGGGGGGAGAAAGTGCTGTGAAGGGAGAAGCTCTCTCTTGGCTGGGAACCCATTTTTCCTAAGGTCCCATGCAAAGACAACTCAGAGAAATACAACCTGGAATTAAAGCTAAGGAAGCAAATGTCTGTCTGGTGTGTGTTCTGAGTTACCGGGGACACCCAATGCCGCAAGAAAAGGACTCTACTACTTCTGTCTCTTAAAAGCCCCCAAACTCCAGCCTAAAAACCTGGTGCCTGTGGCTTAAAGCTTTGCATTAGTCTGTTAAGATGCAGTCAACCTGAAGATGAAGGAACATTCTAGAATGATGGTGTTGGTGGCAGGGTGGGAGGGGCACCCTATAAACTACAAAGAACCAGAGGAGGAAAAAGAAGAAGGAGAGCAGGGCAAACGGAAAGGACCAAAGATGGGCCTCCCTAGGGCGAGGACTTGGCCAGCCTCTCCCTTGTCTCGCACATATGCTCCAAACCAGGAGAAGTAGCCGGCAGAGCGCTGCTGCAGTTTTCGCCACCAACACTAAAGCCATGGCGAGGATGTGGGCTTCTCCTTGTCCCCACATGAGAGCTGAGAAGCCCCTCCATGAACGGGCTGGAGCCTGAAGAGGTCAGTGGACTTTGCTGAGGAAGATACAGAATAGTAGCATCTGCCTTTGAAGACTGGCCGTGGGAACCCCGGGCGCTTCTGCTGCTGGTTCAGGCAGAGCTGCAGACTGTGGCCGCATGACAGCGTGCAGCTAACTGTCCCTCCTGGGGAATCACACTCATAACCCTGGCTTTGAGAGTGTCCAGTTCTCACTGCTTCTCAAAACCCGAGTCTCGGAAATCCTGGACCTGGGCACGTTCCTCTCTCTAGGCCCTTTGACCAGAAAGGGTTTGGGCTGTTTGTGAGGGAGTTGTTGAAGGGCAGTGTTTTTCAAGTTGAGTTTGTTTTTTGTTTGTTTTGTTCTGGTCTCTAAGTTTATTGCATGTGTGATCTCCCACCCCCCCACTCCAAGGCCATGGCAAAATGGCCTTCTTTGAGAGTTATCTTCCGGAAAGTAAGATAAGCCAAGTCCTGGGAAAGACTCTCAGAAATCTACCCCCACAGAGATAAGGATGGTGCCTGCAGTGACATCTTACCTCTTGAGAATGTCTGGATTGTCATAGGTCAGGTAACTGCGGCCGATGAACTGTGGGATCTCGATGGCTTCTGTGATCGCTGAGACAGAACAGAAAATGGAGGTTACATGGTATACGGCTCTCCTGACCCCAGCCCTCAACCACATGGCAGGAAAATACAAAGGAAGCCAGCTCCTGGAAATGGGACATTTAACAACTTGTCAGCCCCTTCCTCTTGGCTGCACATGCACTTGGCCAGGTTCAGGACTGCCTGCCGTGGCTGGGAGTTGGTGTCTCCCTGTGGTTGCCTCCCTGGGGCTGGCTGTCACTGCTATTGGCCTCAGTTCTACTGAGAAGTCCCTGCAAGATGTTGAAACTTGAACTGTGCCCAATTATTCTTGGAAGCTAAAGAGCAGGTCCGGGGCCATGTGGGGAACAGCTGGGGACAACCCTCGCTGTTCTCCAAGGGAGGCAGTGAAAACCTTCTCCAAACAAAGCCCACCAGGAGTTCATTATGGGAAGCCAATCTGCCCCAGGACTCCTTCAGCCATGACCTCAAGAGATTGGTGAAGTGGGCAGGAGAAGGCTTTGACTCCTGGTTTGTTTGTTTGTTTGTTTTGCAACTCACCTCCCAGTGTCATATTTCATAGGATTTCATCACAATCCCATGAAGTAGCAGGGAGTATGAAGGAGGGTTGGTTGTTCCCATTTTACAGAAGAGGAAAATGACGCACAGGAATCATCAAGGATGTGCCCAAGATCACACAGCTAAGACCGCAAAAGACCATAAGCCCATGGGTTCTCTCTCATTCTGGCCCTTGGCCCACTTAGCAAAAACTTTCCAGTATTTTAGAAGTACATTTCTTTCTTTCTAATTTCTTACCACTTTGTTTTCCTTTTTCCACACAGTTAGCAATAGCTTTTTCCTCTTTAGAAAGAAAGAAATGACAGTTTAAGGAAATTAACATGGAATGAATCTCATTTTCAAAGAAATGTGAGTGAAATGAGAGAGTAAAAGCCAGCTTATTCTTTTATTTTAATTTTTGTAATGTTTATTTTTGAGGGAGAGATAGACAGACAGAGCATGAGTGGGGGAGGGCAGAGAGAGAGAGAGGGAGACACAGAATCTGAAGCAGGCTCTAGGCTCTGACCTGTCAGCACAGAGCTCAACACGGGGCTCAAGCCTGCGAACCACAAGATCGTGACCTGAGCTGAAGCCAGATGTTCAACTGCCCCTAAGGCAGCTTATAAAACGAGTTATAGTTTCACAAAAATAATATGGTTGACACAAAGAAGACACTGAGCTGACTCTACGCTCAGGAGAGAAAGGGTGTAATTATTTGATACTATGAAGAGTAGGAGAGTTGAAGCATAACTGCTTAAACATGAAAAGTCAGAGAGAGAGAGAGAGAAAGGAGACAGAGACAACAGCAAACCCTCAAACTCAATGACACTAAGCCCCAATATAAGGTCCACTGTTGGCAGGTTCCCAATATCTTTTCATAAAAAATACAAATAAAAAAAGGAAGGAAGGAGGGGAGGAAGGATGAATGGAGGGAAGAAAGGAAGAACAGATGGAAGGAAGGAACCAAGAAAAGCAAAGGAAGAGAAACGAAAGATCACTTCTGAACTATGAAGAAATTGGTCTATTGCCGTCTGACGCAGCACAGCCCTGGACGGGGAGCTGCCCGCCGAGAGGGCGTACTAGAACCCAGAAAGGCTCTTGTACAGTAGCCCCCACGTATTCATAGGTCTGCCATCCATGCTCTGAGTGACTTGTGGTCGGCCGTGGTGCAGAGGGACGTGATCCTCCTGACTACTCCCAGGAAGTCAGTAGGAGCCGAAGGCTGGGCCACCATGCGTATGTCATCCACCTTACTCTCCTCACAGAGGCATTTTATCATTTCACAGCATCAAAAGGGTGAGTACAATCCAATACGATATTTAGAGAGAGACCACAGTCACCTAACTTTCATTAGGTATGTTGTTGTACGTGTTGTACTTTACTATTTATTGCTAACCTCTTACTGTGCCTAATTCAGACTCTACACTTTACCGTAGGTAAGTATGTACAGGAAAAAACCATACAGTATATAGGATTCTGTACTGTGTGGTTTCAGGCCTCCACTGGGGGTCTCGGAACGGTTCCCCCACAGATAAGTGGGGGGCTACCGTACCTTAAAATTCTGGCCGCACCACCAGGCCGTCTCCTTTCTGGTTAAAGTGGGTAAGAGAAAGAGAGGGCAAAAAAGGAGGAGAACTAGAGGGAAAGAGAGTAGGGTGCAAAATAGCAAGAGTTGAATAGTAAAACGAACGGGGAGAAGGAGAGAGAAGGGAAAGAAGAAAGGAAGACAAGGCAGGAAGGGAGAAGGCGCGAAAAGAAAGGAGAGCCAGGTGGATGGTAGCCTGGGGGTGGGAAAGAAATCGGGGTGGGGGAGCCAGGCAGAGAGAGGAGGACCCAGAAGAATAAAGTGGAGAGGAGTGGGCAAGTGTGGATGAGGTAAAAGGCGGCTCACAGCTGGGGTGCAGGCCCCTGCTTTCCGGATACAAGTGCCCAGAAGGAGAGGATATCCAAGCTGACGGAGGAGTCGTTCCCAGAGCTAAACATAGCCAAGGCTCCCCCACTGGGCTTGGCTCACCCGCAGGGAGAGAGGCAGGCAGGGCCCTTCCCTCTGTTTATTGGCCACAGACATGGGCCTGTGGCCAAGAGCCAGCGTTCCCTGGACTCCTTGAAATGGTCAGGATGTGCCGGTCACGTGTCCTCAGCTCTGCACACGGAGAGCCTCAAAGGGGTCTGTGTGAGCCCCATCCAGCTGCCTGCTAAGCCCCCAGCTCTGGCGCTCAGGGTCCTCCTGAGATCCAGCCGGGAGACAAGTGCATTCTCAGGGCTGGTGGTTTTGGAGGGGGGATTCCCGCCACCCTGGTAGAGTGTCCGAGGCCCACACCACTTACCCCGGTTACCCTCTGCATGTAGCTGGCCTGCACTGTGCCCGTGGCCGTCAGAACCCTCCCTGGCACGAACCCAGAGTGCCTTCCCGGTGTCTCGTGGAACGTGCTGTACTTACTATTGAGACAGTAGTTCCCACACTCTGCCAGGTGCCAGCATGGAACAGAACAGGGAAAGTCAGAATTCCAGGCATTGTAAAAATCCCAAGTCTCTTGGTTGCAGATCCCTGAAAACCTGCCTTGTTTCCCTCAGAAAGCCCTGCAGAGGGCCCAGCTCACCCTCCTAGGGGAGCATGACTAAGAATCCCAAAGGGACCACTGGGATCTTCTTCAGCAGGATGACACCAAGTCACCCCACTCACCTCCCTACCAAAGTCTCCACTTAACACTGGGGGTGGGGGTGGCAGCCGACAAAGAAGAGATGTATAATAAGTTGTCGGACACTTCTGAGGCCCCTCTGACCTTGCACTAACAATCCCCATTTATTCTAAACCTGCAGAAATGCTCTTTGCTAAAGAGTTACTCACCTTGTCAAGGATTATTACTTTTCTTGCCTCTAGGCTACATGTGAAAGAGGAATGGTAAGCCAGCCAGCTGCCTCTTTTCTCTGTAATGGAAGAGTCTCACCCCAATTCCCACCCCCCAGCCCTCCCCTGCTTTGGGAGATCCCAGAGCCCTGCCTATTTTGTGATAAATAAATGATAGGGGACGCTCCAGAAAAGACAGGGCTGAATACAAAACAGTGAAGGTACACTCACTGTAGGCAGGATATATGGATAAATACTAACTCCGTACTAAAACATCAGAGTTGAAAGTGACCATCTAGGCCCCTTCTGGCCCTTTGCGGTTTATTGTAAACATGATGATATTGTATCCTAATTTGATTTTTTCTACATTGCCTTTTTTTTTCCTGCGGCAACTGCACTAGTTGAAAAGTATTTTTGTCACATCTTCACATTTATACCCAGAAGCTTGTGCCATCTGCTGACACACACACACACACACACAAATGCCCCCGTGAATAGCAGCCTCCAAGCCAGGCAAAGCGAATTTTCCACTTGAGGGACTTGAAATTCCCTAAAGACTATAAAGAGTTTGACGGGAGTGCTGGCTCTCTCAGGACCACAGCAGAGGAAGGACCTGGGCAGGGGGGTGGGGGGGGATAATCTGACTTTCTCAACACCTTCCTGATGGATGGCACCTCCCACATCCACAGGGCAGCACCGTCCTTTGCCGGACGGTTCTACTTGGTACAGAATTCATGGTTACATGATGCAGAATCTGTAGCCAGAATAAACAACAATGAAATACCTTTTCCTTTATGACCAGCCGTCAACTATCTCAAGATCAACATCTAGGCTGCACACCCCATGTTTCCCTTGTTTAAATGATACAACATCCCAAGGAAAAAAATTCCCTGTAGTATGTGTAATTAATACGTTTTCTCTTTCTTTTCTTTGATTTTTTTATGTTTTTTATTTATTTTTGAGAGACAGAGAGAGACAGTAAGAGCAGGGGAGGGTCAGAGAGAGAGGGAGACACAGAATCTGAAGCAGGCTCCAGGCTCTGAGCTAGCTGGCAGCACAGAGCCCAACGCAGGCTCGAACCCACAAACCGTGAGACCATGACCTGAGCCGAAGCTGGACGCTTAACCGACTGAGCCACCCAGGTGCCCCTAATATGTTTTCTTAATCTGTGTTTTTATATACTGAGTTTTCTGAACTCAGTACATATACTGAAAAATTTACCATTTTTTCATACACTGGGACCAAAAATAAAACAAAATCATCTAAATCAGACCTGGCAATATGCTGTGAAGTTGCTAAATACAAAATGTTCAAAATGTTGCATTTGTAGTAGATTTGTAATGAGGAGGCAAGATCTGATCTTTTGGGACTGTGCTTCCCTGACAAATATGTGACCGAACCGGTTCCCCTGTCAGCTGTGTGAGCAGCTCTCCTGCTAGAGAAACAGCCCCATCTAGCGGCCTGCAGGGTCCCGCACGGTCTGAGCCCAAGGCGCGGGGACGGGAAGGGAGGACCAGGGCTGAGTCCTTTCCCAAGTGGCCTGTGTGCCCTTGGCTGGGGGAAGCCCAGGAGGAAGAGGCTGTATCCTGTATCCTTGTCTGGGACACTCAGATCATCGCCAAGGCGCCGAGAAGTCCCACAGAAGAGAGAGCTGTTTAACTGTGGTGGCTCGGGACTACCCAAGCCTGTTTGACCACAGGACCCCACTCGCACTGTGTGTGTGTGTGACTGTGTGTCTGCCTATCTGTGTGTGTGCTAAAAGAGGCATTAATATTTCTTAGGGCTGAATTTTTTACATGAGCTTTGTAAACCTCTGCTTTGACTTGCTGGTCACTTACTTAGGTACAGGAACTCTGAGGGACTCGATACAAGATGGGTACATTTGGATGAGTAGAGAGAAAAGAAATCCCTAAGGATGGGGAGTGTGTTATATGAGGAAGGAGGACTTGGCGACGCCCCTCTAGGGAAATGAGAAGGGGGGGTCTCAGTATTGGGGTGTTATATGGGAAGTATAGATTTGAGGTGGGAGGAGGCACCTAAGAGCGAGAGCCCCCAGATGGAAGGTGAGAGAACCACCGAAGTCAGGTCTTATGATTTTTATAGGCACCTGAAGTGAGAAGCAGGCTGGGAGTTAGAACTCCTGGGGCATATATACAATGGAATACTACTCAGCAATGAAAAAGAATGAAATCTTGCTACTTGGAGAGAACTGGATGAGGGTATTATGCTCAGTGAAGTAAGTCAGTTTGAGAAAGACAGATACCACATGTTCTCACTCACAGGTGGAATTTGAGAAACTTAACAGAAGACCATGGGGGAAGGGAAGAAAATAAGTTATAAATGGAAAGGGAGGCAAACCATAAGAGACTCTTAAATACAGAGAGCAAACTGATGGTTGATGGGGGGAGGGGGAAGTGGGGGAGGGACATTGAGGAAGGCACTTGTTGGCATAAGCACTAGGTATTGTATGCAAGTGATGAATCATGGGAATCTACTCCCGAAGCCAAGAATACACTGTATACACTGTATGTTAGCTAACTTGACAATAAATTATATATTTTAAAATGTTTGATAAAATAAAACACAAATGATTTGGGAAAAAAGAAAAGAACTTCTGGCTTCTCCTGTCCTGGCGGGTTCCCTGCGTTGGGATGGAGAGGCTCGTGGGATGGGATGCAGGGCCCTGGGAGCAGTGAGGGGCTCAGCGGGAGTCTGATGCCCACTTCTCTCCGGGCTCAGCCCTGCAGGAGCATCGGGAGAGGTTCCCAAACCGCCACGACAGCCTGAGTGTCTAGAACCACTCCAGGATTTGTGTGAGTTTCTGCCTCCAGCCCTCCTTGCCACTAAGTGGTGCGAAAGAGTGTCCTTGTGGGAACCGCCTGCCTGCCACAAAGGCCCTGGCCAGGTTGGAGGAAACTAGACTCACAAGGGTCCCCAAAACTAAATCCCTGAGGGAGGTGGTATGGACTGAATGAGGTCGGACACCGGTGAATTCTGCAATATGTCGCTCAATGTAAAATGACAGGCTTAACTTCCGGAGGAGATACTATGAATAGGTTCTTGCTTTTGAAACATTATCAGGGAGGGGGAAAAATCCAAATTTTTAGTATATGAAGTTATGGATCACCCTGCTGGATTTGACAAGACTGTCTCCTGTCTACCCATCAGGATTCATCCTGACAGCCAAGGATGGCTTCTAAGGACTCTTGGTCTCCCCCACTAAGAATCTACCCAAACTTTTAGAATGTTCTTGTACGTCTCTGGGGAAGAGTGTAGCTGCCCGTCCCTCTCCCCTCTCTTTCCAGTCCTTACTCAGGACTAGATACTCACCCCAACGAGTCTGTATGGCAACCACACAGCACCGTGGACCGGCTGGGGCCTGGAGAAAATTGTCTTCAACAGCCCTAACCTGTGCCCGGACCCCCATTAATCCTCTCAAGTCATATAATGGGAGAAGAAACGACATGATCCAGGCCATGCTCTCCATACATAAACCTTCCTAGGGCTGGAAACAGCTGCCATTCTGCCAGAGGCACTATCTTTATTTCAGAGCATAAGGAAATATTGAGACAACACAAGGGCAGCTCAAAGTCTGCCTGGGTTTTACTCTTGACTCTGGCCTAGTATGTTGCAGAAAAAGAGGCCTAAATGCCTCCAGGGGTCCCCCCCAGCTGCGGTCCCTTCCTTTGGATGGATCCTGGAGGGCCCAGGCCCTCCACGGAGATCTGACTCCTCACTCTGGTGAGATCTGTTTCTCACTGAACCAGAACCTATAGTTGTGAAGTTATAAATTTGAGCACTTTGTGTCTGTGATGGGTAATATTCTGCAGCAGGAAAGGAGGGTTAACAAGTTCACGAATTATCCCGTCCTTCTCCCTTTCGTTCTCAAAGCTGCACGTTTATTTAAGCCTGGACTTTATATATTGACCATTACTGTTAGCACAGAAGGCAGGAGCAAACTTGAATTGCCTGTGGTAAAATTGGAGACCCAGGAAATTCAAATACTAATGTGTAAAATCCAAACTCAATTTTCCGAATGAATGGGCTACGCTTGAACTAAATCTCTGCAAGTACATGCTATTAGCTACACAACGATTTGCTTGTTAGAATTATAATCAGTATCTTTCAGAAATGGATCAATTACTTTTCCTTGGAGGTTCATCACTAGGGTGAGCTATGTTAATAAATATATTTCATATAATTTGCCATGCAGTTTTCAGAATTCATTTAAATATAATACTACTTGGGCGTCCGGCCAGAAAATTAGCATTCATATTTCCCAAGACTGTTGCAAAACAACTCCCACCATTTCATATACGGCAATATCTACCTGTAACTTACAGTCTTCCCCTACACCGTAATTCTGATAAAGATCAGGAACCTGGAAACAAATAGAAAGAGGAAGAGCACATCCCTTCACTTAGACTGCTCCATGCCTTAGTTCCTGCAGCCTGTCTACCTTTTTTCATTAGTTCCCAGAAGGTGAGGCCACACTGATGTTGGAAACAAGAAGATCCATGTGGCCCAACTTCCAGACACCAGGTCCCTGGCCCCTGCCTCCCTAGGGCAGATGTGACAATCTCAGCCCAGGCGTTCATCTCAGCAATGTGCGTCACCTCCTTTAGTCTACATTACAATCCCCTGTGTTAGACACTGTTGTATGGCTATTCCCATTTTACAGATGAGGAAACAGAGGCCCCAAGGAAATAGCATGAAAAACAGCACTTTAGAGGTTATTTGTACTTTAGTTTGGAACAAGTGATTTAGAATTTATATTTTTCTGTATTTGGCGTGATTTCTCAGCCAAATGGAGAAGGCTTTAGAGCATTCACAGGTAGGGGTCAAAATAGTTACCAGCCTAAAAAGCCTTCACCTATCAGGATAGGCTCTGGCGTGGCTCGGGAGGGGAGGGGTCCTGGAAACCCCCCTACACTGTGACATAATCTTTTGGTTGCTAGACCCTGAGGGGATTCTCAGGGAAGAAACAATTTACCTACTGTTACACAGGCATTTAAAATCAGCATTTTAATTCTTGTTTAATAGAACAATTAACCATCTCATATGCTATCAAATACGTTACTGAAATCATCGACAAAAACCATGGGCATGGCCATCCTGGGGTTGCCAGATCCTCCTGGGAAAGTCGGAGCCCTCTGCCCGCCCCCCCTCCATGCAGTGCTGGGCCCCCCCCCTCGCCCCCCATGTACCTTTCTGGCAGTGGATCCCCTCGAAGCCCAGGGGACAGTCGCACTCATAGCTGTCTTTCCTGGGCCGGCAACTGCCCCCGTGCGCGCAGGGGGCCCCCACGCAGGGGTGGGCTGTGTTCTCCACGTTCACGCCCTGCGTAAAGTCATGCTTCACGTGGATGGTTCGGTCATTCAGGATGATCTTCGGGAGAAAAGGTAAAGACAGAAAACATCTCTGCACTCAGCTAAAGCTGCCCTCAGCACATTAACTTCAACCACATGTGGTGAGGGAGCTCTCATAAAAGAGACCATGTCCAGTTCTTGTTTTTTATCTCCTGGTAAGTGATGCAGGAACTGAAGTGATGCTCTGTGGCCCTTGGGAGAATCTGCAGAGAGTAAAGCATCTCTGGTCCTGGAAGATTCCAGGAGGTCGTAAAGAAGTCCCAATAAATACAAAATTAGGGTGCTCTCTCTGGCTGCCTGTTAGAATCGCCTGGGGAACTTTAAGAAATACAGGTCTCACCCAGATCAGTGGAATCAGAGTCTCCCAGGGCGAGATCCAGTCAGCAGTAACTTTTAAAAGCTTTCCAGGTGATTCTAAAATGGAGCCATGGTGGAGAGGTGCTGTGATAAAGCCAAGTAGGGAAGAATACAGAACAAAGTGTCATGCAGGCAGGAATCAGAGGGGGACTGACGCCTTCTGGTGGCAGTGGGTCTTGAGGGAACCTTCTCCCCGCACTGCTGTGTTCTTCTGGCTAATGGTCTCGTGTCGTCTGCGGCTCCATCAGTGGGGTCTCCCAGATTGTCCCATCCCCTCCTGCCATCTTCTCTCCCTGACACTCTTGAATTCCCTTCTCCATATCCCCTTGCCCACTATTAAAATAAAAAAGTGAAACTCAGAGATCACCTTCTTAGCACTGTTGTACAGCTTCACTGGGACAAGACAGCCACTTTGCCATCACTCCTTCCTCCCTGCAGTGGGGTTCTAATGAAAATGATGAATTATAGGGAGAGCTTAGTGAGTTTCCCAGCCCCCAATAAATGGACCCAACGTTTTCAGCCCTCAACTGGGAGAGTGCTGGTGTTTTGGTGTCAGGCAGGCTTTGCAGAACCTGGAGACAGAACACCTCTCTGAAAGACCCCCCACCCTCCAGGGGGTCCTAAGAGGGTAGCCATGGTGCTTTCTGCCACTAATCTATAATTCCCCAGGCCTGTCTAGTCTTTGGAGGGTATCAGGAGAGTTAGGAGAACACTTTTTCCCAGCCTTGACTCTTACAAGCTGCAAGAGAGTAGCCAAAATCCTTCTACAATATTCCTGTTTCTATGCTTCAAGGGAAAGACTGTGGAAACTCAGTCATACGTTCTTGAGACAAGCCAAGATGCTACTGTCCATTACAGGACATGGCACAGCCAGTGACTCAGCCACTGGGAGGGGCAGTGGCCTTTCCGGGAAGTGGGGAGGGAAGGGTTGTGTGTGCCATGGGGGGCAGGGGCAAAGCCTGACAAGGGTCTGGAGGGGGATGAGGCCTCATAGCATCTCAGATTGCTTTCTAAGTAAGAATTTCAAAGACATTAAACATGGCCAACCCCACTGGTGGGGGACAAAGGGCTGAGCTGAGGTGTCGCTGACGTCACAGTTTAGTAACAAAGGGAGAGTAGGCAAATATTGACTGGACCCCTTGTCTGTGCTCCACACTGGGATATAAGAGGTGGAGGACGCAGCCCCACAGCCCCAAGTGGCCCTTCTTAGTGCCCAGATGTGCAAATCATGATAGGGCTTTCTTTCACTGTCCTGCCTTCATTTTAGCTTCTTGCTCCATGTCTAGAAAGGATCAATGGCCCACACCCCACCCTGGTTGCTAAAGGAAAACAGGAGGAAGCTAATACCCAGGAATCAAATATGCTTTTCTTCAAATGCTTTTTTTCCCCAATGTTTGATGGTCCTGGAAATCTGGTTTGGTGAGGCAGCCTACATTTCTCTTACAGACAAAACATATTATCGAAACTGGAGAGGTCATGGGCAGCCCCAAGAGAAGGACTAACAGACAAATATGTGTGGGGTCAATGTCCTGTCTCTTTTACTAGCTTTTTTTTTTTTCCTGAACCTTCTATGGAAGGACTCCTTTATCTCTGTTTTACATGACTGATGAACAACACCTGCTGAATTGCAGGGGTAGGAATGGGGGCAGAGGTGGGAATGAGGGTTGGCTCTTGACTTGAGCAGACTTCAAAGGAACCTCAGAGAAGCACAGAGCCAAGCGTTGCTCTGAGACTCTATTCGCCTCTTTCTCTTTGGTAGAAGCAACTGCAGCCACCTGAGGCCCGTTGCCTCCCCCAGCAATGCCTGGAACCTTCGGCGGACTTATTATAAAGATTCATCTTCATTGAGTTGCTTTCGTGGAATGTCTGCTGGATGTAGGCCCAGGAGCAGACGTTATAAGAAAATGGGGTTGGAAAGCTATGCTGTTAGCATTAAAAAAGAAAACCTTAAAATGTTAAAACTTCCTCCAAGCTTCTTTTTTGGATGCAGCAGATTCTGCTGATCACAGTTCTCAATTCCACCGGCTGTAGTCAAGGTCACACAATAAACATGCAAAAGGGAAGCCTGTACCTTCTGGATGCTCCCACTAAAGGGCTTGAGGATGCCCGAGTTCTTCTTCACATCATCGTAATTGGGGACTCCGCCAATAAAGATGTCTGTGTTGCACTTAATCTGTGTAAAACCTCCCTGCCAACAGATTAAACACAAAACACGGTCTAGCTTCAGAAGAGGTAGTAAAGACTACCAAGCGGTAGCAATACCCTTAGGACCCACCACGACAAGTTGGTTGCACTTTCCCATTGTTTTGCATTGTTACCTTACCTCCTGTTTTTATGTTTGGAAATGAATTAACCTCTCTGAGCCTCATTTTCATCACCTGTAAATGGGGGGCCATAATATCTACCTCACAGATGTGTCGTGGTGAATGTGGTGGATGGCATTACTGTCCACCAGTATTCAGCGCTTCTCCAGAAGGACCCCTTCGCCCTGCAGGAAGATTCCCTTCAACCTGCTGACCTTCAGTGGGGCCAGGTAACCTGCTTCAGTCAATAAAACCTGAACAGAAGGGAAATGAAGCTCTTCTGGGCAGAGCCGTTCAGAGCCAGAAGGTGCCTCACAGTGCCCTCTCCATCTCTCCCTGTCCCTGCAGCCTGGGTGTCAGATGCAAGTTGCTACTGCCCGTTGATGGACGTGTAATAGAAGTGAGAAATAAGCCATTATTGTAGCTGTGGACCTTTTGGAGCTGTTTGTGACCTGCTTTGGACCAGCCTAGCCTCTCTTGGAGGCGGAGATTCCACTGATGTAGCACTTTGCCCAGAGTTGGATGATTAAAAGCTATTGTTATACTAGGCAGTGGTAAAGATAAAACCGCGTTAGGCCAAGAGGAAAGGAAGGCATGGTGGGTGGGAGGCCTTCCTTGCTATCAACTACAAAGGGTAGAGGAATTCTTCTGTTTTCCGAATTCTCAGAAAACTACCCAGGTCAACCCCCAAAGCCTTGACCTGTTACCAGCCATTTCAACAGCTTAAACTCTAACAGGTGGGCTAGACAACAAGGTATGTGTCATATTATTAACTAAACTCCTTCAGGCATGAGCTGTAAGCAAAATGTTAAAATGTCCTAAGACAACAAATAGAGATAAATTGAAATTTGAGATCTCTTTGATGAATACTCTAACATAAATCATCATTTCCTTTGATTTATAGTAAAAAGAAATATAAATAGTGGCAGCATTTAGTCATTAATTTAACGAATATTACTGGGCATTTACTGCGTCCCAGGCACTGAATGCTGGACAAACAACAGGAAGGAAGGAAGACCTGGTTTCTTCCCTCCAGAGGCAGAATCCAGACATGTAAATGAGCAGGTGGGATTAGCTCAGCAAGGACTACTCAGGGGACCCTGGATGCACTTGAGGTGGGGAGGTGGAGGTGCCTGTATCCTACCCTAGACACAGATAGTTGGGGAGGTGGCCAAGGAAGAGTCAGAATTGTAGAAATTGGCCAAAGTCAGGGCTTGAGGGGAACATAATAGGTATAAGGGCAGAGACAAGGAGGGGCCAGATACTGAATGTATAGACATTTGCATTGAGTTTTAAGCAGAAAGAAAATAGTTATGTCTGTGTTTTAAGCAGATCACTGGCCAGAGGGAGAAGAATGCACTCGGGGTCAGGTCAGAATAGAGGAGAGACCGAGAACAGAGAGGAAGGTGCAGGATCTCAGGAGGCGCTCACAGTGGCCAGGTCCGGCCAGGTAATCGCATGGAGGTCTAGAGTGGAATATAGACAGGTTGCCCTCCATCTGTAACCTTCGGGCAGCTTCCAGTGTTCTTATTTAACTAGGCAGGGGTGGGGGGGAGGCGGTGTTCATTAAAGAAGCAGGAGGACTTTCAGGAATTCTAGTGGCTGGATGGAATGCTGATCCCCGAGGGAGCTGTCACCACACGCCCCCAGGCCCCCAGCACTGTCTTAGCTCTTCTCTAAAAGTTAATATAAGATAGTAAGTAGAAAGGAGCGAGGTTGCAGGGTCAGAGGGATTTCAGAGAAACAGGCTGTTTTGAAAAACCTTTTTGAGTTACAGTTGTATTGAGTGAACAGGACCTGGTTTCATGGGGCCAGAGCTGGTTCCTTTTGGTTGCTCACCAAAACCCTCTCCCACACCCTTCCCCCCTCCCCCCCTCCTGTTGACAAGAGGCAGGGCTGCAGCTGCCGCACCCACAGGGAACCGCAGGAGAAAAGCAAACAGACCCCACCAAAAGGAGGCCTGGTCTAGATCTGCCACTTCTGTCTAGCTGGAAGTGGTTGGAAAACCTGAGCAAAGCCACTGGCTAGGGTTTTCTGGAACCCTCAGAGGCACATCCCATCCTTAAGTCTGGCATAGACTCAACCCTTGGCTGTTAGTATTTCTCAGCTGAGCAACTCAGGGTTTGGCTTTCATGTGGACACTGAGGGCCTAGGTCCTGGGTTAGTCCCCAGAGGTGTTCTCTCATCCCACCCGTGTCTAAGCTCTGAGGCCACTCCTTGTAATACCATTGCTCTCTAGCCAAAAGAGTCACCCATGCCTGGGTGGAAAGCAGAATCCCCTGCTGGGGGAAGATGTGATTAAGGCTCAACTCACTGAGATCAAGCATGGGGCCTTCCCACTCCGGTCTCAGAGCTGACTCAAAAACCCAAAACAAAACACCCTCTCACACACACAGACCAGCTACACCTGTACCCACATGTTTAAATTGCTTTCCAGGTGGGCAGGACTCCAGCCCATTCAATGGAATGGTCCATTCAAAAAGCCAATGGGGAAGCACCGCTTCTACCGTATTGATTGAATTCTTGTTCTCTGATATCATAGCAATGGAAGCTCTGAGGTGTGGTTTTTACTTTGTGTTATCTCTTCACTGGAGGATCCCAAGAGTAAATACTGTGTCCTGAAAGTTTCTTATTTGTGATCAAAGGCCTTAACCCTACCATCTACAAATATCCATTCTGAACTTTCGCTCCTGTTTTACAAATGTTTCTAACATGCCTATAGAGATACAATGCTTTTTTTAATGTATATTAAGTCAACATATAGTCAAGTCTATAGTTGTGAGCTACTAATTCGATCTTGAACTAAAGTCAGCCATTAGAATTTTCTGGATCAGACCAGGAGTGACTCCTGTTCTGCCTTTAAAATCCATTTCCCTTAATCTATTTTCCTTCCTTTCCGCCTTCTTGCCTTCCTTCCTGCCTTCATATTTTCCTTCCTTCCCTCTCTCTCTCCTTCCTTCTTTTCACAAATACATGTAGAGAATTTTGTTGGTTTGAAGGGTGCTCACCTCTTGAAGCAGAACCCAGTTGGGGATTCTTCTCATCCCGAGGAGGCTCGGGACACATGTGTTCTTCCTTCTACTCTCTTCTTCAACCAACTACCTCTGTCTTCACCAAAAGTCTCTTTTTATTTCTTTTCTTTTTTCTACCAATCCACTTTCTTATCAGAATACCCACATTCATTAACACCCTCTTTCAATCTGGCGATGCACAGAATGACGACTGTTGGGAATTAAAATAGTGGAAAAGCTAAAGTCCCCTCTGTTTTAGGGGACTAAATTTTTTCTGTGTAATGAATTCTAGTAGGTTATAATTTGATACAAATCTTTCCTTTCTTTTCTTAAAATGGTCATTTTCTTGGGTTGTCTGGGTGGCTCAGTCGGCTAAGCATCCGACTTTGGCTCAGGTCACGATCTCATGGTTCGTGAGTTCGGGCTCCACGTCGGGCTCTGTGCTGATGGTTCAGAGTCCGGAGCCTGCTTCTGGTTCTGTGTCTCTCTCTCTCTCTCTCTGCCCCTCTCCTGCTCATGCTCTGTCTCTGTCTCTCTCAAAAATAAATAAACATTAAAAAATATTTTAATGTTATTTTCTGTGGACATGACCTTGGAAATAAAATCATATAAATTTGATAGAAATTCCATTCTCTTGAGGTCAGGAAGCACTCTATGAACAAATAGGAATAAGTAAAGCTATACAGTGTTTAC
This sequence comes from Suricata suricatta, assembly GCF_006229205.1. Taxonomy (NCBI): domain Eukaryota; kingdom Metazoa; phylum Chordata; class Mammalia; order Carnivora; family Herpestidae; genus Suricata; species Suricata suricatta. Next base: position 118,526,907 of record NC_043705.1, read on the forward strand.
CATATGCCAGGTACTGTGGTGTTTTACATATTGAGTTATTCTAATTGGCACAACTCTATGAAGTAGGCACTATTAGGTTTGCCATTATCCTCACTTTATAGATGAGAAAACACAAACATGAAGGTCAAGTGACCCATCTGAGTTCATACTCCTGATAAGTAATGGAGATAGATCTAGAATCCAGGAGCCTGGCATCAGAGCTGTGTTCTTGTCAGATGTACGGCCCCCACAACACTGGCCTGACCTCCAAGTGTGTGTCCTGACTTACTACATTATACAGTGACTCAAACAAAGGCAGGGATTGGCGGTAGGGGTGGGGGTGGCCGCTGATTTCTTAAATGATGTTCTTGTATTCGTTCACCTAATCCTTGCAACGGCCCGTGAGACTGCTGCTAGTATTACCTACCCCATTTGCAGCTGAGGAACAGAAAGGTTAAGTAACTTGCTCAGTGGGGAGCCTGGGTTTGAAGCCAGGCAACCTGGCCCAGGAGTCCATGTACTTAACCATTACACTGCTGCTTTTCTCTCCAGGACAGGAAGACGACAGTAACCCGGTTCACACTGACATGTGTCCCTCTTACCTCTGCCATTGCCTCCACTACCTTCTGCTTATCCACTCGTAAGATACCGTTCTTTGCTGTGCGTGATACGTGCAGCTCGTGCCAGTGGCCCAGGGTGAGGGGGTCTTCGCTCCTGTTGAAGGAAGGAAGCTGAGCGTGGGTTAGCATTAGTGATGCTGCGGGTCCTGTTCCTCGAGCTGCCCTGACGCCTTAGCTACCTCGTTCATTCCATCACCAGAAAACAATCACTCCTGCTGAGTAAACACAGCAGCGCCCGGTCCATTTATTGGACTGCTTTATGGTAGGAGCATTGCAATTATCATTTTATTTTCTTCCTTACAAGCCTGAAATGTAGGTAAGATGAGTCTGGTGTTCTGGAGGAGAGATGACAGGAGGGTGAAATGTGACCATAGTTGCACACAAGCTTTGAAGAAGAGAAAGTTACCTGGACTGTAGTGTAAAACACAGATTCTGTGGCGTACTGCTGGCTACAGCATCCTTTGAAATGCATAAAAAATTAGGATGGATGGATGGATGGATGGATGGACATAAGGGTAGTTAGACATGTGATAAAGCAAATACAACAAAATATTAATTATTGATGACAGATGGGAGGTATAAAGATGTTAACTGTATAATTCTTTCAACTTTTCTACATGTTTAAAAAGTTCTCATAACAAAATGCTGGCGGGGTGTGGGGGCGGGGAGAGCCCATGTTGCCTGATATTGTGAAAAGGAGTCAAAGTAAAAATTCAATTAATTCAACATGAAAGTGCTTGAAGTTCAAATGATTTCGGTAAGGATTTTGGACATCACTTTGGATAATGAGGTATGCACGAAGAGTATAATTATTGCATTTGTATTTGTAACGATGTCTAGTTCCTGGCCTTCACTGAACCTCCCAATTATTTTTTGGTCCTGGATCATCACCAGAAAACTGTCGGGAATACCAATGGACACAATTATTGAAAGGTCTCCACCCCCTCAGTTGATTTTTTGCTCTGGCAAATGCTTTTGTGATTTGTCCTTAGCAATTAGAATTTAATCACCTTGGCTAAATCAATATGCAATAAAGAACCCAGAGGCTCTCTTTAAGCAGCCCCATCTCCATAATAAGTAACAGCACCGAGTCGTGTTCTTGTCCTGCGGAGGTCATTCCCTGTCAATACCCTGCCTTCCCCGGCACAGTGGTATCGATCACAGCCTTCACGAGCTCATTCCAATTGCCTCGATTTTTGAATCAAGTTGATAATGAATTTGACCACCTTATCCTTTTCCTAAAGTTAAAATGATTTGGCCAATTCCACAACTTCCTGTGGTTCTGGCTTTTACTGAATTTTCTTAATCAAGCAGGAAGTCTTGGAAATAGTTTTCAGAATAAACATCTTGCAACAGGGCCCCTGAAACACCAACAATAATCACTGTTGTCAGGTTACCCTGGAGAGGGGACAGGACAGGGGTGGTCGGCCCCTGGGACACTCTGAGCCCTTGCCTCCTTTTCGTTACACCTGATACTCTGAATTCTTTTTCCAGGCACTTTTCTGACAGGCAGGGAAACAATATCTTACATTAAAAAAATTAATAACACCTCTTGTCTAAAATAGGCACAGAAGGATGAAAGAGAGAAATGCTGGACACTAAGGTCCTATGTGTCTGTGACCCCAGAGCTGGAGCTGCCACCACGGAGGAGGGCTGTGGGGGCCGATCTGTCTAATTGGAGGGCTGAGGAGCCCCCACCCTCCCCCTCCCCCTTTCTGGTCATTCCTTATGGGGGGGCGGGGGGGGGGGAAGCCACTTGACAGTACAAGGTGATATTCAAGGTGTCTTCCCTTCTCTACTTGACAAATAATTTTATGTGAATTGCTTAGGCTGTTTTGCATAATCATATGTAAATTGAATCAATTAAACACCCACCAAAGTTGTCTTAAGATGTAGGATGTTTTTGCATAACCAGAGGCACAAAAATGTTTATCCATGGCCCAAGGCAGGAGGTGTCACTGACGTGCAGGAATTCAGCCATAGGACACAAATGAACTGTCCTTTTTAAGAGTTGTTGACACCTAATGCAGCCAGCATTTCCCATTGGCCATGAAAAATGATCAGCAGTTAAGGGCGGTGTATGGCTGTAACAACTCTCCCACCGTCTTCCTAAAAATAACAGTCTAGCAGTATAAATTACGATTGAATGCAGCCCGAAATTTCCTTTAAAACAACCACCACCTTCAGATCTCCTGCTGCAGGGCACCATTGAAGGAAACATCTTAGTGAGTTTCAAAAGAGAATTCACTGACTATAAGAACAAGGAGCACGTCTGCATTAGATTAGCAGGCCTCTGGCATGGGGGTAAAAACTACCATGGAAGGATCACAGTGAGAAGAGGGAGACATAAACAAGTAAAAGAAACATCTGCACCCACCATTGTCAGGATTCGAGGGTATCGTAAAAATAGAGACACGCTGTACGGGAACAAGTGATCTGCTAAGTAAATGAATAGTACAAGCTAGGAGGAAAGGTTTGATGACCCAGGGCCACTTCTGCAGATACCAGCAAGTACATCAGAGGCACTTGTTCGCTGTCATGCTATTGAAACTACTCATCGCACAGCCTTCTTGAACAGATTGGTCAGGGATGAGTCTCTCTGATTTGCAGATTCACTGTCAGACTGTTTATATGGAGAATGGTAAGAGATGTGCTAGACATCTAGTCACCATCAAAGAAACAGTGCAGGAGGACAGTAAAAAATTAAAGTGAGGTCACCAAGGACATTTCTGTCCATTCAACTTCTGTTAGTACTTCTTTCCCAGTCATCCTCTATTTGCGGAGTGCCCACAAAATGATGCTTGGAGCATAAGTTGATTAATTACAATTTATCAAGTTTTTCTTGATGGCCTTGTGCAAGATGAAGGCAGCCCATCCACCAGGGGTTGAAGCAGAGAATCGCTACCTGCTGGGCAGTTACTTGAGAAAAGGAAAACTTGCCAGTTATAAGAATGATCCATAAGGAAGAATGTCATATCAGGACACGTTTCAGAAAAGAGAGCCATGGAGGGACGACAGGAATAGTGCAAGCTATTAGGACAAAGCCATCTTTTTCCAAAGTGACTGCTCTTTAGTTTTTTGGGGAAAAGGGGGCCCCTAAAGGTCTCAGCTCTTACCTGAGAACACCAGTTCCAGAGCCACAGTCAAAGCGGAACTCCACGTGGCCCCCTGCCATGTTGATGGACAAAAAGTCTTTGCTCTCTGTGTCATAGCTGTAGAGGAGGACACCGTCACCTGAGTCTGGCCGAAATGTGATCTCAAACTCCATGAAGGAAAGGTAATGCTGGGGCTCCAGAGGCCAGGGTGTTGCAGCATAGGATCTCAGGGACTCTCTGAATTGAGGGATGGTCAGGATGAAAGCTGAAGAAAGAAGTGTGTTGTTAGAAATCCTTCTGTGGCAGAACCAGCCATGTTCCCTTCCTCCTGGGTACAGAGCTGAACTACATTTCCCAGCTTCCCTGAGTTAACTGGGTAGTGTAACTGAATTCTGGTCAGTGGATTGTGGGTGGGAGTATTAAATGGCACTCCAGATCTGACCCCTAAAACTTCCTACCATCTTCCATGTGCACGCTTGTCCCTCACCTGCTAGCTGAATGTAGGAAGCAGAGGAGGATTCTAAGGGCCTGGCAGAGCCACTAGAAGGCAGGGGCCTGTGTCCCTGAATGACTGCATGGCATAGAGGCCACCCCCCCCCCACAAGCCCCTCACTGATCTGCAGTGATATGTGATGTGAGCAAGGATCAATCTTTAGTATGTTAGGCTGCAAAATATGAGATGATCTGTAACAGCTTTGGCTTACAAGAACTCAGATGCCCTCTTCTAGGTGATACGAGATTTGAGATTATATAGTGCTAAAAAAAAAAAAATCCCCCATGGGATGGTGACTTAGGTCCAAATTTGAATCAATGGTAGAAAAGTTAAAACATGTTCAACCCAGGGCACCTGGGTGGCTCACTGGTTAAGCATCTGACTCTTGATTTTGGCTCAGGTCATGATCTCACTGTGGTGAGATCAAGCCTCATGTCAGGCTCAGTGCTGGGCATGGAACCTGCTTGGGATTCTTTCTCTCTCTTCCTCTGCTCCTCCCACAGTCACATACATACACTCTCTCTCTGTCTCTCAAAAAAAAAAATGTCCAACTCTTCATGACTTGCTAAAATCTTTAAAATTTCCCATTATTTTATGTGTATTTGCATATGCACATGTGTTTACATGTGTATATACCCATGTTGGTGTAGATGTGTACTGAGACAGGTTTAGTATTGAGAGGTAGCATTCACTAGAACAATACCAAGAAAAACAAGCCAGATTATTTTTGTGTCATCCCATTGTTAGCGATTCTGCATATATCTTCCCAACATTTTCTCTGAACTTGTCAGATATTCTGAGAGGCATGAGCTGCAAATGGTCTGAATCCAGTCTGATACAGACCAGACACACATATAGGCTTTTCTAAGTTATCTGAGGGCCAAAAGGAACCCACCAAAGTCTGGCCCAGAGGCATCTTAAAATGAACATATCTTTGGTTGCTTTGACACTCTGAAACTCAGAGATACCCCAATTTGATTAAAAAAAGATTCTCCCATCTCCCCCAACAATGTATAAATTTTAAGTCCATAAATATTTGTGGAACTTTGCAAAGAGCACAATGATGAAAAATGAACATGAATTAAACAGCACAAAGTGCAGTCAACTTGCTTCTTTCTCACCGTCTTCACAATGTCGACCTTTAAAGCCAAGGGGACAAAGGCAAATGTAGGAGTCGGCTTTGACTGCTGCGCAGGTGCCGCCATTGATGCACGCGGCTTCGTCACAGAGCCCGCTGCTGCACTCCCCTGAACACAGAACAGGAAGGACAAACCCGATTCGTCACATGAGTTGGTCCAAGGTGCCGGGGCTGCCCGTGCCAGCAGCGCATGGCTCTCAGTATACACGTTCAGTTCCCACTCCTGTTAATTTGTACCTCCGCACAGCTGCAAAAGAGCTTTCAGGGTAAGTGGAATGTACCCTTCATTTGAATTTGATTTTGGCCTGTTCTTTATGAAGAGCCACAAAGAACCTTTAAAACATGGTGGACACAATAAATCAAATAATAAGTTGTTTGGAAAATTTTATGACCACTGATGAAGATGAATGAGTTGTTTCTGCTTTAATCCATCTCTCTCTTATTCCCACAAGAGTGTTTTTCAATCCCTTCCATGTCAACATGGTGTTTCTGTTAAAAGCATTCTAATTTGTGTGGCCCCAATTACCTTAAGTGCTACTTGTTAGTTCAAAGGCAATAAGGTAAGCACTGAAGCTACATCTAACTTATTACATGGCCTGAACTGTCCATTCCTCTGTCTGGGGCAGGAAGGGGTTGGGAGAGGGGGTGCTCCATAATACCTCAGCATGTGCCTTCCAGAATCCCTATTTCTACCTCCAAAACTGAGATCTTATGGGAGACAGGACGGTGGCCTGGAGTAAACAGTGGCAAGAGCTTCAACACCAGATGGGTCCATACTCTTTAGCAAACACATAGCAGAGAGGCCCATATAGGGTATATTTTGTCATTGTCAAGAACATCAGATGACATGGAAACAAATGGACTTCTGCTCTGCTTTTCTGCTGCTTGTTTGGTCCTCCTCTTCTCCTTGTATATAAGAAATAAATTAGACAGACAGGCCATTATCTGGCCCAGAATGACATAGGTGAGTGCAAAACACTTGTTCCCAGGTGGAGGCAAAAGAGCACATCTCTGATTGAGCCTTGGGGCGCCTAGCCCTGAGCCCCGCAGGCTGTAAGGATGCACCTGCCGGAACCGGAAGCCCACCGCTGGTGGGATGAAAAGGCTCCGTTGGCCATCTCAGCAGGCAAACTGACCCCCTCCCCCATCCTTTTCTCATCCATCCTCTGCATTTGTAGAGCTGATCAGTCTTTTCTTCCATGAAGCCCCACTGGGAGCGTGAGCAGGGCTGGGTATAGTATGCAGTCAGCCAAACAGGCTGACATCAGGAGCCGAGCACAGAGTTTAATTAAAGTCCTTCCAGATGGTTCGTCGCTGCAGCCCAGGTGGGCTGGCCTCAGCGAATTCCAGCCAAGGCCACTGGAAGTTCAGGCAGAAGTGGCCGGTGGTCTCTGCAGCCACTGCCTGAGAACATGGCCAGCACCAGTCTCTACGGAGAGATGGCCATGGATCCACGAGAACCAGACTCTCATAGCCTCTGTGCCCCAGGGGTCTTGGCGGGCTGGGATTGTTTCCCTGAGAAGAACTGCTCCCACAGGAAGAAACAAGGTTCTTGGGTTATTCTAGACACACATGGAAAACTTATTACTTCATAAATTAGCATTGTGACTATTCTTTAAGAGGTAGGAGTGGGGCGGGGACACTGATGAAAGCAGCCCTGCGGCAGGCTTCTGCGGGAAACGGTATGGAAGATGGCCCGGGAGCGGTGGCGTGGGAAAGAGGAACGGCATCCCACAGGGAGGGAACGTGGGGCTGGCCAAGGTGGGAGCAGAGGAAATGGACAGGGAGTGAAGCCACAGGGGAAGAAGAAACAGCCAGTCCCTTCTAGAGGCTGAAGGTGGAGGCAGACTCTAGAGAAGCCTCCGGGTTCCTAGCCTGGTGGTCTGGAAGGACAGCAGCAGGAGTAGAATGAGGAGCACGGCTGTGAGCAGGAGCTGGTTTTTCGGAGGCACAGAGGACCCGGTGTTGCTCAGCGGATGGGGAAACATCCACTGCTGAGCTCCATGGGGGGGAAGGGTCCCCCGCATAGGTGGGCACGTGGGGGGGGCAGCAGCAACATGGGGTGACCCTGACACCAAGAACAGAGGGGCTTCCTGAGAGAGGAACCACAGATAGGAGAGGGGCCAGACGAGAAAACAAAGGGAGAACAGGCCAAAGGGCTCGGAGGACTCCGGGCAGTTCAGGGAAGCTCAGGAGCACAGAGAGGAGTCAGAGTTCATACTGCTGAGGAGTCCGGGAAGGAAAGCTGTGGGTTTTGTAAAGACACGACCATACGCAGTGTTAGGAAAGCAATGCAGCTCTGCAGCGGAAGGCAGCAGCCCCACTGCAAGGGGTTGTGGATATCTTGAAATACATTGATACTAATTACTATTCTGAAATCATGGAAGCTATTCCACCCTCCCTTAAATAATCCTGTTTGCTAATGCTTTCTAAGAGACACAGATACTACTATAATAAAGAACTTAAAAATATTGTATTGCTTAGGGCCTCTGGGTAGCTCAGTCAGTTAGGTGTCTAACTCTTTGTTTTGGCTCAGGTCATGATCTCATGGTTTGTGAGATCAGGCCCCGAGTCAGGCTCCAAGCTGACAGTGAGAGTCTGCTTTGGATTCTCTCTCTCCCTCTCTCTCTGCCCCTCCCCCATTCATGTTCACACTCTCTCTCTCACTCTCTCAAAATAAATAAACATTTAAAAATACATTGTATAGCTTTATTTCAATGTAATTGTTTCCTAATATGGATATTATCCTCTACACTTAAAAACATCATTTATTAAAAAACATCTGGTTGGCTCAGTCAGTGGAACATGTGACTCTTGATCTCGGGGATTGTAAATGTGAGGCCCATGTTGGATGGGGAGATTACTTAAAAATAAAATCTTAAAAAAAGATAAAAACATCATTTTTCAAAGAGTCCACAGGCTTCACCACCTGCCAGAGATGTTCACAACACCCAAAAGGTTAAGAACCTTTGGGTTACTACTGAAATGATGATCCTGGCAGCAAAGTCCAGGGATGTAGGGAAGGATGGGCACAGAGTGGAGATAAATAGGTTAGTTTTAGAAAGGAGGAAAACTTTCAACTCTGAGAGTGGGAGGAAGAAAGTTGATTGCAAGGTCATGGGCATGGAGCACTGGCAGGACCTCATCATCAGTATATAAGATAACTCTTATTGACATTGAACCTACTGGATGCCAGCTTTATACAAGACAATGAGGGGAGGGCAGGAGAGAAATTAGGGTTCCAAGGAGAGGAAAGAAAGAGGGACATCATGGGGTAGAATATATTAAGGGCACATGGACAGTGAGCAACCACCTGCCCCTTGTCCCCAAATCTGTAGGTGAAGCCAGTCTATTTCCCCAACTGAAGATCTGTCAACTCAGTCCACATCTCCAACCACCACTGCCAGCCTAGAGCACACCGCCATTATCTCTGATCTGGATTGTCAGCATTGCCTCCCCGGCGGTTTACATGTACCTCCTGAATACTGCTTCCAATAAGCTTTCTATGGCCAGAAGGATCTTTTCAAAATACAGACTGTATCATGGTACCCACCTCCCCCTCATACTCCCACTGGGACAAGCCATTTCCTCTGCCTGGGATGTTCTTCCCTCTCTTAAATGCTTAAAAAAAATGCTTCAGATATCAACTTCCCATTATATCCTCAGAATGGTTTCCTGGACCTCCAGCCCATAAAATCCCCTTATTATACACCATTCTTATACCATCATTTCTTTGTAACATGCTAAATTGTAATTTTCCATGGATTTGTGTGATTAGTTTGGTCTTTCCTGTGGCAGCTTCATGAGGGCAGAGGTAGGATCCTGTCTTTCTAGGTCATTACTTTATCCCCAGAACCTGGTGTCATGACCAGCATTAAGCAGATCCTTAAACAAGTATCTTGAGGGAGAGCATGAGAGAAACAGTGAGAAGCCACGGTGAGACCCACAGCCACCTCACTCCTCTGGAGTCTCAAATAACTTGGGAAGTTGGTTTCCCAACTTGTCACATCGACCCAGTGGGATGTGGAGATCCAGGACAGGATTGGAAAAAATGAGTTCTGGTGGTTTAGGTTTAAGAATCTGAGTGGAAATAATAAAGCCTGGGCCAGAGAATGTAAAATTCTGCTGAGATGGCTGACCATTCCAGAATGTGGGTTTAGAGAGAGTCCAATTGCTGGGAATTACCTAAAGAAGGTGATAAAGCAGGAAGGCTTGAGTAATGAAAGGCCCCTTTAAAGAGTGGAGGCAGGTTTAGTGGAGGTGGGGAGGGGGGCAGAGAAAAAGCTGTGGTTGAAGATAGCAGTGCCAAGTTAGAGACACTAGATGAAGGAGCCGTGACTCTGTTACTGTCATTACCTTCTTCTGGAAGCCTGCATCTCCACCAGAAATTCGCTGCTGTTTGTATGAGCTCAGTCTTCCCCATGGTGGCACTGTATTTAATTTGAAAGAGCTTGAATTTCTGGAGGACTAAGTCAAAGTAAAGCAGGTATGGAGGTTGAGGAAGAACAACCAACTCAGTTCTAGTAACCCAGGGGGGAAAATGGGGAAAAAAATGAAAAAAGGCAATGTGACTGATGCCTGCCATTAAAGTTCATCGTAAGGCTCATAGACATCCAAGAGTCCAGTAGCAGCCTGGTGGGGGGTGGGGTGGGCAGAGCCAGCAAGGTGGGCCCACCTGATGCCACCTGCTCAGTGGAGAGACTGGTTTTGCACAACGTGAGAATTTAAAATGCTGCCAGAAATCAGTCCTTGCTCAACTTTGCAAGGTCTTAACTACCTGTCAGGGGTTGTCATGCAAACTCAAGACTGCAGATCTGGCCTTCAAGGCTGTTTCCCCATTCATTCAAGGAAGAGAGAAAAAAACAACTGGGTGGAGCCAGAATATTAATAATAATATTAATAGCAGAAAATTTTTACATGTTTGCTATATGCAAAGCACCAACTCATCTAGACAAAGCATCTTAGGAGGAAGTTACTTAAAAAATTTGTAGGTTGAAGCCCTAATTCCCAGTGTGACTGCATTTGGAAATAAGGCCTTTGAGAAGCTAATTAAGGTTAAGCGAAGTCATAAGGGTGGGACCTAATCCAATCTGACCAGCGTCCTTATAAGAAAAGGGAGAGGTACCAGGGATATAGACGCAGACACAGGGCCCTTTGAGGACACTGAAAGAATGGCCATCTGCAAGCCAAGGAGAGAGGCCTCAGGAGAAGCCAAACCTCCCAGTGCCTTCAGCTTGGATTTCCAACTTCCAGAACTATGAAACAATAATGTTACTAAAACCACTTATTCTGTGGTATTGGGTACGGCAGTCCTACCAGGCTAAAAATGATCACTGAATTAGCCAACCTTGGAATTATCTATCTGCTTTCAATGATGGAATTCACATCCTTATTGCTTTAAAGACAATCCTAGTCTTTTCAGAAAAATGGTTCTGGAACAACTGGACAACCACAGGCAAAAAGCTGAATCTAGACACAGACCTTACACCCTTCACAAAAATTAACTCAAATAGATCAAAGCCCTAAATGGAAACTGGAGAACTATGAAACTTCTACAAGATAATGTGGACAAAAATCCAGATGACCTCGGGTAAGGCAATGGCTTTTTAGAGACAATACCAAAGGCATGACCCTTGAAAGAAATAACTAATAAGCTGGATTTCATTAGTTAGAGAAGACAAGCCACACCTAGGAGAGAATATTTGCAAGAGACACATCTGATAAAGGGCTGTTGCCCAAAATATTAAAAAATTCCGAAAGCTCAACCACAAGAAAATAACTTGATTAAAAAATGGGCTAAAGACCTTAACAAACACCTCACCAAAGATGGCATACAGATACCAGACAGCAAATAAGTATATGAGAAGACGCTCCACGTCATATGTCATCAAGGAAATGCAACTTACAACAGGAGATACCACGACATATCTATTCGCATCTGAACTCTGACAACACCAAACGCTGACAAAATTACAAAGCAACAGGAACTCTCACACAGTCCAGGTGGGAATGCAAAGTGGTAAGCTGCTCTGGAAGGCAGTTTGGCACTTTCTCACCACATAAAATTTACTCTTACTATGTGATCCAACAGTCACACTCCTTCTTGGTATTTACCCAAAGAAGTTAAAAACTGATGTCCATCCAAAAAACCTGAACTGTTTATAGCAGCTTTATTCACAATTGTCAAAAACTTGGAGGTAACCATGTGCCCTTCAGTAGGCATGATAAACGTTCGTACATGACATACAGACAACAGAATATCATCCAGCATTAAAAAGAAATGAGCCATCAAGCGGTGAAAAGGCATGCATAAAACTTGAATGCATGTTACTAACTGAAAGAAGCCAATCTGAGACAGCTCCATGCTATATGATTCCAACTATATGACATTCTGGAAAAGGCAAAATCATACAGAATATAAAAAGATCAGTGGTTGCCAGAGGTTGGGGGTGGGGAGAGAGGAGAGGAATAAAAGAGCAGAATACAGAGGAATTTTAGAACAGTGAAAACACTCCATACAACACCATAATGATGGATATATGTTATACATTTGGCTTTGGGTGATACTGAAGTGGTAGTTAAGTTCGTCAGATGTAACAAAGGTACCTCTTCGGTGGTGTGTTGGTAATAGAAGAGGCTATGTGTGTGTGAGGGCTGGGGATATATGGGAACCTGGGTACCTTCCCTTCAATTTTTTTGTGAACCTTAAACTGCTGAAAAATAAAAATCAGTCCTGGCTCTGTCTGCTAGTTTGGGGAAGTGATCTGATTTTTACAAGCCCTAGTTTCTTCATGTATAAAATAGGTATAATAACAATTTCTACTTCCTAGAACTAGTGTGAGAAGTTAATGAGAGGGCATATGAGAAAGTTGGACATAGTGGTCAAGAATTAGAATTTTTTGTTTGGAAGCAGAGAGCATATGAAACCTCTTCTTACATTATTGTGTTGGCTTTTCCACTGGACTGGGTGAGTGAGGGAGGGGGAAAGGGCTGAACTGTTTGTTGCTTTGTTGGCTGAGGCCATGTCATGCTTCATGACGAGAGCCAATGGCAGCCAAGGGTTTGGTGCACCATATTGTTTACCGTGTCTTGCTATTCAGACCCAGGTCATTATGTCTGCAAAGCACCAAGCTTGTCACTTGGGCCCACCTCCCTCCTAAAGTTCTACATTAGCCAGCTGCCTAGGGTTGCAATCCATGAAGCTGCTCACCTCCAGGCCCACACCAGAAAGGAAATCCCACAAGAGCACCCTACCCTGGTCCATTGGGCAACCACTTACCCACATCGGCCCCACTGAGTGCTTTCCCCAGTGGCCAGGGCCTCATGTCGATTCTCTTCCCATTCACGGTGAGCGACTGCACACAGCCCTGAAAGCCTCTGTTGGTTCCTGTTGCTCGGACCAACCAGTAAGCGCTGGGAGTCCCACCCAGATAGAGGGGCGTCCGGAAGGTAATTTTACTGTACTGGCCCTGTAAGAAAGAAGAAAACCGTAGCTCACTAAACAAAATCAAGAGCCAAAACACAACAGATTTTAATGAGGGACATGGTTAAGACGTAGTTTACAGCCCCACTGCTTTCATCCATCTGTGTTTATGTTTATAACACTGCCTTACTGGAAAATTAAACCCCTGGTTACCGTAGGAAACTCAGTGAGCTCCTCAGAGGGCTGTGTTTCGAGAAGAGATGATTTTGTAATGCCTACACGGGAAGGGAAGGTAGGTCAGAGCCAAGAGCAACCCAACAGGAGGGTACCGGGCCGGGCATCCAACAAAAACTTTGTCTTTCCAGTCCTGACACCAACTTACTGTGTACCTTGGATGAATCACAGGGCTATTCTGCGTCTCAAAAGGTGATAATGCCAATTTTGTATATATATGGGTTAACGCTGACCTTCCCTCCCCCAGACACCTTTGTACTATATCTTGCAAGAAACATTGCATGGAGGTGGGGGGGAGGATTGCCACACAGATTGGGTTGCAAAATATTTTGAAATTTGCTCATGGATACAATGTGTGTGTGTGTGTGTGTGTGTGTGTGTGTGTGTGTGTGTGTGTTACTACGGTGAGGTTGGGACATTCTAATCTTAGAAAAAACCACAATCTGGATTGCAGGTTTTGAGGTTCCAAAACACAGACCTGAGCATTAGGTGGGACCAAGTTAAGGCTCCCTTGGTCTTTCTTTTTTTATTATTGCAGAAATATCTCATTCATTCAGATTAAAGGGGGCTGGGGAAAGCATGTTTCCAGGATTTATAAAGTCTAGAATGTAAGTCCCCCAAATGTGGCAAATGAAATGTTGCCAACAAATAGAACATCTAATTATTACTTTATCTTTTCTAATGAATAGATCAGAATCATTTATAAACAGCGTATTGAATATGAGGTCGGCAGCTTTAAAGTGCTTACAGTGAATTGTAAGGACTGTCAGCCAGCCTCTGGGCATACGACTTTTGTGAGATGAATTGAATAAGCCTGTTGGCTTATTTCAGAATTCACTCCTGAAATCCATATTCACTCTGTTCCCTGATTCAGGACAGTAGCAGAAGCCTGACAATTCAGTCCTTTTTTCCTTTTCTGGAACATCAAGTACAGGTAGTTCCTCTGAGCCTCCCTTACAACATCCCAGGCAATCATCTGCTAATAGCTGACCTTTACCTTCCTCTGATGAGGGCTGCTTTGGGTTTCTGAAGCCTTGCTTTGCCTACTCCGCAGAGAATTCAAAGTGCCCTAGAGTTCATGTTTCCCCCGACACAGACCTAACAGTGTTTCACAGTGCCAAAGCGTGAAAGTCCAGCTGCCTAGCTTTGGGCTGGGATCGCTCTGAGGTATAACTTACAGAGCTTCCCTAGGACCAGGCTGAAGCCAGACAGATCCTGAAGAACTTTGCAAACCTTGATATAATAAGGCAGAGTCACTATCTCCCAAGACAGGTTACTAAACATTCCACGGCTGCTGTCCTGCTTATACGGCTTGCTAGCAAGTCCTGGGGGTAGAGAGGCAAACGTTGCCCGGAGTAACCATAAAACTGTACATTTCTTGCAATTCTTATATTCATTAAAAGTATAGGATTGGAAAAGAATTTGAAAACTCATATAAGCCAAGCTCAGATTGACTTCTGGAGCCCTTGTATTATCCCTACCTCCGGTAACTTATTTTTTGAACACTCCCAAGGACAGGACAGGGAACCATCTCCTGAGATAGTCTGTTGCACTTCTGTATACTTTGGTGTAAGTGGGGTAAAGTTACTCCCTCAGGCTTTCACACTCAGCAGCAGCCCTGGAAGGCCACGGAGTAAGTCCTCTTCCCTCAAACTCTCTCTCTGATTATAAGTTTTATCGTCCACACTTTCACCTTCTTTTCTCCAAACTAAGCATTGCTCCTTCAATGAATTGTTCTAGGGATTTCAGGTCAGTTTCCTGTTTCAATGACTACCATTTAGATACGTTCCAATGTGTCTGTGGTCCTCTTAATTCTAATTTTTTGTAGTTTATTTATTTTTGAGACAGAGAGAGACAGAGGCATGGGTGGGGGAGGGGCAGAGAGAGCGAGGGAGACACAGAATCCGAAACAGGCTCCAGGCTCTAGGCTCTGAGCTGCCAGCACAGAACCTGATGCGGGGCTCAAACCCACGGACTGCGAGATCACGACCTGAGCCGAAGTCAGACACCCAGCTGACTGAGCTACCCATGTGGTCTTCTTAGAGTATAACCACAGAGCTTAATGAATCTTCTTAGAGGATTAGAGTTACCATTAGAGTATTGTAAGCTATATACAGGGCTTCTAGAATATAATATGATTATCACCTCCCTTTTTCTAGATGCTATGCCTCTATTAATATAACTTATAATTTCTTTAGCTTCTTACCATATGGCTTTGTTTATTAACCTTTATTGAAATTCCTTGCTTCAAAAGATAAGACATTTTCACATGTATTGCTTTTTATTACAGTTTCTCCATCCTATATCCAGTATTACTATTTTGGATCCAAGTTCAAAGCTTCTTTATTTCTATCAAACTTTATTTTAATCATATTAGGGCTATTGTTCTGGGATTTATGTGATTCTGTAGTTCATTTATCCTACCTTTTTTCCTTAGAAGTACATGCATATATGCATAAGCGATCTCACTGGATTCATATTCTCTATATTTTGATTCTTGTTCCTTTGGAACCATTGGGGTCCAAGTTAATAGGAATCAGCAAAGCATGGCCCTTTATATGATATATCTTGCCAGTAAAAATTAGTGGAAAGTCCAGGCAGGGAGGAAGCTCTACACTTACACACAAAGGCTTTCTTGCTACATTTTCCCTGAGAAAACACAGACACCTGCCTGATTATAATTACAGACTCGGTTCCTTGGCAGGTTGCTAATCCAAACTGTTTATTCTAAACATGGTTCTGAAATTTCCCAGAGCATGGCAAATATGTGACTATGTAGGTGATTTACTGAGTAGCCTAATAGTTAAATTGTTTTACTACTTCCTATAACCATAGCCCCCAAAATGGCAGATGAAAGGATCACTCTTGCATATTGAACCAAGTGAAACTTTCAGGACTATTTGCTAAAGCCACAGAATTGCAACACCCTTGCCTTAGAAGCAAGCTTTGCATTGGGCACTAATAATGACTTCTATTCTTCTAATACAGGCCTTCTTCTACCCCCGGCTTTGATGTCCTTGTGGAAGAAGAACATGTCCCTGGGCACAGTGACAGCTGCATGTGTCTGTGCCCCCACAGTAATGGTGTTTGCAAATTCAAGTCTTCTCCTCAGTAGATGAGGGATGGATGTGTGTCCTGAAAGCCCACCTCGAGTGGTAAGATGCACTGAGAGGCAGGAGCATCTCAGAGCCCAGTGGCATGGGTTTGCCTTGAAAACCAGCCCACCTGGAGCTTGCATCCTGCTAAGTTGGCCTGAGCTCTGCAGCAGGGCCCTCTTGGGATGCTCATGGCTCACGGTGGGCGGGTGGGAGGCTCACACTCACCTGGGACTGGCCAGTCACCGGGGTGCCATTGTTCAGCTGCAGCAACCCATTCAGCCCATCTCTGTAGAGCGTAACCGTGTGCCAGCCCCCCAGTTTGATTTTGGCTTCACTTACAATGATGGCAGCCCCAGTTCCACAATTAAACCTGTGGGAGGGAAAAACAGAAAGGCTCTTTGATCAACCAGCTCATTATGCTTTCAGACCCCTTGGATACCGCTTCTGGGGCTTCTCTGAGAGTCAGTCTGTTCAGTCATGTTTGTGAATATCAAGAACTGTTTAAATCTCTACAGGAAAGAGTGAGACACCTGCTTTCTGGGCTGGCCTCAATCTAGTTATCTTTAATCTGCCCACAGACCTTTCAAATGTGAGGCCTTCTTTAACCTGATTTTCTCTGCAGTTTCGAAGATCATGGGCAACTATGATCCTCCCCCTCCTTCTCAGTGACTGCCAGATGCTTCAAGTGGATCCAAAGTGCAGAGAATTGGAATTTGAGTCATTTTGCTTCCAGGTATTTCTCTGGGGACTTCCCCCAACTCCCAAATGATAGGCTCAGCGATATTATTAAAATGTCAAAAAAACAAGTCTTCACACTCATTTTTGGCAAGCCCGCCAGCACCGCCATCTGTTTTCAGCCGTGCCCAAACGCAGGTGCAGTTTCCATAGGAGACCCCAACTTTGGGGGGAGGCGTAGGCAGATGGGGAACGTTCTCAGATGATTGCTTTATTCTTGTTTTAGTTTTTTTTTCTTCCAACTTCCCCATGGTTCAGAGTGCCCACTAGTCACTATGCCTTACATCTATGGTTTTGACCCTTTCTAGTCAACTTCCAGGCAGCCACCGTGCCACTTCCCCATGGGTCCTGAGATGGCCGGTGGGGAAGGACACATGACCCACATTGTCCTTCTCAGGACGTGCACTAATTGCAGTCACTTCTCATGGCTTCCCTTTGTCTCCTCAATGCTCACTGGAGTGGACTGGGGTTGAGAGGCATTGAGGAGCAGGTTTTTCTGGGGGTGGGCTGGAATATCAGACTCACTCCGCAGCAGCTGCCCCGTTGGAGAGCAGCCACCAGCAAATCACAGCCAGTGCCACTAGAAGTCTATCAGATCCTCCAGATTGAGAACCACTGCCCCAGGTCCTGGTCCTAATGTCAAACTCCTGTGAATCAAAGCATTTAACAAAGGCTAGAGGACCACTGTCTACCCCAAGTGGGATGTGTCGGTCCTCTTCAGCTTTACCCAAAGTAATTTTTGTGCTGAAATACCCAAGAGACAATAATGGTTAATGCTTACTGAGTGCTTGCTACAGGTCAGGCACTACTCTAAGTGCTTGTATGTATTAATTCACTTAATCCTCACAAGAGCCCTGGGAGGAAATGCAGGCTCAGAGAGGTTCAGTCACTTGGCAGAGGGTCAAGGAGTGGAGGAATGGTGTCCTCAGGATCTTAACCAGTGAACTACAGAGAAGGATGAGGCTGATTCTCACCGGTCATTCTAAAATAGGTGCCTGTGTCCCCATGAGGGTGGTTGAAACACTCACACCTTCACAACACTCTGCCCCCAGAAAACCACACACAAACCAAAGATGGCTTCCAAAGTACATTGAGAGAGAAATGACCAGGGCAGAGGCAGAATACCAGGCTGCCACAGCCTGAGGGGAAGACAGGGATGGGCTCTGAGCCTCTGAAAGCCCTCAGGAGGTTGTAGGCTCCGCTCTGCTCTCCATGGATGTCAGTCCTACTTACCACAGGGGACAGGGAGAAGATCTCAGCCTCCTTCCCATCACATCCGCTAGACCTCTCGGAGCAAAGGGACTAGATCACTTAGGCTCACTGTTGCACTCACACGATCTACAACAGTGCCTGGTACACTGTGGGTGCTCAAGAAACATTTCCTGTTGAATGAATGGATGGTTACAGGGCTCTGAAACTCAAGTTCCAAGGGTGACTTGGCAATCCTGATAAGCCACGATTTAATTACTTGCTCCATGCTCATCTTATATATACTGTTCTTTTATCTGCAGGAATCCATTCCATGTATTTTCTTACTCACGCTATAAAAATGTAAAACCTTAAGGTAGGATGGCACTTTAAAAAGCTGTGGGGTTTTGGTGGGAGTTACCTGAATTGGAGTGAGCGTCGGATGATGGCCAGGGACATGAAGTCGCCCCTCCCGTGCTCATTCTCCCCACAGTAGAGCAGTAAGCCATCTTCTGCCTCTGCCTATCATTCAAACAAAAGCCACACGAACAATGAGCACCACCTGGAAACACTCATGAATATTAGACATGAGCATATTCTCTGTGGTCCTATTTACAAAGGGACAAGTGCATGGACTCCAATTAACTCCCAGGTACCAATTCTCAGTTCCTTTCCAATAAAAAAAAAAAAAAAGGCAAGGATATAAACAGAGTGTGACAAATGGCAGTGAGGTTAGAGAAAGGTGGCTCTGCATTTGACCTGCTCTTCACTTGACTTTGTGGGTCCACCAGCAGAGGCTTGGGACAACCATATGTGCAGAGACCACAGTCACAGAGAGGCTGTTTGTGTGTCCATCAAATTCTATTTTCATCAAAGAGCATTCTATTTGTTTTTGTTTTCACTCTTTTTACTTCCCTCCCTCTGGAGAGGCATGCAAATTCGCTGCTTTCCTTCTGTCAGGAGAACAAGACAATAAAATCGGCCCCACTGATAGACTAGTTTGGTTTTCACCCATGTGGGCTGCCCTAGCCTGAGACAGATCACCTTTTGGATGATCTCAACACTCAACACACTCAACCCTATAATCATGACTTCCAAGGGGGCTTGTTTCCAGATCTCCAAACCTTGTCTGAGATGCCCAACAAGATGAATTTAAGCTGAAGTCACTGACTGAATTCTGATTTGCAGTTGATTCAGATCAGAGAGCATCCACTGGGCCCTCACTGTGTGCGAGGGTTTTGTATAGCAGCTCTCCTCTTCGTTCGGCTACAGCCATAGCACTGAGGGCAGACATTTGGGCTCTAAGACGGGTTTGGGAATGGGGAATGCATTATACCACTGAAATCCTGGTCTGTGAGGAGTCACAATTATGAGCAACAGGGCTGGGACCTACACATTCTCACTGGCCGGCCAGTCATTTCTATAGTCCAGTAGCATACAGGACCCACCCTCCACTAGCCAGTCCCCTTGGACGTGTGAACGTGCCCATTGTTCTCACTACCCTGTGAACAGGTTTAAGGACAGGCCCTGTATTATATTTACCTTCGCTATTTACCTCCCTGCTTCCTGCACCCCTTCCCCATCCCATTTGATGTAGCACAATGCTGTGTTAAGCAGTCCGTCTGATAGACATTCATCAAACAACTAATCTTTCTTACCCTGAATTCAAGAGTAATTTCAAATGCCTGATAGGAGTTCTTCAGAGGTTCAAAGGTTACAAAGGAATGTCCAAAGAACTGAGGATATTGTATAACAATCTCTAAAAAGAGAAAGAAGACAACATAAAGGAATGTTATTTCCTCACTTCTTCAAATGCAAAAATCAATATACACCATGGCCTGGATGTTATTAAGTGAAAACCTCTAATAATCTATTAAACCTAGCTTATTACCTTCTCTACTTTTTATACTTATGATTCTCATTCTTGGGGACTCAGAGCTTCTGAAATTCTTAGGGAGAAACTGAAGATTGTTAACTTGCTACCCTAAAAAGAAATCAATGGTTTTAAGACCACTGACACCTGTTTTCCAGCTGTACATTTGTGTAAATGTCAGTTGGCTCAGTTATTACCTTCATGCAACATGCTTCAGCTGCATGTTTTCAGTAGAGATGTGATCAAAGTAAAGTCCACATTCCCAAGGTGCCTTTAGGGTGATGAATTCAAACTAATTAATTAATTCAAAAATTAAATAATTCAAAATTAACTAACTAACTAATTAAATTAATTAACTAACTAATTAATTAATTCAAAAGTGCTATATGGGTGGCACACATAGACACAGGGCTGCTGTTCAGCCAGAAGCAACAGAAGTTTCCTTACCTTTTTTCTGTGTAGCTAATTTAATCACTAGTACATGGAAACGGGGAGCTTCTGTTAGGAAAAGGGCTAGAAGAAACCATGCATGGACCACAAAACTGCCCTCTGGCTCCCAATGGGGCCAGCCTCCCCACCACATTCTTCTCCCCACCAAACACCTACCTTCTGAGCAGCTCTCGCCGCCCCTGCCCAGGCTGCAGTGGCACCGGGAGCCCCCCCACGTGTAGTCATTGACACAAAAGCTGTCAGCCGAGCAGAGCATTTCATCACAAGACATGTCAAAGAGCCTCGGCATTAGAACCACAGCATTCTTCGCTTTTCTCTCCACTGGGGTGGGCTGGGGAGCCACGGTAGTCGTTGGGAGAGATGCTGGGGTAGCGGGGACAAGCCTAGAAGCGGTCTTTGGGTTTGACCTGGGTGCCATCTTGGATTCCCCCCAAAATTTCTTATTTCCTCCTTTGGTAGCAGGAAGTGGTTTAACCTAAAGCCAGAGAAGAGAAAGGATTCAGGATTAACACAGAGCACAGTGTTTTAGACAGCCTGATTTACGGGGGTGTCTAACACATGAAAACGTAGTCACTTTTGTTATTTCTCAAAACTCTAGGATATAGATGCAACAGACAGTACTGACCCCAGTTTATGGATAAGAACTTTAGGCTCAAGGATTTTAAGTACCTTGCTCTGTACAATGCAGAAAATCAGTGGTAGAGCTGGTATTACATGATTTTTATTATTATACTATCATAAGGATGCCTCACTTTGTCAAAGAATTTTTCATAGCCTTCGAATATCTGACTTTATACGTTTTTACATGGTGGAAACCTAAATACATTTTTGCCAGTCAGCAGGCAGGGGCTGGCTACAGAACATTAGTATGCTTGGTACCTACTTCTACTAACTTATAAGCACCAGGAGTCTAATAAAGAAAATAAATATGTATTAAGAGCAAATGGGCCCACTTAAATAAGCTTTAAGTAAAATGTTCATGCTCTAACAGCTCAATTGCCTTGCTCAGCAGCAAACCAAAACACACAGGTTTTAGGAGCAGAGATTCTCGTTACCTCCTCAAAGGAAATATCCAAATCTAAGTCATCTTCAAACTCATCATCCTCACTGACTCCCATGTCAGTTGTATAGCGGGGTCCATAGCGGCCACTTCCTGCTTCCTCGGGGCCTACACAGAGAAAGGAGCACACTGCTGTCAACATGTGCCTTCCCTCCCCTTTCTATCCTGATTCAGCCACAGACAGCACCCTACCAAATGCATTGGGATGTACTGGAAACACACAAAGAATTCAACATGGAAGAAGAAGTATCAATGACTAAAAAATAGAAAGTGTTTCATCTCATCAGTATTAAGGAAGTGCTAATTAATACCAAAAAGAGCTGCCATTTTATACTGACAAGATTGGCAAAAATGTAAAAGCTGGGCAATAAAAAAAATATTACCAAGGATGGGATCAAGAGGGACTCTTATACATGATGTTAGATGTGTGTAACCACTTTGCAAAAATACTTGGAAATAAGTAGAAAACGTTCTACCTTTTGACCCAGCAATCTCACCCCAACTTACAAAATCCAGAGAAACTCTCCCACATGTGTACCAGAGGTGTGCAAAACACATTCCTAGCATCAGAATTTATCACAGTAAAAAGCACTTCAAATTTGCCATTTATAACAGCAAGTAACATCCGACATATCTGTCAGTAGAGAATAATAAGTGAATTATAGTGTATCTATCGAATAGAATACTACCTAGCAGGAGAAATGAATGAGCATTTGCTGTATCGACATGGCTTAATCTCACATTATTCCATGCAAAATATGCAAGTTGCAAAAGAACATACTCAGTTTGATGCCATTTATATAAAATTCAACAAGCAAAATTTAATATATTATTTAAAGATAAATATATATAGTTCTCTCTCTACATAGAAGTATATATTTACATATATATGTGTATATATATATGGTTTAAACTTCCAAGAAAAGTGAGACGATGACAAAAATACCTGGGGGAAGTTAGAGAAGGGATGTGGAATGAGGTGTGAGACACAGAAGTCTTTGCGTGCTCTCTAATAGTCTATTCCCTTAAGGCAGATGCTGAGTACCTGTGAATAGTCCTATTACTTTTATATGAACTTGATGTATGAAATACTTCACTACAAGTTCTTTAAAACAACAAAGAGATGTTGCGCTGGAGCAAACAGTGCTACACCCAGAAAAAAGAGGCCCCACGTGGTTATCCTGAGTGCCACCATCTCCATCCATCTTGGCAGGACAATGGGATCTTTCAGACCTGGAAGGTGGGCTGAGAAACACTCTTAGGAGACAATACAGGACATTGTCCTTTGGGTTAGGAAGGGAAGGGAAAGGAAAAGAAGAGAAGGGGAAGGGAAGGGAGGACCAGGAGGGGAAGAAGACAGGACAAACATAAACTGAACTTAAAGCCATTCTGCTTTCAGTATAAGCTAAGCCAAACACCTTTGTCACAAAAGCAAACTCCCCCTCCTTTAGGCAAAAAATAGCAAGCAGATTGAAAACAGAAGGACATGACAGAAAGGACAGAAAGAGGCGGTGGGAGGCCTCTGTCAGGCGCACTGCTGACCAGAAATCTCCTCTGGACCAGGAAGAGAGGGAGCGTGGTGGGCAGGTGGGCAGCGGAGAGCAGGGAAGGAGCTGTTCTCAGGTTTGGGCACATTTTGGTGGAGGAGGGATGACACAGGGGAGCTGGTGTTCTCACTACCCTCACATCAATTCTCCACAGTTTTATTTAAAATAACCCACAAGTCAGCAGAAAATTCAAGCCTGTTGATTCTGGGTTTATACCTGGATGCAAGTTCTCTGAAGCCACCTGCATCCAGCCAGCACAGCTGTGGGCCAGATGTCTTCATGCAAAAAGCCAGCAAGCTTGAACATCACTTTCCTCTCTCGTCTTTCTGTATCTGTCTACCTCTCTCTGTGACTCTGTCTCTATTTCTGGGTCCTTACTCTCCATTTCTATGTCTATCTATCTCATATATTCAAAACTGTCAGGTTAAAGAGGAAATATTCCATTTGACAATAAAAGTACTATACTGCATATATGTAAAGAGACCTGGGTCTTATCTCCAGGAAGCTGGCTTTTCTACCTGGAAGGTGTTCTCTCGCCCTGTGTACATTCTTGCCATTCTTGTGCTGTGCTCATCAAAGTCAAGATACTCTTCATTTAATCTTGTGATACCCTATCTGAAAAATTAAAACTTTCAAGGGCTACCACCACCTATAAGAGAAGTCCTAGGTTCTTGGTTGAGAATTCAAGGATCTCAATGATAACTCCTTGTTTTCCCTCCTTTTCCCCCATTGCCATGATTTACTGAAAGATACCGCCCCCCCCCATTCATAGGTATTGTGGTGTGCATAACATAATACATTTCTAAACTCTACAGTAATTTTGCAAAGTAATTATGGTTCATTTCACTTTGTTGATAAGTAAGTTGAAGCTCAGAAAAGTTAAACGATTTGATGAAGGTCAAAGACCTTGTAACTGGCCGAGCCTGCCTCAAAGCCAGATCTGTCTGGTCGCTGCCTGTAAGAGAAGAAGACTCTGTGGAGGTGGAAAGAGCCTGTGAAATGGAAAATCAACATTTTTTGATCATTTTTACTGTGCCAGGAATGTTTCATGCATTGTTTCTACTAATCCTCAAAAAGTCCTGTAGAGGTAGTATTACCTCCATTTTACCATGTGGAGATATAAACTCAGAAAGATTAAATAACTTGCCCAAAGGCATGCTGGTGATAAATGGCAGAGCTAGCATTTATCTTTGGTCTCTCTTTTGACTACATCATACTATTTATCATCTGACTCCAAATTGTGTTTTCAGCCTTTTTTTTCCCCTTGTTAAAAGTCCTAATGGTCAAACTGGTCTACCATTGTCTTCTTAACATATCTTGTGTTGTCTCACCCCAAGACTGGCAATTTTTTTTGTCCACATCGCCATCTTTTTTTTCCTCTCGTTTTCCCTACACATAGCTTACCTATCCTTCCAACCGCACTCATTCTGTGGAGATAGAGCTGAATGTACATCATGAAAATGCTAAAATCAAGTGATATTTTAAAAAGAGAACATCAGGGGCGCCTGGGTGGCTCAGTTGGTTAAGCCTCCGATTTCGGCTCAGGTCAGATCTCACGTCCGTGGGTTCGAGCCCCGCGTCAGGCTCTGTGCTGACAGCTAGCTCAGAGCCTGGAGCCTGATTCCAGTTCTGTGTCTCCTTCTCTCTCTGCCCCTCCCCCTCTCATGCTCTGTCTCTCTCTGTATCAAAAATAAATAAAACATTTTAAAATAAAAAAATAAAAAGAGAGAGAACATCAGACTCTTCTGGAGAAAAAATGGTTATTCCACAAAAGACGGAACTGCCAAGACCTCTAGGATGTTCCTCCATCTCCTCCTGGCCAGGGCTCTCCACCCATGGATGTGTGCTCCTAAATATGAGCTTGGAATAAACTTTCATAGCTTGATAAAAGGCATATATTTGAGATGGTATTTCCACCATCTGGACTCCTGGCCCTGGAATGCTGCCCTTGTGTTCCCCAACCCAGCTGTGAACCCCTCAAGGCAGGAACCATAATTTTAGACTTCTTGCTATCCCTTTTCTTCATTTAAGTACCACTTCACGTACTCATCAAAGCTCCCTCCAGGTACAGAAGACACTCCCACAATGCTCTATACTCTGTCTCTGTCCTGGCCTGGCCTGCCTGGCCATGCCTATTTAAATGACAAACTATCTGGAGAGGAATCCTTACATGGTGAGACTTTGCCCCTCATCCAAACATATTCCCCTTAAGCTGCCACCATCTTTGGCCCTTTCCCCAATTCAGACTAAAAGTTTAAAGTTGAAAGACACCATCCAGTCCAAACTTCCCATTTCATAAATATATAAACTGAGGCCATAGAAGACAAGTGACTTGGGATCAAAGTCATTCATCTCATTAGATGATCTGGGGCCAGACTTGGATCATACAACCCCTAGTTCAAGATCTATAACACCCTCTCATGCAGACTTTTTGGTGCTAAGTATCTAAGATACTTCAGCTGGGACAACATCGAGAAACTGAGGATGGATGGGTGCAGGTAGCTGAGGTCTCCTCTTGCCTCTGAATCCACGTAGGAAGTCTGTCTTGAAGGCAACTCCTTAGAGAAAAGGACAATGGATGTATTGCATCAGCTCTGAAATGGTACCACAATGAGAATGGAAATCATTCCAGATCCTCTGTTCTTTCTAATGAGTAATATAAGGCATATACTATTCATTGGATAAAATCCTTTGGTATTTATAAAAATTACTGTGTTTTGACATGGTATCACATACCTTTTTGAGGTCAGAAGCTACTTTGCAGTTTGGGGAAATAAAGGGTGTGAAATAAACAAAGGGAAAGGAATATGAAATTACAAGGTCTCAGAGTCAAAGGAATTTTGACTTTTATAGAAAGATTTTAGAGATCAGCCAGCACAAGTCCATTTTACAGAAGAGTAATCTGAGGTTCATAGAGTCCATATGACTTGCCCAGAGAGACAGTACATTGGTGACAGAGCTGATCTGGAATCCTGGGCTCCTGATGCTGCTTTCTACTATCCTTTACTACTTGTCGAATTCCCTGTTCCTCATAATAACCCAGGCTAATAGTTATTTCCCATTTTTAATAGGAAGGAAAAGAGGACTGCATGGCTGGAAGAAAGCTGGAGTAAAGCTCTCTGCTCTTGTTCATGGATGGCCTCACCACTTCGGAGTTCAAATCCACAGCTTACATGAAGTTTTTACCAATGCCATTTCTAAGTGAACACAGAATGCACGATCCGAGATAGTGACAAGAATTCTCTCAGTAGCCTGGGATTATTGTAATTAAAGTGCATAACTTATTTCTTTCTACTTGGCATGTTGTTAATTAGGAAAAGAGAACATTAAAAAGGAAGAATTTATTTAGAACCAGAAAAGTCAAACCACTCACTGAATATAAAACAAGTTCAAGGGTTATTCCACTGGAAGAAAAACTAATATACAAAATACAAATTGCTGTTAATAAGTTAAGAGATGACTTATTTAATAAAAACATGTATGTTTATTTTTTATAAAAGCATCACAAGTGTTCTTTTGATAGTGAGTTTCTCCGATGTATCAACATGGTGCAGTTGGAAATACCCCTGGTCACAGAATCCAAATAATTAGGAGAGGGACACATATGACTCTGTGACCTTGGACAAGACACTTAATCTCTCCGGGTCTCACCATTTCTAATAAAGCAAGGAACGGGATTAGATTTGATGACTTACAGAATCCTTTCTAGCACTTACATTCCGTGACCCTTAAGTTTACACTTTTGATTTAGACATATTGCTGGCATCTGTTACTCCTAGCAAGGTTTAAAAAAAAACAACTGGGGAATTTAATTTATGTGGAAAAAAAGAAGTTAGTTCAGCATAGAAGTTACATGCGTTGGGGATTGTGACTTTCTGTTCAATATTATATGCCTCCTAGAAGATAGGATATCATTTATCAGAATTCATCTTCGTTCATAAGAACCAGGTTATTGTAGTTCCTTCTCTTAACAGCTCTTGGCAAAGGATGAGAGAGGAATACTTATTTCCCCACTCCTGAAGTTGTAATCATGCAAAGAGATTTCCTCAAAATCCTGTTAGATTCTTGTCCAACCCTTTTCCTCCCGACAGTAGACAGTAGCCTGGTTGCCAGATGGAAACATTTGGTACACATTTCTGAACTGAGTGAAGTTAATCTATCAGAGGACTTGGGGTAGGGCAGGAGGAGGTGGGGGCAAATTTGGTCCCTCCCACCTTCTTCCTCAACTTAGAAAAGCAGAAAGCAAGTGACCCAGGCAAGTGTGACTTCCCTGCAAATGCAAACTTTCCTTCAAGTGGGCTCTTCTCTGGTCAAAGGGGAGTTCACAAATCTACTTCGTACCTTAGACAAATGTACCTGTTACATTCTCTGCCTGGCCGTTATCAGAAATCAGGATGGCAATTTATCTGCTTATTTCTCAGTTGGTTCAGAAAATGGACAAAGGGGAAATGTGTTGTTAACTGGGCAACCTCAAAACCCTAACACTCACCCAAAGACGAATGATTGGAGGAAATGGGTCCCCAATGAGGCAATGTGTCATGGACAGAAACTAGGTCATCGCTTCCAGTGCAAATATTTAAGATTTGGCTGGTTGGATGGAAAAATGAAAGGTCAGACCTGTGGTCTTTGTGGCTTCACAGACTTTTTTGTTATTCTAGTTGAAGCCTCATCCCTTACCAGTTTATTCCTTCTCATCCTGCTCCACCCAGAAAGAGCATTGGTTCTTCTTTCATTTCAGAGGCACATCATGCTTTCTCCTGCCTCAGGGTCTTTGGACAGGTTATTCCCTATGCTTGGAACTCATCCCTCACTGCCCATCTTTTGCCTTTTTAATTCTTATATCTGCTCAAAATCACTTTCTTAGAGATGTTTTCTCTGTACCCTAGATAAGGTCAGGTTCCCTTCCTATATACTTCCATGGTTCTGTCTTCTTTTATAGCATTATTAACTTATAATTACATATTTATTTGTAGAATGATTTCACAAATGTGACTCTCCCAATAGACCGAGGAGGCAATACTGTCCATTTTGGTTTCTACTATAACTCCAAAACCTCACTCACTCCCTGGCACATTGTAGAAACTTACAAAATGTGTAAGAAACAAAAAGAGTAAATTTCTGAAATAATTTAGGCAGAATAAAAATATATAACAGTAGCATTCATCTGGATTATTAAATAGCAAAAGTCTAGGGACAAGAGGACATAAAGAGTTTAAAAGCTATCGATAATTCTGGGATCTTAAAGAAATCATTCTACAGACCTTTCCTGGAAAATAATCCGCATCCTGTTCCCTTCTGGAGTTGGTCTTTCAAGTGGCTCTTCTGCATTAAGTTACTTTGGCCTGGGCTGTATGAAGTTAGTCCTGCCACCTTCGCCAGAAATGACAGAACCAGCACCTACCTCTGAGCCCAAGACCACCATATCCAGACTGCCTCCCTCTGAGGGCCTCATGTGAAAATCTACCAAAAGGAGGGCTTCATAACAGAGGGCAAGGCAGATATTTCAACCTTAATCCTTCCTCCCTTACCTCTTCTCTGTAGATACTATAGGAGCTAAACGTCATATTTCTGAGCCTCCTTTGCATCTAGGTAGTTTGGATCAGTAAGGTATGAATCAAAGTCTGTTAGAATTTCCCTGTCTACTATATTGTCTTTGGCAGTGAAGGTGGTTGTGATGGCTGGAGTTTCAAAGCATTCCTAACTGAAATGGATGTGGATCCAATGACTCAATTAGTTCTTTCCTTGGGAAATGTATGTACCCACCAACCATGCGCATGCTGAGAGGTGGGGCACAAGAGCTCCCGGGTGATCCTGAAGGTCCCTGGGAGAGACTTCTGGTTCTGTATAAAATTAGCCTGCTCAACATCGGCCTCAGCAGCACAAGGACTCAGAGGGTCTGCAAGGACACTGACTGGTTTCTCTTGCTCCTTCCTCTTCCCCCCAAATCTGCCTGAATGTTTACCTCCGATTTGAAAGGATATCATTAATCCAGGGTATGTTTCTACAGTGGTAGGAGTTGGATGTTGGGAGAGGGCTGCTCTATGTACCAGCGTAGGCAGATGTGTTTGCACTTTTCTGCCCATGCTTCATGAATTTCCCATCTGACTGTAGCTCAGGATGATACCCCTGCACGGAATGACCACTAGAGCCCTCACCTCAAAGCTCCCCTGACTCCTTTATTCTTATGCACATGCGCACAGAGGAGGCACCAGCTGTGCACGACCCCTGTGGGCATCGTCTTTTGAAGAACAAAAACCAGTCAGCCCAGAACCAGCCACTGCATCCTCCTCCTTCAGAGCCTTCCTTTCTACAAATAATGGAGCTGTGGGAAGTTAAGCAAATGGCCAGAAACCAAGATGTTAGGCACCTACTTCTCTGTTACCCACGGATGGAGGAGATACAGACAAAGCATAATGTAAGAGGTGGCTGCAAACACAGCAGGAAAACCCAAGGCCATATTTTCATCACGCTGCGCTAGAAGTTTCAGACTTGGAGGCTTTGTAACTTCAAAGAATAATGAACTATAATTCACTGACAACATTCTATGGTGATACCGAAGTACTCAGGGAGGAAAGGGGAGTGTACTGTGTAGACAGGCAATGAGAACATTTCTTTTTTTTTTTTTATAGTTTACTGTCAAGTTGGTTTCCATATAACCCCCAGTGCTCTTCCCCACAAGTGCCCTCCTCCATGACCATCACTCCCCTCCCCCTTCCCCTTCAGCTCTCAGTTCGTTTTCTGTATTCAAGAGTCTCTCATGATTTGCCTCCCTCCCTCTCCCTCTTTTTCCCCCCTTCCCCTCCCCATGGTCCTCTGTTAGGTCTCTCCTGTTAGACCTATGAGTGCAAACATATGGTATCTGTCCTTCTCCGCCTGACGTATTTCACTCAGCATGGGCAACGAGAACATTTCCAACCAGCCGAAATGGCTGGCATGAAGAATTCAGTGTTATATATACAGCAGGCACTTGATATGTATTCATTAGAAAAGAGAATGAGTGAATGACTGACTGTTTGCTCTAAGAACCAAATCTTACAGTGTACTCTGCCCATGGTAAATGCAAAATAAAGGTTTTTTTAAAGACTGCAATTTTAATCTGGTTAATCCCAATGCTCTGTGCCTACCCAGTCATTTTTACTGGGACTTTAGTAGCAACTGTCAATTACTGATGGCAGAAAACTATTGTCCGCAGTGCCAGGAGGATACGGCTTACCAAGTGAGATCTCCCTCTTCTTCCCCCTCTCTACCTCTCTCCTTTTCTCTTTCTTGGGGATAATTTGGCAGTATACATCATGCATTTGAGTTATTCAATTTTGTAATTCTACCAGAAGTTTATCCTAAGAAAGTATTCAGATGTATTATAAATGTTCATTATTTTTAAAAATTACTTTCAACTTAACACTGTGTGTGCTGTGTTCACGGGATAACATTATGTTTGGAAGAATGGAGGTCACTGGTCCTCTGCATGAGCAGGGGGTGGGTAAAGGCAGGTTGAAGTTGGCTGAACAGAGAATAGAGGTCCAAAATAAAGTGGGGGGGCGGGTAACAGTGAATATAGACAACGCAGTAACTCTAGCTTGAAGGAAAGCAGAGAAATGAGAGGGTAGAAGCAGAGTTGTGGGGTTAAGGGAGTCTTTTCCTGAGTATGGCATACGTGTGCTGATGAAAATGATGTAGAAAAGTTGAGAGTGCAAGAGGGATCCTGTAGAGGGGATGGGATAACAAACACAAAATGATATATATAGTGTGATCTCCAATCGGCCAGTACAAAACGAGGCTCCGTTCACAAGTGCACTTGGGACCCAGGAGGTTGAGCAGAGACTGAGATGGGAAAGGCGGGACCCGCAGCTTGATCTTGGCTTGCAGTGCTGCGGGGAGGGAGACAGCCCGCCGCCACAGCGCAGGATGGCTGATGCCGTGTGCATGGGAGCACCACCGTCCCTGTGGATGTCCTATGTCCTTTAAAGTGGCTTCCTATTTGGGCATCAACTGTGGCCCAGTTCTGTTTTAGAGATCACCAGAGATGGTGATAGCGTCTCATCCCTCCTCTCCAATTTGAGACACAATGCCAAAAGGAATCATTACCATCACAAAACTTTATATGGGATTAAATGGTTTTCCAACAATAAAACAAAGACTCAATCAGAAAGTTAGAGAGAGTTTGTCACTAACAGACCCTCAAGGACTTATGGAACAGTATACTTCCGGAAGAAGAAGTAAAGGATAAGATGCAGAGTAGTGGGCAGAGAAACTGGTAAACATTTGGATAAATCCAAAGAAGTGTTACTTTAAAAAAAAGAAAAGGCCTGTGGCTATGGGGTAGAATAAAGCTACTGAAAGAGAACATGCAAAACAAGAAAGAATTCACTTAGACTGAGGCTGCTAAGATCTTTTTATTGTTTATGAGGGTAAAAGATGCTGATTAACTTGAGACTATAAAAGTTTGAAAGTTAACAATTTATGGATGGTAAATAAAAGAAAGCATAATTCATCCCAATAAAGGGGGAAAAGTGGGGGGCTAAGAAAATATAGTCAATCCTATAGAAAACAGGAAGGAAGCAAAGATGAAGATTCTCCCGTATCACCAAAAGAGAACAAAACAGAGTAAAGAACACAACATAAAATGGTAGAAATAAATAAAACATGTTATCAGTTATAATAACTGTAAAAAAAAAAACCTTGCCATTAAAGGAAGAGCTTATCAGATTGGATTTTTAAAAGGTAAGCTGTATATTGTTTCCAAAATGTACCTACAATGTAAGACACAGAGAGATCAAAAGTAAAAAAGAGGTAATAGATGTTTCCAGCAACAGCTAAAAGGAAGCTAGTGTATCTATATTATTACTACATTATTATTAGGCAACATAAACTTTCAGGGAAAAAGAAGCAGCATTGTTAATGTTAAAAATGGTTGCTGAATAATGATTAAAGGAATCACCAGGAATATAAGATGATCCTAACCTTTTATGTGCTTAATATTACAACCTCACATATACGTTGAGGAAAAGATTGAGATACAGGGAGATACGGTGGGAAATTTTAATATGTCTCTCTCAGTAACTGATAGATCAAGCTGACAATATAGATGATCTGAACAATGATATTATAAAGCTTGAACGAGTGTACATATATAGAACCCTAGACATCAAAATATGAGCATACACATTCATATGGGCGGGGCACCTGAGTGGCTCAGTGAGTTCATGTCCCTTATCGGACTTTGTGCTGACAGCTCAGAGCCTGGCGCCTGCTTTGGATTCTGTGTCTCCCTCTCTCCCTGCACCTCCCCTGCCCATGCCCTGTCTTTCTATGTCTCTCAAAAATAAATAAAACCTTTTCAAAAAAATTTTTTTAAAAAGGACATGGGAAAAGTGCAAGGAAATAAAACTGTGACTACAAGAAAGGAAGGAAGGAAGGGGAAGGAAGGAAGGAAGGAAGGAATGAAGGAAGGAAGGAAGGAAGGAAGGTCCACAGATTAAACTAATTTCAAACAGCTTTCCAAATAGAAGAGATTGGAGACTGTGACAAAACTCACTTAAAGACTTTGTAAAGACCCAAATAAATGGATGAGATAGAACATGATGATTCTATATCATAAAGATGACAGTTTGCCCTGAATCAATTTATGAATTCAATATAGAATACAACATAATTCTGATTTTTAAAATCTCAATAGAGTTTTTCATGGAATTGAAAAACTGATTCCAAAATTTATATTGAAGAGTAAAAGTCAAGAAAAAAACAGAGCAAATCTGAAGAAGAATGAGGTAAAATAGAATTACCTTCCAGATAACATAATTTTATAAGGCTGCAGACATTAAGACAGTGTGGTGTTGAGGTAGAGACAGAGAAACAGACTACAGAACTCAGAAACAGATCCACAAATGTATGGAGCTGATACATCGGAAAGATGCCATTACAAATCAAAAGGGAAAAAGATTAATGAATGACTCAACAATTGGTGCTGGGGCAACTGGTTATCGATATGGAAAAAGGATTAAGTCAGGCTCCTCCTTCTCCGTTCCTAAATGTAAATTTCAGGTAGATTGAGATCTTAAATATGAAAAGCAAAATTTTCAAATTTATAGGATAAACAAAATTTTACTTAATGACATTGGAAAAAGGAAGTAATTAAAAATTGCAGGCAGCATAAATCATAAAAGAAAAATTGAGATATTTAACTGCACTGAATAAAAGAATTCTATTAATTGATATTATAAGTGAAGTCAAAAGTCACAGACTAGCAGAAGATATTTGCAACACATTATTATTAAGGGGTAGTATTTAAATGTATATATTAATGCTTATCAATACATACTATGGAAAGATATATATATATACATACACATACTATGTATATAATTAGTGTATCTAAATAAATTAATGTATATCTATATATTATATGTAGGCATATATACAAATAAGGAAAGGTAAAACATATAAACAGTCAATTCACAGGATGATTAATAAAGTAATAAAATGCTTAACTTCATTTGAAATGGGAAAGTGGAAATCAAAACAATAATAACATATCATTTTACCTCCATCAGATTGGCCCTATTTAAACGTCTGATAATCCCAAGTACTGGCAAGGATCTACAGCAAGAAGGGTTTTGGACACACTGCCCATGGGGTGGAGATAACTGCAAACACCCTGAGGGCCAGTTTTCTACCAGGTGACAGAGTTGGAGATACACATGCCCGACTCAGCAACTTCATTTGTAAGCACATACTCAGGAGAAGCTCTTCTACACACACTCAAGGAAACATATATGAAATTGCTCAGTGCAACATTGTTTTTAATGGCAAAAAAGGGAACAATTTAAATATCTAAAATAAAAATAATTGATAAATAAACTAGAGTGTATTTATGTGGTGGGAGATTATACAGCAGTGAAGTTGCATGAACTGGAGCTTTACAATTCAACTTGCATGAGAGTCAAAAACATAATGTTGTGGAGACAAGGTCACCACCACAGGGTACCTGCATGTCATTGCGTTTATAAGGAATGTTAGAAACACTCAGAACAATACCACATAGTTTATAAATAAATGGATACATGTTAATATACTGATTAAACGTGTAGGGAAATCATAACACAATGCAAATATATCTCTAAGAAGACAGGAGGATGGTATTGGGAAGGTACTGGAGACAGGGTACGACTGCCTCTGTATCTGTGATGTTTCATATTTGTAACACTGAGGAAAACATGGCAACCATTCAGATCTGACAGAGCTGGGTCATGGATATAGAGGTATTCCTTACATTTTTCACTATGCTTAAAATTGATCATAAGAAAAAGGAAGCAATGTAACAAAGGCAGAATTTTATTAAGAGAATGAAAAGCCACACCTAAGACAGCAAAGACCAAACTTGATGCTGTAGAAGTTTGAATTAGTGATGTGGGAGGTGGGGGGGGGGAGGGGTGAACCTGAGAAATTTTCCCAGAAGGATGAAAAAATAGGAGAGAAAATAATATATATGGATGTGAATATAGAGGACAAACACCAAACCAAGGGATTATGGGTATTTCTTTAGTATTTACCAGAATAATGGAAGCAGAAACATGAATCAAAAACATAAAAATAAAACTTGTCTGAGCTGGAAAAAAAAAAGGACACCAAGATTTGAAAGCGCTAATATTGCTGCTAAAATGAAAAGACCTGCGCCTAGACACAAACTGACAAGATTTCTATGGCAGAAAGAAAGGAATCGGGGTGGTCATTTCTGTGTGGACAAGAAATTGGGGAAGTAAAGAGGTAACCTGGAGCTGAAACCCCTAGTTCACAGGCGACTTATCTGGACTGGACTCGTGCAGACAGGTTAGGAAGGCAAAGGGAGTTCCACCACCTACAGAGACTGTCTGAACTAAGAGGAATTAAGATACCTTTGAAATATCCCTTTGAACTGCAGTTTAAAGGAAAATCTTCAGTATTCAATAACAGTCTGTATTCAGCGCTGGTCTCTAAAATATACATGGAGAATTTGCTGAATAATTCTGAAGCCATATTAACCATCAATGCTTGTAATTTTCTAAGGGTTTTCCTTCTGTGAAGTTTGATGATCCCCAGAGAAATGCCATGACTCAACCACAGCCCAATTTTAATGAGGATCAGTAAGAATCTAACTATGCAAGAAAAGTTTTCTTCATCAATTGAATCATGATTCAGGTCAGTATTATAATGCTCAATATTATTTTTTTAAGTTTATTTATTTTGAGAGAGAGAGAGAGAGAGAGAGAGTGGGAGAGAGAACATGAGTAGGGGAGGGGCAGAGAGAGAGAGAGAATGCCAAGCAGGCTCCACACTGTCAGTGCAGAGCCCAATGCGGGGCTCAATCTCACACCATAAGATCATGACCCGAGCCAAAATAGTCAGACACTTAACTCACTGAACCACCAGGCACCCCTCAATGTTCTTTATTTAATGACTCATTTGCTAATTTCTTCCTACAGCTGCATCCAGAAAAAAAAATATTTTCACTGAATTGCATCCTCCAGTCAGGCACCAACAGTTCTATAAAACCTTGATCTTTGCTTTGTCTTTGCTAATAGGTTTAGAGTTTGGTGGCACATAGGACTTTTGTGACTGTCTCATCTCATAAATTTATGTTTGTATTTCTGATTTGGTTTCTGATCATCTTACCACATTTATTTCTAATTGTAGTGTGTGTGAATGTATGTGTGTATGGTGTATATGTAAACTGCCTCAAATGATTTTTGTGTGTTGGCAAAATGAGTGGTTTAAAAGCGCATTCAAATGTCTTAAGTGAACTCACATTCCAAGAGCTTGCATGGTTCTAGTAGACCGTAGTCCTTACAGATGAGCCACAGAAGAGACCACTGGCCATAAGACCTAAGCTAGGGAGGGCCCCACGGTATGCTGCCATGAGGAAAACAACTCCTACGTTGTGACTATCGTCCCAGGAGTGGAGCCAGTCTGAAGTCAGGGAAGGGGGTCTGGCCTACGTCCTTATTCTGACCCACAATCTTCTCTAACCGTTGATTGAAAACCAGACAGAGAGTCTGTGACAGGAGCAGGCTAAACTCTCCCTGGGTCATGGACCCAGTTGTGCCCAAGAAACTTTTTTCAAAATAAATGGAAACAAGAGTAATTTGTTCTCACTTTCAAATAGATATTGGCATATTGATTAAACCAAGACACAGAGAAAGGAGAAGCCAGGAGCTCAGCTCAGCTGAGGGTTGCCAAGCACCGAAGCATCACAAACCATTCTCCATCAGGGAGAAAATCATGAAATGCTAATTCTGAGAATTCACTGGTTGAATAACAAATGGAACCATCACAATGCTTTCTATGGAGAAACTTCCATTTTCCATGTTTGAAATCCACACCGTGAGAAATTATCATCTAGCTGGAATTTGCTGAACAAGAAAAGAGGAGGATGTGGGAGAACACAGGCTTCTGGGAAGAGTGGGTACAGCTGGGACACCGGGGCGGGAGCAGGGGAAGGGGGGAGGGCTCACGCTATTACTGCCAGGAGCAACAAGGCAAGAAAAGTGAGCCGGGGTTAGGTTATGAAAGGTTGTGAATGTCAGGCTAAGGAGTGTGGCATTTATCCTGGGAACAGGAAGACTAAGAGAGTAACTTGTTAATGGGCATGGTTTTACATTGGCCCAGTGCAGGGGTCCAGAGTGGATTTCCACGTTCTGCCTTTGTGCCCCTATATCTTTTGGCCTCATGGACATATTCCAAGACCTCCCTCAACACCCACCCCAGAAAACCTTCTACCTGGATTCTCTTGTTCCGCATCCCCTGTCACTTTGGAGAAATCTCACTCAGCCATCCCTAATGTCACCTGACTAGGGAACCTTCACCATCCCCCCCCCCCCATTTCTTGATCCACAAAGTCAATCACTGTTCGTCCTCTGAGCTGCCAAGTGTGTTCTGTATCCTGCGTATCACTATGCAGGTCATTATGGGATAGTCCGCTCACTGGACTGGATCGTGGAGCCCAGGAAGGCAATAATGGTTTTAAATCTCTTTGAAAAAGGTTTGGCAAAAATAACTAATTGTGAAATTAATGACTGATCCTTTTGGTGACTTCTATATAGAATATATCCTGACTTCATGTCCTTCAGTGCTATTATGTATTTACATGAAACTGTGTTCAATTTTCTTACATATTTTATTCACTATTAATCAAACTGCAGATTTCAAACACATTTAGTGAACAGGAAAAAATAATTCAGTGGGGGTGTGACCACATTCTTTTAAATGGAACCAAATGGTATAAAAATATAAAGTGTTGCATTTAGCGTGGGGGAGGATTGTCCTATGAGACATTTGCATGCACGTGCACGCACACACACACACACACACACTCTTAGATATGTTTGTGTGTGTTGGGCTGCCATGCAAATTGCATATTCTTACTGTGGGTGATAGTCCAATAGAGTCTGAGAAATCCTTCACTCTAGTTGATAGTTTTGAGTGCTGGTTAATTTTTCCAGTCTGATAGCCATTTTATTTTGAGCAAGAGTTAGATTTTCTAATTTTATTTTTATCTTACAGTAGGGTTTCTCAACCTTAGCACTATCAACATTTTGGGATGGGTCACCCTGTGTTGTGGAGGCCTGTCCTGTGCACTGTAGGATTCTTACAAGGATCCCTGGTTTCTACCAAGATTCTGGTTGCACTGTCCCCCACTGTAACAGCTAATAATGTCGGCAGACTTTGCCACCTGCCCCCAGGGAGCAAAATCTCACACACACACACACACACACACACACACACACACACACACACACTCATTGAGGACTACTACTCTATGGTGCCCAAACATAATGCTGAGCATTCAGGCAGCCTTTAAGAAATGCATAAGACAGATCTGATGCAAAGATCTAGCAGGAGCCTACTGCAATAGAAGGTCTGGGGGTACCGACCCCCAAAGCTTCTTAACCTCTATCAGGTTCACAACCAGGTCCCTATGGGCCACCTTCTGACCGCACACACGGTCTTCAGTCTACCCACAGGGTTTGCGTGAATGTGGCTAGCGCAGTGTGCAGCAGGGCACAGCAAGTGTTCAGGGTCAGGAGGTGTTCTTGGAAGCACTGAGAAGGGAGAAGGAATCCCAGGACTTCTAGTTGAAAGAAGTAGAGCCTTGCAACAAAAGCAGCATCTCAAGAAACTCATGTGGAAAGTTTCCACTGGGACCACGAAAGCAACAGTCCCCTTGCTCTGAAAAAAAAAAAAAAGCTACAAGTATGCAGGAGATACAGGAAATTAAGTGTAGGTGGTGAGAAGTGACTCTGCTCTCACACGGAAGGGCCTGACAGTGGATGCAAGTGGGGTCTTTGCAGCAGAGAGGGGGGTAGGACAGGGAAAGAGCACTAGCCGTAAGTCCCATGAACCTAACACCCATGGCCACTAACTGGGGCCTGGAATTAGTCCCTTAATCTGGTGACTTTTCAGGTCCTTATCAAAAAACTGTGGAAGTTTGGCTAGGTCTTTAACCTACTTGGTAGTTCAAAATTCCATCTATTTGATTTGGCTCTCTACCTTTCGTTTTCATGTATATTTTCCTCAAAGCTATAGAATTGCCTCTCTGTTGGTTTTGCTTCCTCTCTGTTGATTTCCACACCATGGCCACAATGATCCTGTTTAAAATGTAGGTCAGATCACATCATTCTGCTGCTCAAAACACTTTAAGGGCTTTGCATCTAGCTTAGAATAAAACCCAGTCTTCACCAGGACCCACAATGTTTGACCCCTGAACTCTGGCTACCTTTCTGACCTCACTGCCTATCATTCTTCTCACTCACCACGTCCCTGCTAAATGAGCCTCCTTACTATCCCTAGGGTATCCTGAGCCTGTCATCACCCCAGCAGCTTGGCACCTGCTGCTCCCTCTCTATGGAGGGACTCTGCTCAAATCTCTTTTGATAGCTCATCCCAAACAGCAGGTCCCAGTATGCTCCATGTCCTCTTACTCTTTCCCTTTTCCTCTTAACACTCATCATTGAAGACATATCACTGGGGCACCTGGGTGGCTCAGTTGGTTGAGTACCTGACTCTTGATTTTAGCTCAGGCCATGATCTTACAATTTGTGAGTTCGAGCCCCACATCTGGGGATTCTCTGTCTCCTTCTCTCTCTGTCCCTGCCCTGCTCTCACGCTTTCTCTCTTTCAAAAATAGATAACATTTTTAAGACATATTAATTACGTAATATAATAAATACTTAATTCATTATCTACTTACTTTCTGAGACTGACTCTCCCACATACAAGCTCAAAGAGGGCAGGTATTACCTATTTTATTGACTGCTAGACCCCAGCACCCAGAATTTGCCTGGTATACTATAGGCATTAAATGTATACTTTAAAAATGGATTGGCAAAAGAATGTTTAACCAAGTGAAATGATCACTGTATATTCAGAAACTAAATTCTTTACTTCCTCCAGCATCCTCAAGACATTTTCCAGATTAACGTAGTGATGTATGAAGCAAAAAACAAAACCCAAATCAAAAAAGGCCTGACCTCAAGTTGTTTATAGCTTTTCTTATCTTTCACTCTTGTAATTTTCATTGTTCTAATTCTTTTTGAATTTGACGGCCCTTTACTACCTTTTATTTTAGAAACTCATTCTATCAGTTCTTGGTACCTTGAGGACTCAGCATCCATTATCAGCAGGAAGTTACTAAGGACTCAGATCTTTATGAAGATTGTAGTTTCTGCTTGCGACTTCTCTTTCAACTGCAGATACTAGAATCTAAAAGCAGTTGCCCTCTCCCATTCTGGTTGGAATGAGGTAACCATGGAAGAAGTCAATCGTGCGCCCCAGAAGGGAACTTTTCTGTGGTGCCCACATCTCAACCACTTCAGGGGACGGCAAACTGTCTAACGGCTCTTCCAGCTCTGAAAGTCTGTGAACTATCGCCATCTGCTGGATGACTTGTGAACTACCACCATCTGCGGGGTGTCTTCGTGCTACCTCCGTAGGAGCAGTTGTTGGTCATTCCCCAGCGGTTGTGATCCTTTAGGTGCGTGGCCTTTGGAATTCCTTTATGATCACATGACTAGGACTACTGATGGGAGCAACAGTGAACTGGGCCAGGACAGACATACATTTACAGTTTTAAATATGGTAGGCACTGGGGTTCCATTAAGACGGCAACACTATATATCTAGTTCATCATCCAAGTGAGGGTAAAGAGCTGGAAACAAAAATTCCAACATGGGACCTCAGCTTTAAGGCAGATGATTTTTTTCTTTTGAAAAACAGTTTTGTATTAA
The DNA here is from genome assembly GCF_006229205.1 of Suricata suricatta. Taxonomy (NCBI): domain Eukaryota; kingdom Metazoa; phylum Chordata; class Mammalia; order Carnivora; family Herpestidae; genus Suricata; species Suricata suricatta. The sequence continues at coordinate 118,567,098 of NC_043705.1, forward strand.
AAGTGTGTATGAACAATGTGCTTTACTATGTACATTACCTATCAAAATATTCACTGTTAGTCAGAAAAACAGACGAGAGTCTTAGGTTTCAAATGCCATCCATATTACCTATTGGCTGTAACACTAGTCAATCCATCAGTAAATATAAGGAAGGGATAACAGTCCCGACCCACTGCGCTTTACAGCAACGGCAAAAGGGGAAACAGACACGTAAACAAGCCGAGAGCTAAGTGAGAACACAATCAGGAAGCCCAGGTTTGTATATTACCGTGAAACAACCTAAGTTTCCATCAGTAAAGAATTAAATAAATGTAGTAGAGCCTTACAATGGAATACTCTACGGTTATTAAAATTAATGATACAGATCTACATTTGTTGATATTTAAAGATGTGTATAGCATTTTGTTACACATAAAAATTATATGTTTGAAGATTTCAGTATTGGATTTTAAAATACCTGGAAGATTACATACCAATATGTTAATAGTTGCTATGCCTAGATACTGAGATTAGATATAATTTTCATTTTGATTTTTTTACATATTTAATGTTGTTACAACGTTTTTGTCTAATAAGTGTGGGTGACCTTAACGACAACACAAAAAGCTACTTCTGCTTCAGAATCGTTGCAAGGCTTGTCTTGACTGGCCCCTCTACGGTCCTTTCACACGCAGGTAAGAGTGGGCTCACTGGAACCTGCCTAAAGGGGGACTCCCAGTCTTCCCATCTCCCTCCCAGAAAAAGCAAAACCCAATGACCTCCAAGGTCCTAATCAATCTTTACCATGACTTCCTACCCCTTCTTACCTCATGTCCTTCCAGGCTTCCCCACTTACCCCCAGCCCAGCCACACAGCCTCCTTGTTCTTCCCTGAAAACCCCAGGATGCACCTGCTTTGGGGTTTCAGAATTTTCCTGGAGCATTCTTCCCCCAGGTGGATAAACGGATAGATTAGATAGTAGATCCAACAATCGATCGATAGATAATAGATCAATCTATTTGTTGGTCCAGGTACATATATCCAGAAAGTTCACTCCATCCTTCTTACTCAAATGTTACCTTTTCAAGAGGCTTTCTCTGACCGCCTTCCCCTTCTCTGTTTTATATTTCGCCACAGCCCTTATCCCCATCGGACATACTATCTACAGTTTTTAATTGACCTGTTCACGTTCTGCCTTGACGAGAATGTAAGCTTTGTGTGATTTGTTCACTGCTGAATCCCCAGCCTCTGAAATAGTGCCTGGCCATTGTGGGCACTGAATATTTGTTTGAAAGAGTAAATAGGTATATTGTATAATAAATTGGAGGAACTGATTCTTTAGGAAAAAGAAATCCCAGAAAGTTTAGAACCAAGGTAAAAACAAGTTTGTCCCCAAAGTGTGCTCTTATCCAGGATCTGCAGCTAAGTGGCCTTGAGGAGACTGGTGAGCCATTCTGGGCTTCAGTTGCCTCCTGTGCAAAATGAGGACGCTGTCCTTGCCCACTCTGCAAGTTTATAAACTTGCAGTCAACAAAAGTCTGGCTGTGAGACCTGACTACCTCCTTTGTTCCAGGCAAAATGCTAAAAAGGCAAAGATGAATGAGATAAGGTTCATGTTCTCAATCAATAAGAGAAAGACCAAAGCACAGTCCATATTTTTGGAATCCATGTAAAAGGCACCAATCTCTTATTATACGAGACGATACTATTAGTTCTTTTGGTGATTCACCTGTCCCCCGTCCCCCAGTCTCCGAGCAGGAGCGCGCACCTCTGCTCCTCTCCTGTCTGCCCTGGGCCGGGGAGGCTGACCTGTGAGGCTCCAGCTGGGATCTCACCTTTGGAGCATCAGCAGGGGAGCGGAAGGAGGGAGGAACGGAGTCAGCGTCTTTGTTCTCCAACTTCCATCTCACTAGGTTGTCACGGGACACATGTCCGAAGGTCACTGCTCTTCTGATGGCTCTCCCTGTCTGTCTCCAGATGCTGACAATTGCTTCCTTTAGGTTTCCTTACAGCCCCCCAAACTTTTTCAAAAAATTCCTTCACTAAATTCACTTCAAATTAACCAACTGTATGCACCCCTGTTTCCTGCTAGGGGCCTGGTGACCCCCGAGATCATTAGAAAAGTCATCTTTTCTCTTGTGGTTGTTTCTTACTTGCACATATTTGTTTCACATTTGGTTCTATCATCAGAAGAGACCTGCAGATGCAGCCAGCATGCACTGTGTCCCCTCCCACATGTCTGTCACTGCATCAGGCTGATTTCAGGTGCCCCCTCTCGGTCCTAAACCACCACTGTGGTCCAACTCTCTCATCAAAGGACCTAAGTGATTCAGGGACTTAGATGCTAAGAGACCATCCCAGTGGAGAATTGTGTCAAAGCAAGAAGTGCTCCGAAGGACAGAATAGAAAAGACTGACCATGAAATAATGAATATAAAAGAAAGAACAAAGCGAGTGATAAGGAAATAGAAGGAAACAAAAGGAAAACTAGGGAAGAACACTTGCAAAGGACTTCCATCTATTAATGTTTCACAATTCACTGGGGCCAGAGCACCATAGACAGCACATGGTTGCTCACAGTGTGACTGCTACATAGCAGCTGACCCACTGAACAGATGCCACTGCTGAGACTAGAGCACCCACCATGAGGGGCGCCTGGTGGCTCAGTCGGTTAAGCGTCCAACTTCAGTTCAGGTCATGATCTCCCCATTTGGGAGTTCAAGCCCCGTGCCGGGGTCTGGCTGCTTGGAGCTTGGAGCCTGCTTAGGATTCTGTGTCTCCCCCTCTCTCTGCCCCTCCCCTGCTCATGCTCTGTCTCTCAATAATAAATAAACGTTAAAAAAAGAAAGAAAGAAACTAGAGCACCATGAGTTCCTATTCTTGGGAATATATTTTCTTATCCTTTATTTTAGTCTTTCTTCCTTAGCTAGCCAGGGGGGTTAAAGTGTCTCGTGGTGATTATAAGGAAATGTATGGTAATGTAAGCTGTACCCAGGCCTCAGAAGAACAATTAATAGGTAGCAGGTATTTAAACAGCAAAGTGAATCATTCCCTTTAGAACCAATAAAGTTGTGCATATGAGCGCTACTCAGATTTACATGCATCGAGGCATTAGCAAATCAATAGAGCGATTGCGTGGAGGGCACCTGAATGTAAAATCACGTTTGAAGTTATGTTTATGCACAAACCGCACACTTAAAATGCATTTTTATCTAGGCTATGAGGGAAACCAATGATTTGTTCTTTCTCCTGCTCCCTTTTCCCCCCCATTTTACATTCTAAAGATTTACAAATCCACACGAAGCTCACCAATTTACAAGCCTACCCCAAGCTCCGGAAGTAATGCCCTGCAGAACAGCTTTCTCTTTGTCCCCGGAGAGCGGCTCACACCTGTCACTGAGGCTGCAGGCTTTGGGGGCCCTTATTTGTTTCAGACTTTTCATGTGAACATTAAATTGCAGGGATTTCCCTCAAGGAGACAATGTCATCAGCAAGCACTAAATGATTCCACCCAAGTTCGACAAAATTGCTACAGGGAAAATGCCCAAATTTTTCAGGATGACCCTTTAAAATCTGAGGGGGGGAACCCCAGAAATATACCACAGAGGTCAGCTGATTATGTCCCACTGGCCAAATTTGGTTCAGCTGCCTGTTTTTATCTTCTAATTTTTTTTAGTGTTTACTTATTTTTGAGAGACAGAGAGAGAGAGAGTGAGCAGGGAGGTGCAGAGAGATAGAGACAGAATCTGAAGCAGGCTCCAGGCTCTGAGCTGGCAGCACAGAGCGCCACGCAGGGCTCGAACTCACCAATCGTAAGATCATGACCTGAGCCGAAGTTGAACACTTCACTGACTGAGCTACCCGGGCGCCCAGAACTGCTTGTTTTTATACTGAGGCAATAAATGTCTAAGCCCAGGATGGAGTCATTTCTGCCATGCGGCCACATCGGTAAACAGAAACCCGGGTGTCTTTCATGTCCTTATAAATGCTCCTCTTAACCAGAAATGCAGTACATCCAGCCAGCCAATGCCAAACACCATGCCAAATCTGCACTCTATACTTTTCCCCTTCCTCCTTATTCATTCTCCATTTTTCTCTTCCTGCTCCTCCTTCTTTATCCTGCAAACGCTTCCTGCCTCCTACTCCATTTTGCAGTTCTCTGGACCCTTGAGAATGGAGACAGCTCACTTCTTGAAGTGTTAAAGCTTGCCTGTATCACATAAATTATCTTCCTTAATCCTTTTTAATAGCACATAAGTGTTTTTTACTTTGTTAAAGGGTTGAAAAAAAAGTTTAAAAAATATTTTGTAACACATGAAAATGATATGAAATTCAATTTCCCATGTCCATGGATAAAATTTTTTTAATGTTTATTTATATTTGAGAGAGAGAGAGAGACAGACAGGAAGACAGAGAGACAGAGACAGAACGTGAGTAGGGGAGGGGTGGAGAGAGGGAGACACAGAATCCAAAACAGGCTCCAGGCTCTGAGTTGTCAACACAGAGCCTGGTGTCAGGCTTGAACTCACAAACTACGAGATCATGCCCTGAGCCAGGGTCGGACACTTAACCCACTGAGCTACCCAGGCGCCCCCATTGATAAAGTTTTATTGGAACACAATCACACATATTTTTTATTGTCTATGAATGCTCTCATGTTACAACAGCAGAAGTGAACCCCAAAATCCTAAAACATTTACTGCCTTGCCCTTTACATAAAAATATGCTGATCCCTGTCTAAGTAATTGGTTAACTTTGGAGAGTTTAAAAACAAGCAGGCCAAAAGGAGAGGTCCAGTATTATAACCACAAGGTCTTTCTTTTTGCCTGAATTCAGGATGTGTTTGAGTGGGGAGAGATGACATTTTGTAAGCAAAGTTCATTGTCCCTTATAGTTTTTTTAAATTTTTAATGCTTTTTATTTATTTTTGAGAGACAGAGAGAGACAGTGTGATAGGGGAGGGTCAGAGAGAGAGGGAGACACAGAACCGGAAGCAGGCTCCAGGCTCTGAGCTAGCTGTCAGCACAGAGCCCGACGCAGGGCTCGAACCCACAAACTGTGAGATCATGACCTGAGCCGAAGCTGGATGCTTAACCGACTGAGTCACCCAGGCGCCCTGTCCCTTATAGTTTTAATTATGTCTTTTAAATCTGCAGTCCTTTAAAACCAATCAACCAACCCAACCCATCTTAATGAATCTACTTGACCTGACTCTTTGAGTCTCTTCCATTCTTCTACTTTGGTCAAGACAGTTTTTGCCCCTGACCCTTTGTTTCTGAATTCTGACCTTCTAATGTCCTCAAGTCCCAGGAGCAGAACTCAGGGCATGGAGTCACAAAGGAAAAGGAATAGACAGGTTAGCAATCGTCCGGTCAGTAATCATGCGTGGCGGAAACACATACCAACATCCCCTTTGTCTTGAAAAGGGGGTAGATGCCATAATCTCGGTTTTACATGTGTTTCCTCAAAATAATCTTGAGAAGTAAAAAATATTACCTACCACAGACATTATCATATCCATTTTAGAGAAGAGGACATTGAGGCCCAGAGAGTTTAAGTGACTTTCCAGAATTCTCCTAGCGAGGTACTAGGAGAACAGTTCTCTGGTACTCTGACCCAGGCATGCCTGACAGGTTCTGCTCCATCTTACGGTACAGTTTTTGGAGGCAGTGAGGAGCTTCCAAGGATTGGTGTGGCCTTTTCATAGGAACTGACCAAAACAGGCAGTGAGTTGTACATGTAAGTGATGGAGATTTGGAGAGAAACTGCTTCCAATCCCTGCCTGTTTCTTACCCATCCCTAGTGCCTGCCACTACCTTCTATCCCACTTACTTTCCTAATTCAAGGCATTTCTACCAAACAGGAGCCCTTGCTAGTGACTGGGGATAAAGGAAATCTATTTTGTAGACTCCCCAGGTATGTGACCATATACCAAGGAACCCTAGCATGCTAAGCACGTCTCTGGGGAGACCATTGGGCAATTAAAGACAAGGGCCCATGGCACTTGAGTGGCTCAGTTGGTTAAGCATCTGACTCCAGCTCAGGTCATGATCTCACAGTCCATGAGTTTGAGCCCTGCGTCTGGCTCTGTGCTGAAAGCTCAGAGCCTGGATCCTCTTTCAGATTCTAAGTCTCCCTCTCTCTCTGCCCCTACTCTGCTCACACACACACACACTCTCTCTCTCTTAAAAATAAACATTAAAAAAAAAAAGGCATAAGCCCAAATCTCAGAGCAAACCTGAGCCAAATCAGATTGACTCATAGACATTCACATGATAAAGGTATAAACAGATACACAACCAACAGCAGCTGCAATGCCTGAGTAAGCAGGAAGGTGGAGAGAAGAAAGGTGGGAGCTGGGGGTTGGGGAACATCATGAAATCAGATCTACTATAGAAATTTGATTGATCTAGGCCTGGGTGTGTTGTCTCAGCTCAGTAGAAGAGAGTACTTTCCCAACTGCTGGAGAAAATGGACTGTGGGGGGAAGAACCTAGTGAAAGCCAAACCCAGACTGAACATCTCACATCTTTCTATGCAATCTCTGAAGAGCTAATACCATAATTAGACTTACTAGAACCAAAGGAAAAAAGGACTCAAATTTAGCATAGAAATGTTAAAGCTTATTCTAATGGTCAAGAAAGAACATAGGAGTGAACACAGGCTTAGTTAGAACATGTCTCTCCCTAGGGTGCATGGGTGGCTCATTCTGTTAAGCGTCTGACTTCAGCTCATGATCTCACAGTTCCTGAGTTCAAGACTCATGGCAGGCTCTGTGTTGACAGCTCAGAGCCTGGAGCCTGCTTCAGATTCTGTGTCTCCCTCTCTCTCTGCCCCTCCCCTGCTCATTCTCTCCCTCTCTCTCTCCCTTTCTCAAAAAAGTAAACAAACATCAAAAAAAACAAAGAAAAAGAAAAGAAAAGAAAATATCTCTCTGTTCCTCAACCCCTTCTTAGCAAACTGTGTTCTTTGGATCACTGGAATCTCTCTCAAAGGCCTCTTCTCCATTCTTATTGCCTTGAACTTAAACTTAAACCCCAAGTTTTGCTTTCTTTCTTCCCTCCTCCTCCCTCCCTCCCTCTTCACTTTTCAGTTTTTGTGACACATTGCAGTGCTGGAGTTGGACTTTTCCTGTGAACCACATGGACTGATGTCTTCCCACGGGCTCTTGTCTTAATTCACATTCAGTCATTCACGTACTCAACAAATATTTATTGACCACTGACTTTGTACAGGGTGTTGGGAACACAACGTTGAGCAAGAAAGCTTATTCTGGAGGAGAGATACAGATAATAAAATAGTTTCAGGCAGTGAACGTGCTCTGGAGAAATCAAAGCAGGAATGGGGCTGAGGTAGCTGAGAGGGAAGGTCCGTGAAGCCTGTCTAAGGAAGTGACATCTGAGCTATGGGAGTGCTGGCGGTGGTCATGGAAAGACCTGGAAAAGAGAGTTCTAGGCAGAGGAAACAGTAGGTGCAAATGCCCTGAGGCAGGAAAGAGCAAAATGACTTTGGTGAGGAACAAAATGGCGCCCTGTGTTGAGACTGCCCTGCCTATACCAAGTCTACTTCAGTCAAGAACTTACTGGTTCTTCCTCTGCCTAAATAGCGAAGAAAGACCATGAGAAATTAAATGGTTCAGGGTGGGAGGACCAAGTTCCATTCTCAGGGAAATTTATATAACCCTAGAGTTGGTCAAACATGTGAGTTTTCATTTTATTTCATTTGTCTTTGGGAAAAAAATTTTAAAAGTTGGCTTTTTCCTTCTACTACATTTATTATTTCTAGTTCATGCCTTCTTTTACTCCTTCAATCGTTAACCAAGCTAAGCGTGGATCTCAGGAAATAAGTGGCCACCAGGTGGGGTGAACACATGTCCCACAAAGCCACACATGTGTACTTGTGTCTTTGAGGTTCCAAGGAGCCCCCTGTTCTGACTGGCTAATTAATGAGATCAATCACAGGAAAAAAAGAATGCCATGGAACAATAGGGAAATTATAGTGTTGCTGTATTACCTGAAGAAAGAAAAATTTTAGGGAGTGGCAGACCGTGACCTTTGTCTTTGTATTCCTCAGGGGAACAGTAGAGGGACTGACATGTACGGAAAGTCACCAGTGAGAGGATGGAGATAAATCCAGGGTAGTATTCTTGTTATTCAAGGTCACTGAAATGATTGTTTCTCCTTAGAGGACCTGGACATGGAAACACTTTAATATCTTCCTCCTGTGCTACTTGTAACTGGAGCTGAGGTAAGATGTGGAAGTGGGGCGCAGCTGGCAACACTCCAGTGAAGCCATCAAATCCTTGCTCTTCCTGACTCGGGTGTAAGAAGGGAAATACAGGGCCCTGGTGTTCATTAAGGACACACACTGGCACCTGAGATCGTCCCACTGTCCCATTAAGCATGAAGCTATTAGGGTCTGGCATGAATAGGTTCAGAGGAAGTCAATGCTTTGTCAGTAGAGATGAGGTGTTAGCTGTCCTTATGAATGGGGGTGGGCACAGGCCTAAATTAAGCAACAGAGGGGCCCAGCCTATGGTGGAGTCCAGGGTAGGATCTAAGGATTCCCACTGGGCACTCTGTACTTTGGTAGTCAATGCAAGCACTCTGTTCTATAGTTCGCCGTTCAGGAAGCAAAGAAGGTACCACACCAAGAGGACATCCATCTGGGATGGACCTTGAGGTGACGAGGAGGAGGAGGAGCAAGGAGGGCTGGGAATGTCCAGTGGGCACAAACACTGGTCTCACCAACCCCTTCAGGGCAGTCTTCAGGGCTTGGCTGGGTCCAACCAATCAGAAGGGCCGTGTGTGCTGTAAATGCTGATGAGGACCAGTTGAATTTCAGGCCCCCATGGACGTTTTATTCCCATTTTGGTGTTTTAAAAAGAAAAAAAATTCTATCAGTTTGTTCTGTGCTAGCAAACTTCCTTAGTCCAAAGATTCTAGAAGGACTATTCCCAGTATTTTATTTAACCACTAACCATGCCGTTCTCATGCTACTTTGCATTCGAAGAATAAGAACCTCCCTCCTCTTGAATCTTGCTCAGGAAAGTAACTTTGCAGTCAGCTAAGCCTGAGTTCAAATCCTGCCTTGACAATTCGTATTCTTGGCCAAAACCTGTAATCTTTCAAAGACTCGATTTTGAAAAATCTATTCAAAGGGATATGGTTCCTCCATCCTAGGGTTTCCTTGAAAACTGGCGGTTTCCTGGGTAATATGCTCAGTGCAGCTGCACTGGCGGACAGGCGGTTTTCACAGTGGTCGCTCTGGGATTGAGAATTTATTATAATTCAGATAAGTGCTACTTAGTAATTAGGTAATTTTATATATGGAAAAATTAGCTTGGGAAACTAATAATCTAAACTAATAGCAACATAAGAAGTGCGAATGCGGCAGAATACAGGGCTCCCTGAAGTATTTGAAGCAATCATGAGAAAAAAACTGAAATACCAATCACAGCACATTCTCAAGTATTCATGAAACCAATCATCCAATCAATTCTATTTCTATTTTCCTGAGTTGAATAACTGTATACATGTGAGAAAGAATTACTTTTTATTCATTTAAGAATATTTCATAATTGGGAGTTTTCACTGAATCAGCCTTCTCCCCTAACACAATTATTTTGCCGTGATGCCGTCTTATTTCATATTGGACACCAAGTGTAATGAAATGTCACATGTCTGTGAGGCAATTTCACATGCCTTAGCATGTGAATTTGTGAATTCACTTAATTCACAAATGGGAAAATAATTATCAGAAACTGCAAGACCGGATCAGTGCTGCAGCTTAAA
>NC_043705.1:118576968-118589083 GCF_006229205.1 Suricata suricatta
GAGTCCATCTGGATCCGCTCTTGGATTAAGGTCCAGCTCTTGTCCAAATCCGGTCTTTATTGATTAAAAGATAAAACAAAATAAGAAGCAGTAATTCAGAAAGAGCAAAGGGAAGGAGCCTTGCTGGCTATGTAAACTCACAAAATTTGGAGTCTAGAAGCAATACTTATAAAAGTGAGTTAACAGTTCCTATCTAAAAGTCATCTTGATTTTAAATCATAGGTCATAATTTTTAAGTCCCTGCCAATAAAAGCAAGTAGATCATTTTTAGGGCCAGTTTTAAACACTGTTTAAAGATCATCTGCTTTTCCTCAGCATGGGCTTGACTATGGTGAAAAGATCCCCACATAGGAGTTCCTTTTCAAGGACTCTGCCTTCCAGATGTTTCCCAAACAAGCTTTCCCCAAACCGCCCCCATTCCCAGAGGTCCGGAGAGCAGATTCCATCTATACACAATCTGCTCACAAAGTAAACAAATGTAAGCTTTATCGGGTGACTGACTGTACGAACTGCCTTGGGAACACCCGTGGAGATTCTGTTCGCAGCCATTCTTGCTCTAAAACAAAATCGTACAACTGTGCCAACTTGCTGACTTGTCTTGTGTTCCCCTCAGAAGCCGAAGGAGAATGCAGGCCCTCACTTAGAGCCCCCGTCTGGAAGGACACACGCAGAGGGCAAGGGCCCACACTCTGGGGTGGCTCCGAGCCGCTCACATCCTACATCTACACTTCACTAGCTGCTATGTAACTTCTCTAAGTCTCTATTTTCTCATCTGTAAAATGGGGGTAATAAAAGCACTTATCTAAGAGGACTATCATAAAGATTAAATGAGACCTGTCTCCTCAGCACAGCGTCTGGCATCTCGCAGCTCATGAGTTTGAGCCTCACGTCAGGCTCTGTGCTGACAGCTAGCTCAGAGCCCGGAGCCTGCTTCAGATTCTGTGTTGCCCTCTCTCTCTGCCCCTCCCCCACTTGCACTCACTCTGTCGCTCTCTCTCAAAAATCAAATAAACACTAAAAAAATTTTTTTAAGAAAAAAAAAAACAACTTCAGATTTCACCCAGGGCTTGCATGTATTTCTACTGGACAACGCTGCTCTGTCTGGCTTCCCAGTTGGCGGGGGAAAGGGGAGCATCCCAGGTGATATGAACCACAAGATGAAATGGGAATGATGGTGTGTGGCCGGGGATGGTGTGAAGGCCTAATTAGCTGGACCCTTTGTGTTATCAGCTAATTAATAATAGTTGCCATCTATCAAGTGCTTGTGAAGTACCAAGCGCTGTTCATAGCATCTATGTAAGAGATATTAATATTAAACACCTTTCTCCCCTCATTTTTATAGAGGAAACAGAGGCTTTAAATAATTGAGTAACCCGCCCAAGTTCACACAACTGATAAATGGTGAGGCTGCGTTGGGTTGACGAGAAGGGTTGGATTGAGAAGATCTTTGATACTGGATGCGAACAGGGTGATTGTGCTGGCGGGCTGCTCTCCGTCCTTCACCTTGCTTCCTGACCACTTCTCAGTTGTTTGATTGTTAAACACCTCTGCTCTAAGATATTTAGAGGATAGCAGAAAACAAACAAGATTGAGGTTTATCTCTTAAGAACAACTTATCAGGAAGGGAAACAGAGACTTATTTTGCGGAAAGGAGATGCCCAGATGATACACGGATGTCTTGAATGTGTGCTTGCTTTAGTTTCTCATTGGCAGGAATTAAAAATCAAACGGGAGGGGTGCCTGGGTGGTTCAGTCGGTTATGCATCCGACTTCTGCTCAGGTCATGATCTCACGGTTCATGGGTTCGAGCCCCACATTGGGCTCTGTGCTGACAGCTCAGAGCCTGGAGCCTGTCTTCGGATTCTGTGTGTGTGTGTCTCTCTCTCTCTCTCTGACCCTCCCCTGCTCACGCGATCTCTCTCTCATATAAATTTAAAAAATCATTAAAAAAACATTTAAAAAAATTCAAAAACCAAACGGAGCCCTTACGCTCAGTAGAAGATGCTTCCTCAAGCTTACAGTGCAGACAAATAGTCTATGGGGCCTGTGTGTTATAAGAATTCATCTGTTTGGAGAAGCAGCAGTCACAGGGCATGCTCCCTGGAAGGAGTAGGGCTTGTGTCTCTTTGTTTTTCTTTATAATAATTTATTTATTTTTAAATTTACATCCAAGTTAGTTGGCATATGGTGCAACAATGATTTCAGGAGTAGACTCCTTGAATGCCCCTCCCCCATTTAGCCCATCCCCCCCAGCCCCTCCAGCAACCCTCTGTTTTTTCTCTATATTTAGTAGTCTTTTATGTTTTGTCCCCCTCCCTGTTTTTATATTATTTTTGCTTCCCTTCCCTTACGTTCATCTGTTTTGTATCTCAAGGTCCTCATATGAGTGATGTCATCTGATACTTGTCTTTCTCTGCCATGTCTCTTTCTTGATATCCTTTCCCTAAAGATGGACTTCTTGTGTAAACTAACTTTGTCATCAAAGAAAATCTCAGTGAGTGGACGGAAACACATTTACAAACTTAAATTAGAACAAAATCACATCACAGAGGAAAGCCACTGGCGATACCTAAAAGTTAATAGAAAAGATATGATCTTTAGAGAAAACTCTCCTGTTCTCCTCTGCTAAGCTTTCCTGTGGTATTTATAGAGGAAATGCCATGCAATTGCTCTCAGAACGTTCCATTGTTTACCCAGGACTGCTTGCAAATATCTGCCACAATCTTCACGTGGAAATACAGCCCCACCCCACCCCACACAAAAAGCAGGTTATATATATATTGTATTTGTTCATTAATGCAGGAAAGAAGGCTATATTTTAAGCAAAGAAGAAACTGAAATCATTAACATTTAATTCTATGATATCAAGTCAGAGAGCAAAGCTCATGCAGACTGAATACCAGTTCAAAACCTTTAACATTTTGCCTCTGATTTTTGTCGTGGGTTTTGCATTTCAATGTTTTTAGAGTCTCTTGAGGTACAAAAGTGCAAAGGTGAGGTTGAGAGAGAGATAACGGGGCAAAAGTATTGTTTTAGATCATCCTCAAACAATAGCTTTATCTTTCTTCACTGAAGAAAATTATTCTATTCTGACTACAAAGTTGCCAGTCAAATCCCCATAGCAACACGAGCCTGCCGATTTCACCATCAGCAAAAAGGCATGAGGAGAGAAGTAAGCTAGGAAATATGCTGCCATCCCAGGTTCAAATGGGCAGCCACCAGTGGGGTGGACGCTTTCAGCACTTTTCCAAATAGTGGGATAGGGTTGGGTTGGGAATTTGCCATCTCAGGGCATTAGCTGCTTTTGGAAGGTGTTTGGGCGGTGGGGGTTGGGAGCGGGGAGGTTCTGATGGGCAGATACGGTGCGGTCCTCAGTGGCTACTCAAAACCCAATTAGCTGATTCAAGTGACTGAGACTCACTGGTTCATTTTGGTGGGAAGAAACAGTGGCACTGGCAATGTTAGAAGCCAGCCTGGTTATCAGTATCTTACAGATCAACCAGTTCGGATGCCTACAGGCTCTCGGAAATTACATGCAAGTTTTTATATGTGAGCATAATTTCAGTTTTCTAAGTGCAATGTGTCCTTAGCTTTTTATCAGATTCTCAAAGATAATCATGTCCCCAAAAGCTTTAAGAGTCACTGATCTAGTCCAATCTCTCAATCTACCCATGGGAACACTGAAAAAAAAAATGTTATCTACAGTCATAGAACCACTGGGTGGTATATTTTTTGTCCTCCCTTTCTTGTGGCACTTTAACCACATTGCCTATTGTTAGTGTCAGTCTTATGTGAACAATCATTTTTCTTGGTACCATCAACCCCGCAGGTGGCTGCCTTGGGCTACTCAATTGGCATGTGACTGATTATCAACAGGGCATCCATCACAGAAGCTATATTCTAGGAGGTTCCAAGGAACTGTAAACACAATTTCAATCTTAGGGAATTTATAATCTAATGGGGAGATAATATATCTAAGGATCAGTAGGAAGCCAGTACCAAAAAGCATATTTCAAGTGTTATACAGCTGATCTTTGAAAGCACAGGGATGAGGGGCGCTGATGCCCTTGTGTAGCTAAAACGCCATGCATAACTCTTGACTCTCCAAAATTTAACAGCCTACTGTTGAACTTATCAATAGCATAAAGGCAACTGACACAAATTTTGTATGTTACCTGTATTATATGCTGTATTTTTACAAAAAATTAAGTCAGAGAATAGATAATGTTATTGAGAAAATCATAAGGCAAATACATTTACAGTACTCTACTGTATTTATCTAAAAGGAATCCACATATAAGTGGATCCATGCAGTTCAATCCCGTGTTGTTCAAGGGTCTCCTGTAACAAACGGGTTGGTCATTGTGAAATGGAACACTATGGAAGGTATACGAGACCAGAAAGAAGTTAAGTTATATTGCAAATGTATTTGGGTTTTGATAACTGAAAAGGAATAGAGCATCTTTGGGTGGAAAAGGGACAAGAACAACATCAGCTCTCTGTATGATCTGACTGTATTAGGCACTAGTTACATGTAAACTATAATGTGGAATATCCAAAGACAGTAAATAATATGGGTCATAGTAATGAATGATCAATTAATCTATATAAAAATGAGTATAACATTTAAAAATATCAGCCATAAGTAAGTGAATGAATATATGGTACCTCTGTGCATATCAGACATCATTTACTTTCCTTACCAACCACTACTTAACCAACTTGTCAAATTAACCCATGATCTTCATTTGTTCCCAATAAGTCAGCTGTTGGCTTGTTAAGAGTCAGTTGTGTTTATTCCAAAGCATATTTATGACTTTTGTATTTGTTATTGTAATTATGTTATTTAATACAATAACAAACTTGTGAAATAGGAGTAAAAGAGTGACACCTATTTTTTTAATGTTTTTGAAAGACTTGATAAGGCCACTAAAACATTATTGCCTTGGATGTGGTGTGTGTGTGTGTGTGTGTGTGTATTTCGTTATATATAATGAAATATTATTCAGCCATGAGAAAGAAGAAAATTCTGCCATTTGCAGGAACACAGATGAAATGAGGGCATTATGTTAAATGAAATCAGGGATATAGATGCTGATGAGGATATGGAGAAATGGGCACACCTGTTGGTGGGAACATAAACTGGTGCAGCCGCTCTGGAAAACAGTGTGGAGGCTCCTCAAAAAACTATCCATAGAACTCCCCTATGACCCAGCAATAGCACTGCTAGGGATTTACCCAGAGGATACAGAAGTGCTGATGCATAGGGGCACATGTACCCCAATGTTCATAGCGGCACTTTCTACAATAGCCAAATCATGGAAAGAGCCTAAATGTCCATCACCTGATGAGTGGATCAAGAAGATGTGGTATATATACACAATGGAGTACTACATGGCAATGAGAGGGAATGACATATGGCCATTTGTAGGAAAGTGGATGGACCTCGAAATAAGTCAGGCAGAGAAGGACAGATACCATATGTCTCATAGGTCTAACAGGACAAACCTAACAGAGGACCATAGGGAGGGGAAGGGGGAAAGAGAGTTGGGGAGAGTGAGGGACACAAATCATGAGAGACTATTGAATACTGAAAACGAACCATGGACTGAAGGGGGAGGGGTCATGGTGGCAGGGGGCACTTGTGGGGAGAAGCACTGGGTGTTATATGGAAACCAATTTGACAATAAACTATTATAAAAAAAATCAGGCAGAGGGAGAAAGACAAATATGGTATGATCTCACTTTTATATATGGAATCTAAAAACTCAAAGAGCCAGAGAGGTGAATGTTGGTTGCTAAGAGCTGAAGGTGTGGGAAATACAAGAGGTTGGTCAAAGAGTATAAACTGTCAGCTTTTTTTTTCCATAATATTTTATTGTCAAATTGTTTTCCATATAACACCCAGTGCTCTTCCCCTTAAGTGCCCTCCACCATCACCACCACCTCTTTTCAAACTGTCAGCTTTAAGATGAATAGGTTCTAGAAATCTAATATACAGTGTGGTGATTGTAGTCAGTAATACTGTATTGTAGTCTTGAAATTTGCCAAGAGAGTAGATCTTAACTGCTTTCACCACACACACAGGTAACTAACTATATGAAGTAACGGATGTGCTAATTAACCTGAATGTGGTCATTATTACACAAATGTGTGTACATATTAAATCATCACATTGTACACCTTCTCAAAATCATGCTGTACAAGCTAAATATGTACAATTTTTATTTGTCAATCATACCTCAATAAAAGTGAGAAGAAAATCTAGCATAACCAGAAGAATTTTAGGAAATACAAATAGTTGTCTGAGAAGTGGCCTTACAAAATAAGATGCATGACAGAATAAAAGATCAAGATGATCCCCATATACAAAAACATAAAGAAACATAAAGGCAAAGCCAACTCAAATGATAAATGTAAAATCTTATATTAGGTTGCTTTTTTTTTTTTTTAAGCCAGTGGCACAGATATAAAGACAGAGAAAATCTGGTATGGCAAAAATCTATGGAGAAGGCAGGGGGCATAAAACCAGGCTTTAAAAATTGGTCACAAACTCAATATGAATTCTCTGGACAACCTGCTGTTGAACAGCTCAGCACCCATATCCTGGGGGGATGTAGTTTTCTAGGCTGATTGCTCAGCAGAAGGTGCTCTGGACTCATCTCCTCCTGAGGCAGAGTTCAAAGGGCTGGTATTGCTTGGCTTGAAATAGTGACCATAGGACAGTGTCCTTCAGTGAGAGACATGGTAAAAATGCCTCCATGTTGTCCATGTTGGACTGGGAGACCCAGGGGTTCCTGACGGGGAAGCCGATGGCAGCACATTACAAGGAAAACCCTTAATGGCAATTAGGAATGGTGGACAACGAAGTCAGATGCCTCAGAAGGACTGAACTCTGCATCAATGGCTATGTGAAAGCAGACATTAAATGGCTATCAGTCAGGGATGTAACAAGTGCCTTTCTGAACAGGAGAGGAAGTTGGAGTTTGCTCGGTGACTCTGACCTAGGGTCACAGTGACAAATACACTTATGCATAGTAATGCAGTACACTTATACCTATATGTATGCA
The DNA here is from genome assembly GCF_006229205.1 of Suricata suricatta. Classification (NCBI taxonomy): domain Eukaryota; kingdom Metazoa; phylum Chordata; class Mammalia; order Carnivora; family Herpestidae; genus Suricata; species Suricata suricatta. The sequence goes on from NC_043705.1 coordinate 118,584,039, forward strand.
TGCATACGAGCACAAAACTGAAGAGAAGTTTCAAGGGAAATATTTGTCCTTACTCTGTTCACTTTGCTATTTTCTTTTCTGTCTCCTATTTTCCTTTCCTTTCTTTCTCTCTCTTTTTTTTTTCAACGCTGGTAAGAATCCACTAAATCAATCTTATTACCCACTGAAGTATGGCAATTCACAATATGAAAAACACTGGACAAGAAGGTTCTTTTTTTCTAGAATATTTTGGATGGAGCTTTCAACTCTAAAATTCCATGAATAAAGAAAGCAGATCTTGTCAGTCATGGAAAGAAATCTACGGCTTATAGTTTAATCAAATGTCCCAAAGGCGGCAAACAAAGCGTGTTAAACTCCAAATATGCTCTAGTATGTTGTGCTCTACAAAGTCTTTGAATGACCCACAGTGAGACCTACACTGGACAACGGGACCCACTATACCCCACCCATATGCACACACACACACAACTGAAGCAAACATTTCATAAAATACTTCCTAGTTTTACTATTGCGATACCTTCTACTATTCTCTTTTCTGTTTTATTTCACTTTTGAAAAACTTTGTTCAGGATGTCTCAACTGCACCCACTCCTTCTGATGAGTAACTACTCACAGTTTGAGAATCCTTTCTTGACTGGTGAATGGATAAAGAAATGGCATATATGTATAATGGAAACATTACTTGGCAACAAACAAGAATGGAATCTTGCCATTTGCAAAAATGTGGATGGAACTAGAGTATATTATGCTAAGCGAAATAAGTCTGTCATAGAAACATAGATATCATATGATTTCACTGATGTGTGGAATTTAAGAAAGATGACAGAACTTAGGTGAAGGGAGGCAAAAATAAGATAAAACAGAGAAGGAGACAGACTATAAGAGACTTGAAAATAAAGAGAACAAACTGAGGGTTGCTGGAGGGACGGTGAGGGGGTGGGCTAAATGGTGATGGGCATTAAAGAGGGCACTTGTTGGGATGAGCCCTGGGCGTTATAGCTAAGCCATGAATCACTGAGTTCTTCTCCTAAAACCCATACTGCTCTGTATGTTAACCAACTTGAGTTTAAACAAATAAATTTAAATAACACAAAACATTTAAATAAAAAAAATAGAACTGTTTCTCTTCTAGAAAGTTGGAGCTGAGCTGAGGAATGAAGCTCAAGTGTGCTTTAGACCTTAACTAGGAAACTGGGTTAAGAATGGTTAAATCCTGCTGGGGAAATACTTTTGAGAATGGAATTTGTTGATGCAGAAAACAGTCCTCCAGGGGATTAAACAGAACATCCAGAATGGCCTTGACAGTAGAGGCCACTCTGCTGGTCTGAGAGGGAGTGGACCAAAAGCCTAACCATAGTAAACGAGAGACATGTGTGCCTTTTTCCCTCACCATCAGACCTATGGTTCCACAATGCAATGTTTCCGGGAGAACCTTGGATTACTTGGAGGCTCCCTTCCTAAATACTTTCCTTCATATTATTCCTTCTCAGCTTCATCTCAGCAACAGAACTCTCCTCAGGATTCTCCCATGCCTTAAATCCGATTCTAATATTATACCGATTAGACTAACTTATTTTCATTATTTATATGATTTTAATGATTTATTGATGTACTTATTTGTAAGGAAGAGAGCACATGCACACAAGTGGGAGGGGGCAGAGGGAGAGAGAGAGAGAATCTCAAGCAGACTTCATGCTCAGTGCAGAGCCTGATGTCGGGCTCAATCTCATGACCTGGGGATCATAATCTGCGTCAAAATCAAGAGTCAGACACTCACCCTACTGAGCCATCCAGGCACCCCATTAATGTTTTTCTTTGAATAATAGAGAAGATAGTATCATTCATACCATTAAAATTATTTTATAAGAATTTATAATTCTTTTTTTTCCTTCCAAGTTTTTGTTTAAATTCAAGTTAGTTAACATATAGTATTGGTTTCAGGTGTAGAATTTAGTGATTCATCACTTACATATAACACCCAGTGCTTATCCCAAGAAGTGCCTTCCTTAATGCCCATCACACATTTAGCCCACCTCCCCATCTCCCCCAGCAACACTCAGTTTTTCTATTGTTAAGAGTCTCTTATGGTATGCCTCTCTGTTTTTATCTTATTTATTTTTCCTTCTCTTCCCCTATGCTTGTCTGTTTCATTTCAATTATATCACCCTCTAATGTTATTTTATATTTCTATCTTACTAGGCTGTGAGTTCATTCATCTTCATTCATGCCTTATTCATTCATCTCTGCATTCCTTGGAATGTCTACATGATATTCCAAAAGATATGAAGGGACAGACTATGCACCCCTTTCCTGCTTAACACTCTCCATAGCTCCCGATTCCCTTCAAGACAAACATGAGCTCTGTTATTATGCCTTTTTGGCTCTAACCCTTTCTTGCTCTTACCCATCTAGCCTTATCTCTTGTTTCACAAAGCTTCAGATTTTCTAAGAAATTCCAGGAACATCTTATTGCCTCCAAACCATCACTCAAGTAGCTTCTTCTGGCCTTTATTCATGCTGTGTCTTCCTCCCGTTTGCCTGGTTATCATGATGTGTCCTTAGCTCCTGTAAGAAGCCTTCCCAGACTCCTTCAAAGCTGAGTCAGATGTCATGCTGGTATTCCTCTGGGCGCCTGGGCCCCACTCCTGCCTGCACTCCTCACCATTTGGGACTACGCTAGCCTCTGCCTTCCCCACTGGATTGTCCAAGCAGGGGCAGTAGCTGTTTGGCCCTTAAATCTCTTGTACACACTTTGCGCATAGAAGATACTCATTACATACATGTTTGGATTAACATATGCACATAGTAGTTATCTGATAAAGATTGGCTAAGCTGAATTGAAATATTTTCAAAGTTTGACCTTAAGAATAACATATGATGTCCTAAATCAGGGGTTCTAAAACTTTAACCTGTTACAAGTTATTGTAAATAAGGTTTTATTGGGACACAACCATGATCATTTGTTTAGTTATTGGTCATGAATGCTTTCTTGCTACAATGGCATAATTGAGTAGTTGAGACAGAGACCATATAGGTGGGAAAGCACAAAATATTTACTATCTGACCCTGTGAAAAAAACGTCTGCCAACCTCTGATATGAGACAACAGTCTTTAGCATTGTACCACTTCAGTATCTGAGGAAGATCTGTGAACCCTTCCCAGAGTATTTTTAAATGCATCAAATAAAATTCTTAAGATCACAAAGGACATCAGCTATATTGAAAACAACTATATAAACAATAAAAAATTATGATTATGATCATATATGTACTTCTTTATTAGTACATTAAATGATTCCTAGTGATGGATTAAATAACTACAATTATTTTAAAGTAGTGATAAGCATTACTGGTATTTTGAGATATGTACAACAGTTGTAAAGGGATAAAAGAACATTCCTGTGATTCTATTAGTGACAAAGCCACAGGAATTGGTAATACCACTGTAAGTTTGTTGACTACATTCCTATTTGAAGGAAACATGACACTTCAGCTGATAAAACTAAGAATGTAATTTTTGTCCAACCAAGATCCAGGGACCCCTTGAATTCTATCCAGGGACACTTTGGGGATCTACAGACTGCAGGTTAAGCACCCTACTCTAAGAGAAGAGACAGGATCCCATGGATTATCCAGGGGTAAGAGAAAACCTCACACTCAGAAGAACCTCTGATTCTCTGTCAATTTTACAGGTTGGTTTTATGCAGGATTTGCTCTACACTAAAATGAATTGTACAGGAAAGTCCTAAACCATTAAGTAGTCACAGTTAGAAAAAAAAAAAGATGTATTATTTGACCTTCAGCTCGGAGCCTTCTTACTTTATTTATGAATTGGATCAACCCAACCAAATGACAAACAGATGGATACAATGGGGTAATGATGCAGTCAGCTGGCAATTTGTCCCGGGCAGGGCAACTGGAGAGCATACTTTCATTTATAGTTTACAAACGTCTCCCAGTGCTGTTACACAAGAATTCCATTTATGTGAGCTCCCATCAATCTGACCAGGGATTACAGGGTAGCTCCTGGTAAAGAGATGGAATCTTTAAGGGATCAATTTGTAGAACTGCAAGTCAGGTCTTCTGCAAAAACATTTAGAACCACCCTTCCATTTGAGGCTCAGTGGAGGAACTTGCTGGATACTAGAATGTCTGATATCAGGTACCAACCTGGAAGGTAGTTCTAAGATTTTTTTATTTAGAGACTAAAAATAAGGAAAAGAATTTTTTTCTGAAGCACCATTTGTTAATATGAAATCTCAGCTGACGTCAAAGCAAGCCTATTCTTGCTAGTATCCAAAATCTATAAGGTACTCACCAAACTCCACACCCCAAAAACAAATAACCCAGTGAAGAAATGGGCAGAAGACATGAACAGACACTTCTCCAAAGAGGACATCCAGATGGCCTACAGGCACATGAAATGATGCTCAACATCACTCATTATTAGGGAAACACAAATCAAAACCACACTGAGATACCACCTCACGCCAGTCACAGTGGCTAAAATGAACAAATCAAGAGACTATAGATGCTGGCAAGGGTGTGGAGAGACAGGCACCCTCCTACACTGTTGGTGGGAATGTAAACTGGTGCAGCCGCTCTGGAAAACAGTGTGAAGGTTCCTCGAAAAACTATCCATAGAACTCCCTTATGACCCAGCAATAGCACTGCTAGGGATTTATCCAGGGGATACAGAAGGGCTGATGCATAGGAGCATATGTACCGCAATGTTCATAGCAGCACTGTCAACAATAGCCAAAACATGGAAAGAGCCTAAATGTCCATCACCTGATGAGTGGATCAAGAAGATGTGGTATATATACACAATGGAGTACTACATGGCAATGAGAAAGAATGAAATATGGCCATTTGTAGGAAAGTGGATGGACCTCGAGGGTGTCATGCTAAGCGAAATAAGTCAGGTGGAGGACAGATACCATATGTTTGCACTCATAGGTCTAACAGGAGAACAGGAGAAACCTAATGGAGGACCAGGGGGAGGGAAAGAGAGTTGGGGAGAGAGAGGGATGCAAAACTTGAGAG
>NC_043705.1:118589183-118654378 GCF_006229205.1 Suricata suricatta
GGCCAAGAAAACCAACACAAGGACTACATCACTGTTAAATATTGTAGCCATTTGCCTAATTATTGCTATAAATTCTAGTAAAATGCTATGAGAAAAGTTGACAATTCACTTCCATATTATGAAGAGCTCCAAAACACAAGTTATTCTTCAACAGGAAATAAAATAACAATGGGAACTTCCAAGTTAGTCTTATACATTAGGCGTTATTTGAAGCTTTGCCATTATACTGGTATTCCTCTTCTGATGAGCAAACAAAAGCAATGAATAACTTGGGGTTGGGGGGGAGAGGAGGCAGATGTGTGTGCAGATCCATGGTGGGTTCTGCGTGGCTTATATTTCTGCAGTTGGTAAGGCAGACTGTTGGTTACGGTGGTGGCCTCTAAGATCAGTGGTAAAGGGTTCATTGAACCCCTATGGCTCATGTGCCAATACATTTCCATTTCCGACACACAAAATCTATAAACCACTTCTCTGAGTACTGTACACACAGCTTTTCATCTTCACAAGCCTCCTGAGGTCACCGCTGTTGTCATCCCTACTTTAGAATGGAGGGAAGTAAGGCTCGGAGAGGTTGAGGAACTCATACAAGGTTCCAGCTAGTTTTGGCATTCTTTAAATTTGATCCCGAAACTGTCGTGTCCAAAAGTTCACCAGCACCTATTTGACACATGGTATGTTTACCCCATGCCATGTGCTACATTCCACAAAGGGGACCATGTCAAGATGTGGCACTCATGTCCTGGTAAGGAAACAGACCTTGAACAATTAACTACAAGCGTGTTGAGTGTTGCAAGTAAATGTTACAGATGTATCTAATCTAGTCTGAGGAGGGGGCAGTTGTTCAAGGAAGGCTTCCTGGACAAGGTGGTATTTAAGCAGGGGTCCTGAAGGATGAACAAGAGATAATGAAATAAAGAGACAGAAGAACTATCTTGGCAGAGAATAGCAAGCATAAAGACTTCTAGCCAGGAAAGAACATGGCTCTGTATGAGAGCAGGAGAGATCTCTTCCCAAAGCCATCACAGCAATGGCTCCCATTGACTGAGCGTATTTGGGAGCCTGGAGCTGTTCTGTACATTTCATGTGGATCAATTCATTTAATCTCAAACAACTCCATGAGGTAAATAGATTATTATCCTTATTCTTCTGTCTGAGACAAAGAGAAGTTAAATAAGATGATAGAGCTTAAAACTGGTGGAGGAAAGGGTTGGACCAGGGAGCTAGCCCCAAAGCCTATTCATTAAACAACTAGTCTTGCTGCCTCACCTTTGTCTTGAGGACAGAAAATCACAGCCACTGGGCTTTAGAGGGCAGATGGTCCAGCCTTATTTATACACAAGGAAGCTAAGAATTGGAATTGAGCAACTCGTGCCCAGGATTAGAGAGGACAGCTCTGGGCTATGTCTTCTTAATCTACATTTGAAGAAACTAACTCAAAAGATGAAGCCAAGAATCAGATTAGAAGTCTCAATTCTTTTTTTTTTTTTTAATTAAGTTTTTATTTTAGGGGCACCTGGGTGGCTCAGTCGGCTAAGCAACTGACGTCAGCTCAGGTCATGATCTCACAGTTAATGAGTTCAAGCCTGGCATCAGGATCTGTGCTGACAGCTCAGAGCCTGCAGCTTGTTTCAGATTCTGTGTCTCCCTCTCTCTCTGCCCCTCCACTGTACACACTCTGTATCTCTCGCTCTCAAAAATAAACAAACATAAAAAAATAGAAAAATTATTTTAATTCCAGTATAGATACCATACAGTGTTAAATCACCTTTAGGTGTACAATATAGTGATTCAACACTTCCATACAACACCGGGCACTCATCACAACAAGTGCACGCCTTAATCCCCATCACCTATTTTACCCATCCCCCCCACCCATTCCCTTCTGGTCACCATCAGATTGTTCTCTAAAGTCCCAATTCTGAATGGGAAACTTTAACCTTCAGAGGCTGTGATCTTGACCCTGAGTCAAATCACATCATCCCTTAAGACTATTCAAGGAAAATCTATAATCCATTGGACTTCTATTCTGAATCCCAGATTTCGTCTTTATTTTAGTAACAGCCTTTACAAGGTAACTTCCTGTGAGCAAACTAACTAAATTCATTTGTTACTTATAGATTAAGGAAGAGATTTTGATGGGATGGAAAGACAGATGACTTTGACAAAAATATCACTTTGTATAATAATTTAAAAAAACCCACCCAAGTGTGTATGACCTTAAGATTCTCACGTGAAACCAATAGGTAGGCATTGCAATCGGCTTAGAAGCAGCCCTGTGTGAAGATAAATTTTGCAAGTCTTATTATGGGAGGCATCTGCAAGAGACCAAGGAATTATTAAACAGAAAGGTGTGAAAAAGAAAAGAGGGGAAGCCTTGCTTTTTCTCATTTATTAGGATAGGTGTCTTGGGCTGAGATTGAAATCAACAATTCTTGACCAGTGTCCTTAATATATACACAAAATGTTTTGAGCTTTCACATGTACCCCAAATATTCCAGTGGTGGACTTTTTAAAATTAAAATCAGCCACTATCATTCATATGTGGAATTTAAGAAACAAAACAAATGAGCAAAGGGGTTGGTGGGGGGAGGTGGGGAGCAGAGATATATATATAGAGAGAGAGAAGGGCAAACCAAGAAACAGACTCTTAGCTATAGGGAAAAAACTGAGGGTTATCAGAGGAGAGGTGGGGGGGGTAAAACAGATGATGGGGATTAAGGGGTGCACTTGTCCTGATGAGTGCTGAGTGCTGTGTGGAAGTGTTGAATCACTATACTGTAATCCTAAACTAATAGAACCCTGCATGGTAACTCTACTGGAATTAAAATTAAAACTTAAAAAGAAAACAGCCACTGAGAGCTTTAGTCTACCCTTTCCAGCAACTGTCTATGCAAAGCTCAAGCAATTTTAACCCATCAGGTCACACTTACAGAAAACCTAAACTTAAGTTAAATGAAAACTGTTTTTCACCTTTAACCAACCTGATAGATAGCGTATGTGGGGCATGGCACCCCAAATGGAACATCAGAGGTAAGGAATACTTTTTCAGGTCTTTGGTTTTCATTGCCACCATAGGATATATTTTTTGCTTATGAGAAAGACACTTACCCTGGGGAATGTCTTAGGCAGGAGGAAAGTTTCTCAGATATTTATAGCTAAAATATTTCAAAACATAGGTAGCTATATTTATGCTTGGTTCTTACTTTAATAAATAGTAAGGATTACTGCCTCCAAAGAAATTTTCAGTATCACTTTAGGAAAAAAAAATTCTCCTGCACCTCAAATACATGGCTTTTCTGTTTTAAAAAAGCAGGTGAACGTTTTGAAAACATTGCAAAATCTGTCACAGCCTATAGGCTTAGAATCTGCCTCTTCAAAGTTTTTCAACACTAATTAAAATTTTAAAAAATCTCCTATTAGTGAGGAAGCAAATAACTAGCCCCCAGGCCAGCTCTGGGGGAGAGCAGATTACTCTCAGCTAAAAGCTTTACCCTGCCTGAACCCAAGACCAAGTCACTGAGAGCACCCCCTCAGGGGGGTCACCCTAGGTCACCCTCCATTTTGAGGAGGTAGAAGCTGGATGAGGAATAAAAATTTGCTTGGCCCTAAGCCCATGACTCAAAACAGCATCATAAATATAAAATGTCCACCTGAAATATCACCAAAACTAGCAAGTAAGCAGTTAGTACCCCCATACTCTGGTCTAGTATAATTCCTCAGGTTAGTCTTTTCTCAGCCAGTTAAATATGTCTCAAGTAGGATTTTAGGATATTTCTTTTTAAATTTTTTCAATTTTTATTTATCTTTGAGAGAGAGAGAGAGAGACAGAGCAAGAGCAGAGGAGGAGCAGAGAGAGAAAGGGAGACACAGAATCTGAAACAGGCTCCAGACTCTGAGCTGTCAGCACAGAGCCCAATGCAGGACTCTTAACTCAGGAACTGTGAGATCATGACCTGAGCTGAAGTTGGATGTTTAACTGACTGAACCACCAGGGCATCCCTAGACTATTATTTCTCAACAATGCCTTTAATATCATTATCCTCACTGACTAAGAAGACCAACTGATGCAGAAGTGCCTCTGTTCTTCTGGAGACAGGACAGAGAAGAGAATTTCACATTACGCCAGTTGAAATCTGAGGATAACCTTTGGCGGTAAACTGATTTCTACTTCCTAGTCTTGGCTTGCCAAAGGCCTCCTCTTGGATACAAGAAACTACAGACCTGTCACAGGTGTTTCTGTACACAGTAGGTATCTGGGCATAAGGAATTTAATATTAAAATTAAGCAAACCCTTCTGGGGAAAATAGAATAATAACTAAAGACTCCCAGAAGCTTTTCATGCTAATTGCAGTTTCTGATTTAGTGGTCAAGAAAGCTCTCTCTAAACATATCCCTGAGCACTCATCTGTAATGGGACAGACCTGAGATGTTTACAAATGGATGTGGATTTCTTCTGCAGCCAAACATTAAATACCAGGACAAGCTGTGAAAGCTTTCTTTCTAGATCAAAAGCAAACAATAGCCTAAGATGAGGCTTCCTGTATCCTTACCAGCAGGGCTCTGGGTGGGCTGAGTCTAGGCTTCCATTTCTGAAGGTGGATCACAGACATGAAAGGGATACAGGGCTTCCTAAGAGCACTGGGCCAGAAGTCAGGAGACTTCCAATTTTGATTCTGTCCCCAACCAGTCATTTTATTTTAGTAAAGCAACTTAAGCAACTGAGTCTCAATTTCTAGTGTGGAGGGAAGGAAACAGACAGATATTAAATATCTACAAAACACTTTATGAAGATAGTAACCAACAATTTTCCAATGAGAGTTAGTTATATCAGCTTGATGTTACAGATGAGGACGTGGAGGTTCTGAGATAAAATCATTTGACCAAAGCTACATATTCTGGAAGGAAAAATAGAGGCAGGATTCCTAGTACAGGGGCTGGGAACAGGGGTCAGTTTTCCCCATTCCGCCATGTTCCATTTGAAACCCCAAGATGTCTAAGAGTTTTAAATTCAAAGTTAGCTTTCCAGAAAACATGGTAAGGTTATACTGGTCAAGATAGACATATTTTTAAAAATTAAGAGTTGTTAGAATGGTATATAATTTATAAATGTGTGTGACATAAAAATTGGGGGCCTGAGCCCTCAAATGTTAGAGATTATTTTGAATGTTAAAATACATCTTTGTTGAAGTATAATTATTAAATGTAGGTACATAACACCCATATATATCTTACAAATTTGTAGGTTTTAACATCTACAAAGTTCCCTCTCATATGTGATTTCAGTTGAGCCTCCTGAGCCCCTATTGTAAGTAAGGCTGGGAGGTTTTCACCCATCTATTGCAGATAAGGACTGGTAGTCAATGTCTATGGGGTCCAAGGAATGGCAGTCAATGTCTATGGGGTCCAAGTCACCTCCCTTTGTCCCACATCTGATTCCAGCAGCGGCTGTGGGGGGTGGAAAGTTTCATGTGAGCTCAGATTTGCCTTGTAGACCAGCATCCAACCTCAATCACATGCTGTGCTCACATCACACCTTCTTCTATCCTGAGATCCTTGTCCTTAATCTATGTGCTGGCAGAGCCTAGAAATATGGGACATTTATGCCCCTGAAGGAACCTCTCAATGAACAGAGGAGAACAGATGCCAGTGGGTAAATGGCTCCTATCCTTTGAGAGGGATTCTGCATGCTTCAAAGAGCGCCGAGTGGAATCAAGCTTCCACAGACGTCCCTGTTGCCTGTAGATGTGACCTCAGCAACATAGTTCTACATCCTCCCTCCCTGTCTTACCCTCCCCACCTTCTCATTCCTGATTCCAAATAAAATAACCTACTTGCACTCTAGCCCTTGTATCAGGCTGCCCTGTGGGGGAGCCCAACCTATAAGAGGCACTGAGGTTTCAGGACTGGAAGTGATGAGTACAGGGCCTCCTGGCCGGCATGGCAGAAGGGGCGGGTGCAGGGCTCTCTTCCTGTTCTTCTGGTTCGAACCCCAGTGAATCACTTTCATTTTCCACTTTCAGTTGGGCACACAAGTTAAGAAACTGCAATGTCTACCTTTTGTCAATATGCCAGACCTAGAACAAGTTTTAAAAATACATGTTTTAGCTCACAATTAAAAATAAATGATAGGCATCATCTTTGCCAGGGGTTATACGTTCTGCTGGGCTACCAGGAAAAAATTTGCATTTCCCCAAATTTCAAAGTATTACATTTTGCTTTGGTTGTGCTAGACAAGTGGATCAGAAATGTTACGTTTCAGCCCAAGTTTTACAGATGAGCAAGCTGAAATTTTAGGACTTTCCATGTTTCCTGTTTAACTACTGTCGGAACGACCATTAGAATCTTTTCTATTCCACGCACACCCCAGCTTTGCCTACCAAGTTTGGTCAACAGCAGATTTGCAGATTATCCTCAATGATGAGCGTTGGTCTGGAACTTTGCAGTGGGCGTCTTTTCCTTTCCCTAATTTTCCCAGCATCTGTTCTTCCCTTTTTCATTAATGCCACCACATTCTTCCTTTGAGGAATGAACCCTTCAGAACTCTCTCAATCCATGTACTTCAGGTGCAAATGTCCCACCAGTTCCAGAGCTCAGAATATGATAAGTGCTCGACCAATTAGGGTAGCCTCCTGCCTGGCCACAGTGGTTGGCTCAGAGAATGGAGAGGAACCCAAGCCTGGACAACTAAGGTGAACACTGAGACTCTAGTGGATCCACTGAAAAATGATCACTCTTTTCCTGTGAGGAGCTGTGCTAGTAGATGGAAGGTCTTCAGTGCTTGGTGGCCATCTTGCCACCACATCAGGAAATGAAGCCAGTAAAGGGAAAAGCATAGCACAGAGATGGATGGAACAAATGGCTGCTCTGGCACAGATCATATTTTCCACCAGACTTTAGAGTCACAAGAACCAACATAGGACTGCCTCGTCTTCTTCCAGGCCACTGCCACTTGCAAGTTAACAAGTCCTGCCTGAAATGAGCTCTGTACCCAGGCATTAAAGGGACTCAGTGCAGAGTACTTCTCTCAAGAAACAAGTATCTATTTTTCACCACTGAGGAATAGGTGAGGAAGTCAAGCCACAGAGCAGAGCTAATCAAATCTTGGCAGAATCATCTGTCCCAGCTTCAGAAAGCCTCAGGAATGAGGTGCTGAACTAGTCTCTTTATGAATCATGAAGCAGCAGGCTTTAGACAAACCCTATCGCCTTTAATGTACAGAATACTAACTATGCCGACACTTGCCTTGGCCAGGTGCTCAGTTCACACTCCAGCTGCTACTGGAGTCAGAGAAAGAACCTTAGATTAGGAATTCTTTTTTGCTTGGCATGTGTGTGTGGGGGGGGGAGTACAAATTGTTTTTGTTTTGTTTTGTTTTGTTTTATTTACTTGTTTTTGCTTAAAATTACATAGCAGCACTGAGAATCCATGGTTTTATATCTGTAAGCTTCTGGAAGAATTTCTCATCACTCTTGTATCCTCTGATAAAGCTGAATAACAAGAACTGGAGAGGCAGATGAGAGGGGAAAAAAAACTAAAACCAGGAAACCAGCCCCATGGCAAGCAGGATGTGAAGGAAACAAGGACTTATGGATGGTTTTTCCCCCTCCCTCAAGAAAGTCGCCCTCAGATATTTACTTCAGATGTAATATTGCAAAGCCAGGGAGGCAGGTTTCGAGCCTGAAAATACAGGCAGGCTTGTCGGCAATAATGCCTTGCGAGTTTTCAGAGCTTAGGATAGTCCTGACTGTGGAGGGGAAATGAGACAGAGGGAAGGCGAGTGCAGACAGGTTTACCAGATGACCCAGCTCCACAGAGCCATGGGCACAGGTGCTGGCCCAAGGGCAGAGTGAAAATGCAGGTCTTCAAGCCTTTGTCATCTCTTAAATATGTATGAAGCAGAGACAGCTTTCTATGCAGTATCCTATCATGCTTGGAATACCCAAGGTCAATACATGTGGCTTTTGAATGTGACACACAAACTTACCTGATGAATTCCACAGAATAGTACTGAATCGGGGAGCTTCCTTCACTCTTTCCAGGTTTCCAAGATAGGGCCACCTCGGAATCAGAGACCACAGTGACGTGCGGCTGCTGGGGTGCTGATGGTGGCAGGCAGGAATCTAGGTGGGACAGCAAACACCTAGAGTCAGCTCTGGTCTTTGCTGCTGAGGATGTTTCATATATAAAGAGCACATGTGCTTCCAATAGCCTAAACATCTCTGTTCAGAACAGCCTCAAAATCCAAACCAAACAAACACAAAAAAATAATCACAACTGGATTCACCACCATGTAAGTTCTGAGTTACTAAAAGTTGGTCTTCCCTTCTTCCCCCAGCCCCCTGGCTAAAAATCCAATGAAATTACATCCAGACCACTGGCCCCCGGGACACACAATGGTGTGTACCCTTTAAAACCCTCAACCACACTCCCTCCTCCTGGTAACCTTTCATCTCTGTTTACGGAATGGAAATGATACCTGCAAGAATAATTGAATGCATAGCATTATTGTCACTTACATTCAGTTCTTCTCTGCATGTGTGTGTGCCTGTATGTGTTTTGCTCAAACCATCAGAATGCATATCAACAGTAGGGCCTTTGGGAAATATCCTCAGGTCTAAAGATATAAGAGTCACTCATGAGCCTATCACCCCAAGGTAAATGCTGTTACAAAATTTCGTATCTAGACTTTCACATCTCCCAGCCATTGTGTATACTATTGCTTATGGCAGAAACATTTTTCCTGCCTTCTTTTCCTAGAGGGATCTTATGTAGTTTTCAAAGTTTGGGCCAAAAACGTGGATCTTTCTAAAATCCTCCCTAAGTGCCGGAGGAGGGGAGGTGCTCCCTTCTGAGTGCTTCAGAGCCCCTCACACAGACCTCAGATGCCCTGGAGCTACTCGCCTACCAGTTGCTTCTCCTTCCACAATATGCTTGCTAGCAATGATGATTGAGCCACCATTGTCCCCCAGTGTCCAGCACAGTGCCATGTCAATGAGCCTTTGTTGGGTCCCCTTTGCCTATAAAATCTCTTCTCCCACTGTCCTTCCTCCCCCTTCTGATTACTGGTCAGACCTTCACTTAGTATCATCTCTCCAGGGTATTCTTACCTCACCCCTACATGGGGTCTCCATGTGCATGTTCTTAGAGCATTTACCACCATCTGTGACTATGTGCTAACTAGGTAATATCTTCACCCACCTCACTGAGTTCTGAGAGGGCAAAGGCTCTGCCTATTTTTGTTCACCTTCAGAGCCCAGCCTGGTGCCTGGCACATAGTAGGTCCTCATTGATATGTACTGAGTGAAGGAATGAATGAATAGCACCCATTACTTTCTTGAACTCTCATTTTACCTTGGGGCAAAGTAGTAACATGCCGAGGAGAGCTAAGCCGTCCTTTGCCAGTCTGGCTGTAAGCTGCTACACTCACTCGATACTCAGTGCCTGGTTTCAAATCTCCGATCACTTCTTCCTGCCAATGACCAGATGGGAAATGCATCAATGACCAGAAGTTTTATTAGAGCAAACCAGACAATTTCCATGAAGGCTGCCTCTCAAGGCCCCTGTGAAACTGCTTGGGACAGACTGTTTTGCTGTCTCTAGGGTTGGCCAAGTCTTAAAATTTGCATAAAGGAAAACACCATCACATATTTCTCACAACTAGAAAATTACCCTTTGTAAGAATCTATACATTGTTCTAGAACTGAGACTCATTCTCCCTATCAGATCTGGCTTTTAACATTTGAGTTCTTTGATCAGAGTACTGGGCTGCTAAAATCCAGGTAACAATCTTTTTGAGGGTTGGAATCCACCAATTCCTCCTCTCCATTTGCACATCACAGATGCTCAGAGACAAGCTACAACAGCAAACTGAGGTCTTGATTTGTACCAATGTAGGGACTCAAAGTTTGGTTCTCAAATATCCAAGTGCATCAGAATCCCTAAGAGGGCTTCTTAAATTGTTGGATCTGCCCCCCAGACTTTCTGACTCAGTACCTCTGGGAAGGGCCCTGAAAATATGCATTGCTAAGAAGTTTCCAAATGCTGCTGCTGGTCCGGGGAGCCCACACTGATGAAGGGCGTATATGAAATTCACCTACACAAATGGCCCTGACCAGAAAGCCCCAGCTGAAGACTTATTCCACTTTAGACTTTGGCAAAAGCAACATATCCCTGGGGCTAAGTGCTACATAGTAAATGGGAGTCTGGGTCTCACTGGTCCCAGCACACTGCAGTGGAAAGGACACAGCTTTGGAATCAATGAGTCCTGGGCTTGAATCCTGATTCTGCCACTTATTCCTAGCTGTGGCCTTGGTATTACATCTCCTGAGCCTCAGTTTCTTCCTCTATAAAATGGAGTTGACCTAGAACTATCCTGCATAACTGTACTATTTGGGATAACGTGTGTAAAGCAGCTGGTACCAAGGCCATCCTCAAGAAATGGGTGGTAACGACTGCTGTCTTTTTTTTTTTTAATGTTTTATTTATTTTTGATACAGAGACAGAACATGATAGGGGGAGGGGCAGAGAGAGAAGGAGACACAGAACTGGAAGCAGGCTCCAGGCTCTGAGCTAGCTGTCAGCACAGAGCCCGGTGCGGGGCTCGAACCCAAGAATGTGAGATCTGACCTGAGCTGAAGTTGGAGGCTCAACCGACTGAGCCATC
Source organism: Suricata suricatta (assembly GCF_006229205.1). NCBI lineage: Eukaryota > Metazoa > Chordata > Mammalia > Carnivora > Herpestidae > Suricata > Suricata suricatta. The sequence continues at coordinate 118,599,847 of NC_043705.1, forward strand.
CAGGCGCCCCATGACTGCTGTCTTGAGTGTGTGAGGCTCCTGCTCTTCTCTGCTTAGCTAAGTTCCAACACTTCTTTGACACCCAAATCTTCCCCATGACACCCGACCCCCCGGACCTGATCTTACCTACCAACTGTTGTGCCACTAATCTAGTACTTGCCTCTATTACAAACTATGCAGTACTATTTCTTCTATGGGATTGTCAGCCAACTTGAGAGCAGGGATCCTGCCTTGTATTTCTTCATAACCTCTTCTGCAGATGATCAAACCTTCCTCATGATTGCTAAGGAGAATTCACCCACTTATCAACAAAACTTTTAAAAGTTTCAACAAACAGTCATCGAAGACATACTATAACCTTGAGTGCACATTAGAATCATTAAAAATTACCAGTGCCTGGACTCCACTCCAGACTACTTACATCAGAATCCATGGAAGGCTGGGTTCTGGGGGTCCATTTAAAGCCCTTGGCTGAGGCTAATGGACAGTCAGGTGTATAAACCCCTGGTCCAGGATTTGGATCATCCCCTATGCTCTGAATTATATCCGTTGTCTGCCTTCTTCTGTAACTCCATCCTCTCCCTTACCTACCTCGTCCTTCTGTGAGTATTTACTGTGCTCATCTCTCCCACCTTAAAAATGGTCAGTTATTCCCCAGCAGGCATACACCCACCTCCTCTCTACAGGGGCAACTTTTTTGAAAGAGTTGACTCTACTTCCTCTCTTCCTATTCACCATTCACTGGGCCTCTCTGCACTATAAACCTATTGAGATGCTCCTACTGAAGTTACCACATAACTCTGTAGTAAATCCAATGGGGATGACTCTGTACATGACTTTTTGCACCTTTCAATACTGTTGCTTATCCTCGCTTCTTAAATGTCTTGGTTCCCTTGGAAGCCATGACTCTACTTCTTCTTGGTCTCCTTCTACTACTCTCATTGCTCCTTCTCAATATTCTCTATCCACTCCCCATTCTCTGCTCATAAAGACATGTTGGTCTTTTTCAGGGACTCATCCCTCACCATCTTGCCCTCTCACTCTGTAGTCTTGCTTGGGTCAGCTCATCCAATACTTCCTTAGCTTCTGCACCACCTTTACTTGACACCTTCCAAATCTGCCTCTCAGCTCTGACCTGCCTCTTGATGTCCAGACGTGGGTTTGTGACTGTCTCTAGAACATCTACCCAACAGCCACCAAGCCACTCAAGTTCAACATAACCAAAGCTCAACTAATTGTTTCCCCTCCTGCTACTGAAAACAAAATAAGAAATAGTTTCCCCTCTTGTGCATGCGCTCTCTCTCTCTCTCCCATTGCCCAAACCCCTCTTGACATTTTCCCTTTTGTGTTCACCCCTCCTCTCTAATAACCATTCAGTCAGTTACCAATATAGTCACCAGGACTCTTTCACATCACGGGGATCTGTTTAGATCTATCCTCGTGGCCACTTAAGTGCAAGTCCTCATATTTGTGATGGTGAGTTCAATTCTTCCCGCCACCCATGCTGCCTACATCACCAGTGTAGACTCCCTGCCACCCATGCTGCCTATGTCACCAGTGTAGACTCCACCTGCTACAGTTTTCTTCCTAAACTTCAAATCTGAGCATGCCACTTCCCATTTAAAAATCGCCTTGGAAAAGCCTAGCATGTCCCTCTGTTGATCCTTCCAGCATCATCTCGTGCCACTTCCCTTCCTTGCATTCTATATTCCAGGCATACTTCAGAACTTGGCAGGGCTCACATTTATGCCATTCAATTCTTTGCCTCTGGGCCTTTGAACCTGCTACTCCCTCTACATGAAATGCCCTTCTCTCCACTCTTGCCTGGCTCACCCCTGCTCATCCTTCATGACTCAGTTCAGCTGAGACATTACCTCATTTCTCTGACCCCCAGCCTTCAGTCTGGTTAGGCGTCCCTCCTCTGTGCTTCCCTGATGTCCTTGGTGTGCCTCAATCTTAGCACCACTCACCTTAGACTGTAATTGTCTGTTTCTTTGTCACCTTCTCCCTACCGTCTTGAGGGCAGGAGCAAGTTCACAGTCGTCTGGCAGCCTAACGCTTAGTATAGTATTACCAGACTGGTAGCAAATACTCAAGCACTGCTTTTTTGACGAATGAATAAATGAATGAAGGAAAAGTGAATGAATGAAAGAAATCGAATCAAGGTGTCCAATACAAGCAGATTACCTCATCAAGAGCCAGCTTCTACTACTGACTGCTCTGTCCCTGTACCTTTGTCCTAGTCCCTGGAGTTAGCAACTCCAACAACAAGGCCGATTTCCTCTTACTTACCTCCACATGTCTTTCAGGCCTCCTCCCTTCCTCCACTTCCTCTGAATCCTTAACCTGGGCCATTTCTACAGCCTCCATGAAGGTTTCTGTCTCCCATCCTTCTCTCCCTTCTTCTCTGACCCAAACCATCCTACATGCAGCTACACAAGGGGTTTTGGCTGAACATATGGACCTCAATCCAAAGCCCCCTTTCTGCCCTAACTCCCTGCATCTGTGCACCCTAGTTCCACTATCTGTCCCCTGGGTCCATGTCAAGTCAGAAATTAAAGGGACTGGAGGTACCAAGTGGACATAAGTCTTCTCACTTCTCTCATAGGACATGCCCAGGCTGTTCCTATGACAGTAAAAAATACACTTTCAAACCAATACCCTCACAGCCTTTTGCTTTAGGATCTTTTCCCCTGTGAAGTCTTTATGCTGTATGACTTATGAGAGAAGTGGTGTGGTTATAGATTATTATGGCTATTACCTATGAGCCAATACCAAACATAGCTATAATCAGCATGTTTTATTGTGTGTTTTCTCTGGTCCAGGAACACATAGACTGATTTAATTCTTCCTTCAGTCCTAGGAGGAGAGAGCGCTCTTATTTTCATTTACAGGGGAGAAAACAGAATCTCTGAAAAGTTAATGACTTGCTCAAGGACGTAAATTTATTAAGTGACAAAATGGGGGTTTGAACTTTGTTTGACTGCAAAGCCAAGTTCTAATTCAGTAATGAATGAAACCATGAATAAAAACCACTAAATATATTTAAAATCAATTAAAAAATACTTATCATAAACACTGAAGTCCAGATTATTATTTTATCTATAAAGATGGAAGTTTATGTACCAAAAATGTAAAAGTTATCCTTGAAGACAAAAAGACATTAGACTTATAGAAGTTGCTTATGTAGATTGAAAACCAATTAAACTGTTTATTAGATATGGGAGATTAGCCTTACCTTTAGCCCAGGTATATTGGATAGAAATATAGCCCCGGTAGATGGATAGAAAATGATCCTCCCAGAAGCCAACTATTTCCAGTCTTTTCCTGTGTCTTTCCAGTTTTGACTAGCTGGCTAGTTGGCCTGGGGGAGTGAGGGTCAGAGCACCAAGCAGCTGGGGCCATGGAAAGAGGAGCTGGACTCAATGATTTAAATCATTGCTTCTTCCTCTGACATAAATCCTCCCAAACAGAAACTCTCACTATATTGTGACTAGTGATAACCCTTGGATTCTTTATGAAAATACCACAGAATTCCACAAATCTTTCTACCTCCATCCTTAAATGTTATAATGACTTGCATCCAATTAGATAAGATGCTGTATATGTAGTTTTCGAAGTAGGAAAACAAAGCATTTTGTTTTGTTGCCTTGTGGAAGTTTGGGAACAAGTCAAAATGCTTATCTCTCTTGGCTTTTATTTCTTCACAAGACAGTGAGAGGCAGTGAGAGAAATTGCTCTCTTGGAGTAGAGTCCAGAGAGAATTCAGCAGTCCTCACTGGCCCGTCCCCACACTTTCCTAGGGGGTGAGGAGGCAAGGATGCATGCTTTGCCACAAAATAACCCTGCTTTGTGTTCGTCTCCCCTTTCTAAAATACAAAACACCTTCCAAAAGCTTCCTCCTGTGTCTTCTCAGCACCCCCAACAGTTGTCATGTGATCAGAGAATTCACATCTCTGACAGAGAAAGACAAGGCTAGTTAGATCATTAAGCGCAAGAAGAAAGCTCAATGATATATACAACAAAAATGGGTCTGGTTTCCCTCATAAAATACACCATCACTTAATATGCTTCTAATTGTCCAACTCTCAAACATAGCATATCAAATTTTAAAGCTAGCATTTTGGTTTAAAGATGTCCAGCTGCCTTTTCCACATCTACTGTACCAGGGCCATTCCTCCATTCACAGTCTGTGACAGAGATGACTGATTGTCTCCTCATATCCATTTTCTCCTTTCTTATAATAGGAGTGTATATCTGTATATCAGTTAGGCCACCACCACGCAAGGACTACGTTTCCCAGCATCCTTTGCATCTGGCTGTGGCCATGTGGCTAAAGTCTGTCCAATAGAATTTGAGTTAAAATGATGAGGGCAATTTCTGAGCTATCCCTTAATAGGAAGGGTTGTGTTCCCTTTCTTCTTTTCCTCATCTACTGGCTAGAATGTTGATGTATCAGTGAGCCAATCTGGACCATGGGAAGGAAGGCCAAAGGGGGGTTGGCAGAACAATGAGATGAAAGGATTCTGGGTCTCTGATGGAGAGAAGCCACCAAAACTGGTTATATCCATACAGATTATGTCCTGAAGTAAACACGAATGCACATCTTGTGAGAATCACTATTATCTTTGGATTTTGGACTGTTAGACTTATCCCAGTTAATACTGTATGATGACAATCTGGATAGTTATATATAAGGAGACCCCAAAAAGATGGGACTATTCTTAACTGAATACCTCTTTGCTTTACAAGGATAAAACCATTCTGAATGGCTCTGAACTTAAGTCTCTGACCCTTATTTCAGATTCTACCTTTACCCCTTTCCATGCCGTACTTTTCTCCTATGTCTGGAAACCCAGGTCATTTATTTCCAGAAATGAAGCTATATGTCCTCTTGTTTACTAGTCCAGACAGGTAGCTACTATTCCATAAGGGAATCTAGTGAGAATTTCTGGAAGGAAGCACAAAGTGGTAGAGCACTGGACCAGAAGCCAGGAGATCTGGTTCTGCTACCAATCATTTTGCAATCTTGGAGATGCCATTTAACTTCTCTGGGACAAAGTTTCAACACCAAAATACTATGATTGCTCTAAAATGACCTTGTTGGTAGCTAATAAACTTGGATTCAGCTTCACAGTTGACTTTAATAGTCAAGGCTGGACCTTGGTTGCCTCGGTAGAAGTTGGGAATATCTAGCATCATGACATGGGAGGCACAAGAGAAATTAAAAAATGTTATATTCCCAACAGTCGTTTTCCAATGGCCCCAGTCAAGGCGATGCAGGCCAGAGTGGAGGGAAAAGTTGGGGGATTCTATTCCCTTAGAGGTCACAGAAAGCTAGAAAGTATCTTCCAGGGTTTCTTAGGAAGGGCAACTGACTTTGGGACTGAACAAATCTTCCTTGTATGGGTCTGTCCTGCATACTGCAGGATAGCAGCAAGCATCCCTGAAGCTTGTCCACTAAAATGCCCACACTTATGCCCATATGCCCCATAGGAACTAAGGAACCCCCAGTTGGGAACCATTACTAGGCCACTCCTTCATTTTACACTTAAGGAGAGATTAGATTCAAAAGGGTTCAGTAACCTTGCCTAAAATTACCCTTGCTCTGGTGAAGGAAGGAGCTGGGACTCAATGCAAATCTCATGATTCCTGCCTATGTCTTCTTTTTGTAACCTGGGATAAGACCCAAGTGCAATCACTATTGTGAGTCAACCAGACCAGTGGAATCCAAAGCAGGGCGGTGGTGCATCCCCCAGGATGAGCAAGACAATGTACTGAGAAGACAGAAGAAAAGCACTTTCTATTTCTGTTTTATCTCCTCCTTTACATTCTGTGGAAATTTACAATGTACATAATATATTAGTAGAGTAGCATATGTATAATTTATAACCATATATAAATATATATATACATACATATCTTCAAATATTTTTTAACCAATGGTATGCATGATCAGAAAGTGTGGAGTCCACCAGTTTAAGCACTCATTTCTACTTCTAACCCTAAAAACGACCAAACTGCCCTGGTTTCTTTTACTACTTATTTTTCCAGGTTGAAACTTGCAAGTTGTTCTTCTCTGAAAAAGGGAAGTGTCAAATGCTAACCAAATCAGAATCCTCGATGTAGACAGATTATCAGAGGATACAATTAATGGTCAACTCGATCTTCTGTTTGGCATTAAATCCAAAAGCCAGCCAGTTTTAGGTGACCTGGCCCTGACTTACTGGGAAGGTCTGGAATCATTAGAGGAAGTGAGGAAAGGAGAAGGAAAAAGATGGGTGAGGGGAGCCACCCCCTCAGTGATGCTCACTGGTTTAAACATCTTCTCTCCTTTTCAGTCTTGTTCACCTAGTCTTCGAACAGAGCTTAAATTACTTCAACCTTTAAAAATGTTCCTCTTAACCTTACTCTGTCAAGTGAGATGAAGTAACACATAGGAGAATAAAAGCGACTCCTTTCTAAATGATTAAACATTCACCTGCTATGCTCTGTGGTCAGTGCTTACACTGGAACTAAGCACTCTCCCTTGGGCCTTAATCAGTATGAGCAAGATGCAGGAAAATCAACACTGTGATGAAAAGAGAACCCCAGAATCCTGGGGTGGGGCAAGGGTGTAACTTTTCCGAAGCATACTTACAAAAATCACCTGCCCATCAGATTGTCCCTGCAGAGGAGAAAAACAAACAAAACAACATGAAAGGAAAGGAAAACTTGGGTCTAAAACAAACCCCCTTCTACAGACAGCCAAGGGCAGCAGACACATACATCTTCCCATCTAAGCTGTTGGCTGCTCACTCGGTTTTTGTTCCATGCGTGCCGTGGTACCAAGGGCTCTAGACCCACGACCTTATTTAGCAATCACCGCGTCCTTGTGCTGTAGGCTGGTATGGTATGGTACAGAGGTTCCCAAACATTCCCTGCTCAGAGTACCTTTGACGTTATATTTTTACAGCACCTCTAAGGTCAAAGAAATGCCTAAGAATTCCATTTGTCCCGTAGTTATATCCCAACAAGTTGGCAGTAGTAGTACACACCGATGTCGCTCTTTCCCTTGAAAAGTTGAAACATTCCACGGTACCCCTGTGAGTTTGGTGCAGAGCCCTGGAGCACCCTGGCACACAGTTTGGGAAGCACAGATAGACTCCCTCTAACATAGTTACTATGTGGATCCCCGTTTTGTCCATGTGGGAACTGTGATCCGGTAAGGTTAGCTTGTTATGATACCGCAATTTGAATGCAAGTCTCTGAACCCAGAATCACTCTGCTATACCAGACCCCTCCCTCTTCCTGACTCACTGCCTGTACGTCTAGGCATTATTTCTCTCTCCATTCTGTATATTCTGTAACTCCCCCCACCTCCCTACCTAAACACACAAGCACACGGGCATGTACACACATGCAGGCTTGTCCTCTTGGTTCAAACCATTCCTTTTGATTTCAGTGCACCTCTTTCAGTGCACCTCCCTCTCGTCTGCCTTTCCAGAAACTGTCACTGCTTCAATTCGCAGCACCTACTTTGACCACTTGTTTGTATACTATGCTTCCCCAATTTAGAACTTCAGTCTATTAAGCATGTTCATGACATCTGGTCTTATGTTGCTTTCCAACTGTGTATCAGTGAGAATGTGATTTTCTCAGGAAAACTAAAAGCTGCCTAAGAATGGGGAGTCTTGTTATCCTGTGCTGGGCGTACAGTAGCAACTATGAAAGTCTGTGGTAATCAGCAAGGTATGATTTGATAGCATAATCTAATGTCTGGATGTAATTAACAAACAGAATATATTTAACATAAAGGCAATGATCACCAGGAATGATCACTAACATCTATCTGGCTTTACATTTTAAAGCCAAAGGCTTTTATATGCGCCATTTTATTTGGAACAGTGTAATTATTGTAACCCTTTCATGGGAGAAAGGTAAGGCTTACACAGATTAGGTGACTCAGGCTGAAGTTACTCAACCTGTAAGTGCAGAAAGGATGTCTGGAAGCCCAGGGTACCTATTTCTCTCCTGGCTCTCTGCTTCTTGTATACACTGCAGTGACCTCCCCAGAGATGACAACGCCCAGGTCCATGTGATAGGGCAGGGTCTGGATTCCAGAGGCACTATCCTGAGTCCAAGACACCTGTCACCAGTGCTGTGCCCTCGCTGCCTGGGCTGTGTTGTAGGCAGAGCAGTGAGCTACACTCCATTGAAGACAGGAGGCTGGTGGCTGGGGACATTGTTAGCTCCTTTGTGGGGTCCAGGTGCCTGTGAAAGTTCCAGTGCCACTGAGGAGAGACAGAACCTCAGCTGGTGGCTACCGACATGGGCTAAGCCAATCTCTCCTTTTAGGTACCATCGAGGTTGGGGCTGAGGGCTTCAGGAGCAAATGAGGAAAGCTGGAGCAAAAGTCTGAGATTAAAAGCCTATCATGCAAAGGACAAGCAAGGTGCAAATATGCATCTCTTCTTTTTGAAGTGCTTTGGCAAAAAATAGCCAGAGCAGGGCTCCGAAATCAGTCTGCCCTGGGTTTACAGTTGACTCTGTTCCTCGCTAATGTATGATTTAGGGAAAGTTATATCACCTGTCTGAGTCTCAGTGTCCTTGTCGGTAAAATGAGGTCATAAGATAGTTGTGAATATGAAATGGAGAAACAAATGTAAAGCATGAGGCACAGTGCCTGGCAGGTAACAGGTGCCCACTCAGTGATAGCTACTTATTCCCGACGACAGATAGGTTTCTACACACTGTCCTCATGTCCACTTACTAAGTAGGACTTACAGACATGACCAGCGCCACCACCACCGTTGCAACAGTATTCTGGGCACTGGTGCTAACTGCTTGCAGAACAATTCAGAAGGCTCTAGCCTACAGGATAATCGTAGCAGAACGGGGAAGGGGGAAGAGAGTGGAGGAAAGAAAACAGAACATGCCTAAGGCAGAAAAATTCACCCAGAAAGACCTTGACAGCAGAGAGAAAAGAAATAGATGGAAAGCCAACGATTGGTTAGTGGAAGAACAGGGTGCCTGCCGAGCTTGACAAGAACAATAAACAACTTGGACTGTTGGAATATACATTTCAAATTACATCATTTTCTTCTGCAGTTGTGTCTCCAGGCTGTGGGGGAAGATACAAATGTGTCATATTTATTTATAAAGCTTTATTGGGATTTTTTTTTTAAAAATGGAATTGAACTTTATGAAGACAAAAAGGGAGGAAACAGCTGTAAGGTGGCTGATGTCTCACATGACGAATTGGATGGGTTGAGTCTAGGAGGGTAGCACTTATGCCAGAACTTTCTTCACACTGCTGCCTTTCTGGAGATACAGATGTATGTGGCGAGGGAATGTGCATGAAAGACATCTGTAAATTCCAGAGGTCTATACAAATGGCTCTTATTATTATGTATATAGCACGCGTGTGCGCACGCACACACATGCAATTAGAAACCCTTCTGAATATCGCTGAAATGCCAACCACAGCTGTGTCGTCGTGGGGGCTGCCATGATGGAGATACTCACAATGGCAGACATGTCCTGGCTGAGGGCCACACTATGGGACTGCTCCTGCAGGGATTTATCCACGCCGACCTCGGAGTAAAAGATCTGGAAGAGAGACAGACATCCAGGGTGAGAGCAGGGCCAGCACTTCTCTACCAGATCATGGTTCTGGGGTTCTAACTCTGCTCACATGGCAGCGGGTTCCGAGGGGCGCTGCCTCTCCTCACAGACACCTGTTCTGAGGCAACAAACATCAGCTTGACCTGGCCAGGCTTGCACACTCATAAGCCAGAAGGGGGACATATGTTAGTGAAATGGGATAGAGAGGGCTGGACCCAGCTCCTACTATTTTCCCCCAAGCCAAGACTTCCTCAGGTAATCCTCCGTCTTCCCACTTTTGACACAACATGACTTCAGAAACACGTATCTCTGCTTTAAGAAGATAATAGGATGAGGACCTATTTTCTTGGTGAAAGGGAGGCAGTATGGAGTTCTAGGTCCTGGTGTTATTGGCGGGGGGGAAGGGGGGTTTATCGAAAGTGGGCAGCCCAGCTCCAGGGGGCTTGGAACCCTGTAGGAATGCGGTCCTCAGTATGACTGGCTCTCTGGATGTCCCCAGAGATTTCAGAACCCTAAATATTTATCTGAAATCTCCTAACTCCTAAAAGTTGACTCATTTTTAAAAACCCTATTCAAACAAAACGTTTTAGTGAACTGAAATCTATCCAATCTGTAACCTCTGACAGGTAGGAAGGAATGCATTCACTTTTCCCTCCCCCACTTGGTCTGTCCATCCCTTTACTTTAATTTAGATTTTATAGTATTTTGTATTTATTGACAACATTCCACAGTGACTCCCTATTACTTCCCATGTTTCTGCTATTTAGCCTCTGAACTTGACTGTGGGCAGTTGGATAGCAGGAACCACATCATCCACTTAGTTTATATTTTCCCATCCCTGAATAGAGTGGGAACTCCAAAGATGCTAACTGGCTTTCAGGCACTTACAAATACCCTTAGAAGGGAAACATTTCCTCTGGTTTCATGTAAGGAGACTGGGGGAGGGTTGACATAAAGAGACCATATATAGAAGGAGCACGGGACAGACAAGCACATGTTACCCAGCCACAGCCACTACAGAAACCCCTGTGCCCAGGTACTCACAGTATACCCAGTGATGGGGCTCCCAGGATGCCTTGGCATTTTCCACTGGATGCTGAAATCTGTGCAGTTCAATGCGTATAGCATGATATCGAGTGGAGGCCCGACCTTGCCTGCCCCAAAGCAAAAGAGAGTGTGTTAGAGGCTCCCTGCATCCCACCGTGAGTGTGCTTCGGATGGAGAGCATACTTCATGACGAGGCCACAGGACAGAAATGCAGACATCTCTCTGGTATGCGCCACCTATGTCAGCTGACTTCACCAGAATTCTGCTCACCCCTCCCAAACAGTCAATGTGAGAGAAATCAGTCCATTTCAGTCCCTTCTGTAACTTCTTTTTTTTTTAAATTTCTTAATGTCTATTCATTTTTGAGAGAGAGAGAGACAGAACGTGAAAGGGGAGGGGCAGAGAGAGAGAGAGAGAGAGATACAGACTCTGAAGCAGTCTCCAGGCTCTGAGCTGTCACCCCAGAACCCGACACTCGGGGCTCAAACTCATGAACTGTGAGATCACGACCTGAGCCTACGTCAGACACTTAACTGACTGAGTCACCCAGGTGCCCCTCTTCTATAATTTCTAATACCCCAGGGGCCAGCAAAGGGAGTCAGGGTAGCACAGACCAAACACTTCCAACTTGACTCTAGGAGCTTGGAGTGTATTAAAGGCATATATGTTTAATATGTATGTTAGATAGCTAAATCTGTTTACATACAGTCTTATTACAGAACATTTCAAAAATATGGTTAACTGTAAAACAGGGTTAGGAAACATCAAATGTTTTACTGTATCCTTACCTTGAATGTTTTTAGGGTTGCAAATAATGCATTTTATGTTTATACATATAATGCATGCAGACTGCCAAAATTTAGAAAATACAAAAAAAATCCATTTAGAAATGAGTCATGCTTGCTGATGCATATGGGCACATGTACCCCAATGTTCACAGTGGTACTTTCAACAATAGTCAAATCATGGGAAGAGCCTAAATGTCCATCAACTGATGAGTGGATCAAGAAGATGTGGTTTATCTATACAATGGAATACGACATGGCAATGAGAGAAAATGAAACCTAGTCATTCATAGCAGTGTGGATGGAACTCAAGGGTGTCATGCTAAGTGAAATAAGTCAGGCAGAGAAGGACCATATGTTTTCACTCACAAGTGTAACAGGAGAAACTTAGCAGAGGACTATGGGGGAGGGGGAGGGGGAAAATAGTTGGGGAGAGGGAGGAAGACAAACTTTGAGAGACTCTTGAATACTGAGAACAAACTGAGGGCTGATAGGGGAGGGGGAGAGGAGAAGGGGGGCGGTGGGCATGGAGGAGGGCACTTGTGGGGATGAGCACTGGGTGTTACATGGAAACCAACTTGACAATAAACTATAAAAGGAAGAAAAAAAAAAAAAGAAATGAGTCCTGCTGAGGTGGCTGGGTGGCTCAGTCAGTTAAACTTCTGACTCTTGATTTCAGCTCAGGTCATGACTGCGCAGTTTGTAAGCTGGAGCACCCCCCCCCACTGGGCTCTGCTGACAGTATGGAGCCTTCTTGGAATTCTCTCTCCTCTCTCTCTGCGCCTCCCCTGCTTGTATGCTCTGTCTCTCTCTCTCTCTGTCTCTTTTTCTCTCTCAAAATAAAGAAATAAACTTTAAAAATTCTCTAAAAAAAGAAATTCGTCCTGTCAACATTTGAATACAGTACCTCCTTTTGGTTGCATGCAACTTTGTGTGTATGCACACATATATGTACATATAAATTTATGTGTGTATATATAATTTTTATTTTTTATTGTGTTCATTATATAAAAGAAATATATATAAGTCATAATTTAAAATCTTATTTTCACTTTGTATATACAGTATATATAAACTGAAAGTAGATATTTATGAGTCAAAATAATTATAATTAATGGCTCTTAGCTCCTCCTTATACAGTAGTTCCCCCTAATTGGTGCAGGATACTTTTCAAGACTTCCAGTGGATGCCCAAAACCACAGATAGTACCAAACTCCATATATACTATGTTTTTTCCTAGAAATATACACTTATGATAGTTTAATAATTATGTACAGTAGGTTAGCAATAACTAATAATAAAATAGAACAATTACAATAGTACACTGTAGTAAAAGTTACATGACTGTGGTCTATCTCTCAAAAAATCTTGTTGTCTTGTACTCACCCTTCTTGTGATGATATGAGATGATAAAATACCTACATGATGAGATAAAGTGGGTGGATGATGTAGGGACTGTGACATAGTGTTAGGCTGCTATTAACTTTCTGATGACACGTCAGGAGAACCATCTGCTTCCAGACTGTGGTTGATAGTGGGTAACTGAAACCACCAACACTGAAATGGCAGATAGATGGCAGACTCCTATAATGCATATGCCACAATTCATGGTATTTCTCATTCCCCTATTGGTAGACATTTAATTTATTTCCAATATTTCGGGGCAGGAAATAAGTATGTCCAGTTCAGAGCACAGAGACCAATAAATGAAAGAGGCTGAGTGCATGAATATTCTTCATTTTGATTTCCCACTTGTTAATATGTCCTGATGATTCTTCTTTTTAACAACTGTGTATAATTCTCCAGCATAACAGTTAGGATACTTTGTGATTAACCGAGATCTAATGTGTTTATTTATTAGACTGCCACATTGGAGCCTCCCACCAATGTTTTTAATAACACAGTGGCTCAAGTAATAAAGGCTCAGTGCCATCACTTGGCAAGAACTACAAGTCCAGGAGGCAGCTGCCATCCTTCCCTCCCCATAGACACCTACCACTGCCACTAATACTGTCACTCAGGATTTGGTCTTTAACTACTCTCTAGCTCTGCCTTGGTTCAAGATCTAAAGTCCCATTTGACTGGCCAAACTTATGTAATGTGACTCCCTCTTGGCTCAACCAAGGGGTCAGAAAGGAAAGATCAGTTTTTTCCTGGGTTCTCAACTGTGAAATGACAGGATGAAGGGAGTCTTAGGAACAGTTCTCCTGTTGATCCCATCTATAGTAAGAAGGCTCCTTAGAAGAGAATTAGATCCTAGGAAAAGAACAGTAGGAGGTGGGAAGGTCAAATACTCTGCTACTCAGAGCATGCATGTATATTAACTGTGACTCTGTTGATTGACAGTTAGGTTGTTTAGAAAATTTCACTTAAAAATAATGCTGAGAAGAACATTTGTGTATGTGCCTTTTTGCTCATGTGTCCAAATAATTCTAGATGGATATCTATTAAAAATTATAGGTATATCTATTCTAAAACAGTAAAATGCACATTCTTTTCAAGTACATGTCCACAATAGATTACATGTTAGGTCACAAAACAAGTATCAACAAATTCAAAAAGATTGTACTCATATCATGCATCTTTTCCAACCACAACACTATGACAATAGAAATCAACCAAAAGAAAAAAAAAAGAAATTCATCACAAGAAAAAATCTGAAAGACCACAAATACATGGAGGTTAAATAATATGCTTCTAAACAATGAATGGTTCACCCAAGAAATCAAAGAGGAAATAAAAAATACATGGAGACAAATGAAAATGAAAACACAATAGTTCTAAAATCTTTCAGATGCAGCAACGGCACTTCTAAGAGGGAAGCTTATAGCAATACAGGCCTACCTCAAAAAGCAAGAAAAATCTCAAATAAACAACCTAACCTTACATGTAAAAGAGCTAGAAAAAGAACACACAAAACTCAAAACCAGTAGAAGGAAGGAAGTAATAAAGATGAGAACAGAAATAAATGAAGTAAAAACTAAAACCTAAACACACACACACACTCAATACCCAATAGAATGGATCAATGAAACCAGGAGCTGGTTCTTTGAAAAGATCAACAAAACTGATAACATGTTAGTCAGATTCATATAAAAGCAAAGAAAAAGAGAGAAATAGAGAGAGAAAGAGAGAGCGAAGACTCAAATAAACAAAATCACAAAGAAGAGAAACTGACACCACAGAAATGCAAAGATTATAAGAGAATATTATAAAAAATTATATGCCAACAAATAGCCAACCAAAAAGAAATGGATAAATTTCTAGAAACACATAACCTCCCAAAACGGAACCAGAAAGAAATACAAAATTTGAACAGATCCATTATGAACAATGACATTGAATCAGTAATAAAAAAAATTCCCAAAAAACAAAAGTCCAGTACCAGACAGCTTTCACATGTGAATTTTGCCAAATATTTAAAGAAGAGTTAGCAATGTATTTTTCTCAACTATTCCAAAAAATAGAAGAAGAAAGATTCCAAATTCATTCTACAAAGTCAGCATTATACTGATACCAAAACCAGATAAAGACGCTACCAAAGAGAGAGAGAGAGAGAGAGAGAGAGAGAGAGAGAGAGAGAGAGAACTATAGGCATAAAAATCCTCCACAAAATATCAGTAAATTAAATCCAATAGTACATTAAAAAAATTCACTACAATCAAAAGGTGTTTATTTCTGGGATGCAAGGGTAATTCAATAGTCACAAATCAATCAACATAATATATTACATCAAAAAGAGAAAGGATAAAAACCATATGACCATTCAATATTTGCAGATAAACCATTTGACAAAGTATGACATTCATTCATGACAAAAACCCTCAACAAAGTAGGATTAGAGGGAATTTACCCCAACATAATAAAGGCCATATATGAAAAACTGATTGCAAACATCATACACAACAGTGAAAAACTGAAAGCTTTCCCCCTAAGCTAAGATCAGGAACATGACGAGGATGTTCACTATTACTACCTGTATTCAACATAGTACTGGAAGTCCTATCCACAGCAATCAGACAAGAAAAAGAAAAGGCATCCAATTTGGTAAGAAAGAAGTAAAACTTCCACTATTTATAGATGACATGATACTATACATAGGAAACCCTAAAGACTCCACCAAAAAGCTACTAGAACTGATAACTGAATTCAGTAAGGTCACGGGATACAAAATCAATATACAGAACTCTATTACATTTCTAAACACTAACAATGACGTAGCAGAAAGAGAAATTAAGAAAACAATCCTATTTACAACTGCACTAGAAATAATAAAATATATAGGAATAAACTTTACCAAGGAGGTGAAAGACCTGTATTCTGAAAACTATAAAACATCAATAAAATAAATTGAAGATAACATAAACAAATGGAAAGATATTTCATGCTCATGGATTGGAAGAACAAACATTGTTAAAATGTCCATACTACCCAAAGCAATTTACAAATTTAATACAATCTCTATCAAAATACCAAAAGTATATTTCACAGAATGAGAACAAATAATCCTAAAATGTGTACAAAACCCCAAAGACCCTGAATAGTAAAAGTAATCTTGAAAAAGAAGAACAAACTAGAGTATTGCAATCCCAGATTTCAAGATATAATATTAAGCTGTCATTATCAAAACAGTATGATATTGGCACAAAGTTAGACAAACAGATCAGTAGAACACAAAAGAGAGCCCAGAAATAAACCCATGATTATATGGTCAATTGTCTTTTTAAAAGGATGCAAGAATATCCAATGGGAAAAAGACAATTTCTTCAACAAATGGCATTGGGAAACTGGACAACCACACACAAAAGAAAGGAAATGAACCACTTTCTTACACCACACACAAATAAAATCAAAAGGGAATTAAGAACCTAAACGTGAGAACTAAAACCATAAAAGTCCTAGAAGAGCACAGACAGTAATTTCTCTGACATTGGCTGTAGCAATATTTTTCTAGCTATGTCTCCTGAGGCAAGGGAAACAAAAACAAAATAAACTATAGGAACTACATCAAAATAGAAAGCTTCCGCACAGCAAAGGAAACTATCAATAAAACTAAAAGGCAACCTATGCAATGGGAGAAGATATTGCAAATGACATATCTGATAAAGGAATAGTATCCAAAATATATAAGGAATACAAATAACCCAAATTCAAAATAGGCAGGAGACAAGAACAGACATTTTTCCAAATAAGACATACATACAGCCAAAGACACATGAAAAAATGCTCAACCTCACACATCATCAGGGAAATGCAAATCAAAACTACAATGAAATATCACCTTCACCTGCCAGAAGGGCTAAAATAAAAAATATAAGAAACAACTGGTTAAGAAATTAACTAGTTTAGAATCAAGGATATAGAGAGAAAGGAATCCTTGTGTGCTGTTGGTGGGAATGCAAACTACGGCAGCCACTGTGGAAAACAGTATGGACGTTCCTCAAAATATTAAAAATACAATTACCATATGGTTCAGTAATTCCACTACTGGGTATTGATCCAAAGAATACAAAAACACTAATTCAGAAAGATATATACATCCCTATGTTTATTGCAGCATTATTTACAGTAGCCAAATTATTGGAGCAACACAAGTATCCATTGATAGATGAATGGATAAAGAAGATGTGATATGGACACACACACACATACACATGGGAATATTACTCACTGGTAAAAATAATGAAAAGTTGCCAACTGCAATAACATGGAGAGTATAATGCTAAGTGAAATAAGTCAGAGAAAGACAAATACCATATAATTACACTCAAATGTGGAATTTAAGAAGCAAAATAAATGAAAAAAGAAAAATAAGACAAAAAATAGAATCTTAACTATAAAGAACAAACTGGTGGTTACCAGAGAGGCGGGGGGAGGAGAGATGGGTGGTGAAATAGGTGAAGGGGATGAAGAATGCACTTACAATGATGAGCACTGAGTAATGTACAGAATTGTTGAATCACTATACTGTACACCTGAAACTAATATACACTATATGTTAAATACATTGGAATTAAAATGTTTAAAACTATGGGCATGTGCATTTTAAGTTTTAATACCTACTGATCTATTGCTCTCCGCAAGATTAAATACATTTGATTTTTTTCATTTAGGAAAATTCATAGGGCAGAATTCTTGTATCTAGGACAGAATTCCTCAATATCCACACTATTAACCTTTTGGCTAAAGGTTTTCTGTGGGAGCTTTCCTGTGCACTGTAGGGTGTTGAGTAGCAGCTCTGGTCTCAACCCACTAGATGCCCCAAACATAGCCGGACAAACTGAAAATAATCTCCAGACATTGCTAAATGTCTCCTGGGAGCAAAACTGCTTCCAGGTGAGAACGATTGATCTTAGAGAATGGATTTTTTTTAATGTTTATTTATTTTTGAGAGAGAAAGACAGAGAACAAGCAGGGGAGGGGGGGGAGAGAGAGAGAGAGAGAGAGAGAGAGAGAGAGAGAGAGAGAGAGAGAGAGAGAATCCAAAGCAGGCTCCAGGCTCTGAGCTGTCAGCACAGAGCCCTATGTGGGGCTCAAATTCATGAATTGTGAGATCATGACCTGAACTGAAGTCAGATGCCTAACCAACTGTGTCACTCAGGTGCCCTGAGAATGGATATCTTAAAGACTTTATATAAACATAACCCAACTAACAGCTAGAAAATTAACCAATTTAGAAGCTTATGGAGGTGTGTGAGAATGTCCAGTAGAAGTAACACAGCTTCACCAGATCTGAGTATTACTTAAAAGTCTTTGCTAATTTGATCAAAAAAATTGAATATTTTAATATCTGCTATGGCTATTTTTCTTCATCTATTCATGTGTTTTGTAAACTTTTCAATTTGGTTGTTAATTTTTTTCTTCTTGATGTAAAAGAACTCTTACTAGGTTAAAAATCCTAATCATTCACCTGTATTTTCTCTACGCATTTTTATTTTGTGGTCTAGCTAGATAATTACCCACCACTGGCCAGCTTTACTGCAGAGTTAAGAGATTTATGCTAACAAAATCTCAAAGGAGACTGGCAAGTGGGGGAAAACAGAGTAGAAATGATTTATCAGACCCTCACCAAATCAGAGGACAACCAGAAAGTAAGCACACCTTCATCCTATGTCCTAGGAATAGAACTTTCTCCATTTATCCTGGGAAAAATGACAACTGATCAAGGTGGGCTGCTTGTCTCTTGTGTGTCTGCCATTGTTCACAGAAAAAGAAAACACTTTGAGTATTTTAAGCACAACTGTGGTTACAAAACTGGTGAGAAAGCGGAATAGAATTTAGGACCCTCCATTCACTCTACTTTATAGATAAATAAATATATAGTTGAGAGAGACAGAGTCAGATAGAGACTAGCTATAGCGCTGACCCAAAACCAAGAAGCCTCTGCCTTCACGTTCAGTCCTGCCAGTAGACTGCGAGCTGCCTCCACCCACCCACAGAAGCGGTGCGGAGGTTTGGAAGGATGAGTTCTCATGTTCGAATGGCCTCGCTTAGCAGGAGAAACAGCAAGAGGAAAGTGGTCTTCATCCCACTCCTGTCTCCCATTTGTCCCAAGAATGCATCCCCTTGGTGGAATCTAAGTTACATCCAGAATACTGTCTACGAGGCAGTCTGGAAAATATTGTTTTAATTTATCCAGACTGTGCATTCCAGTAATGGCACCTAGAAGGAGGATAAATAGATGTTGAACACTATAAAATCTATGACATATTTGTACCACACAAAGAGTAAGTTCCAATATTCTATCTCCTTTACTTTCATATTCTGTAGGAAAATATTCTTGCTGAGGCCTGCTGGGACACAGTTAGGTACAACTTCTATTTTGCTGGCATATTCACTCATTATTCACTCATTTATTAAATCTTTCATATACGTAGCAAACATGTATCAAGCTCCTATATGTATCAACCACTGGGTTAGTCAGTGAGGCTCCATTAAAGATGAAAGAGACAGAGGACCAGAAACAAGTTAGCAGGACATTACAACTGGGTGTGACATGCATAAGGGGAATGGGGGGCACCTTTGTGGCCCATGGCAAGGACACATCTGACTCTACCTGACGGTCTAGTCGGGCTGAGGCAAAGCGGGGCTGGGAAAGCACTCCAGGCACAAAGATCAGTGTGCAGTCTTCCCCAACCAGCAGGAGGAGGAACCACATAACGGAACCACTGGGTGTTGTAGTTGAGTGAATGAACCAACGTTGGGTTTGAAGGAAAGAAGAGAGTCAAGAAAGCTGCAAGGATCCTGCCTTGGGCAACACAGGCAAGGAGGGTGTGAGCCATCGTGGGAACACAAAGATGGCTTTTACTGCCGATGAAAGAGGTGTGGCCATCTGCAGCTGGTGGGCAAGGGGTGGCCAGGTCAGACATTTGGACCAAACACCAAAAATATTCCAGATGAATCAAATGGTGAAAGACTAGAAATCAAATTATAGACAAGAATTGGGTTTTAAAATCAGATTTTTGTTTTTGAGGAGAAACCTTTCTAACCTTAAAAAAGGTAAAGAGAATAAATCAAAAGAAAATGACAAATTCTGCACCATAAAACTTTCACTGTGTGCTCTTCAAAAATTGCAAAAGAAAATCAAAACAACAGACCGAGGGATAAATGATTGCAGCAAAATGACAGGCCAAGGGCTATCTTTATTTTAAAACTCATACATATTGATTATAAAAAAACATATTCAGACCCTAATAAATAAAATATGAGGAGACAACTCACAAAAGAGAACTTATAGCTAGTAAACATGCATGGGGAAATATTCAAATTTGCTAGCTATCCAATAAATACAATTTTTAAAAATTGAGATGTCATTTTTACCTATTAAATTAACCAAATGTTTAAGTGATAGTAACTAATGTTGACAAGAGCACATGAATGTGCTACTCTCAAAAAATTACTTGTGACAGTGTAAATGAGCACAGACATTTTGGAAGACAATTTGGCAATGTACAGTGATATCCGGAGCCATAAATACGTTCCTTTCTTTGGAACCTCTGAAGTGTGGTGACAGTCTGTCGTGAGGAAAGAATCTTAAAAGAAGAGACGATCACTCACATCAAGCTGTTCTGCCTGTGATCACTTGTGATACAGAAAAAATATAAACAATCTAGATATTTAGAATCAGGGTAGTAGGTCAGTAGTGGTGCATTTCTTAGGTGGACTGTAATACAGACATTAAAAATGAGATTTTACTACACATATAGTGGTATCTTGGATTGGCTCTGGAACAGACAAGGACATTAGTGGAAAAACCAGTGATATCCAAATAGTCTATAGTTCAGTTGATAATATGGTACTGTGACTAGTTAATACTATCACTAGTTAATTTTTTATTTATTTATTTTTAAATGTTTATTTTTTTGAGAGAGAGATAGAGTGTGAGCAGGGGAGGGGCAAAGAGAGGAGACACAGAATCTGAAGCAGGTTGCAGTCTCTGAGCTGTCAGCACAGAGCCTGATTCGGGGCTTGAACTCATGAACCCTGAGATCATGACCTGAACTGAAGTCAGATGCTTAACCAACTGAGCCACCCAGGTGCCCCTAACATTAGTTAATTTTTTAAATTTGACAAATGTGCCATGGTTATGGAAGACTTTAGCATGAGTAGAAACTGGGTGCAAGGTGAGGGGGAATTCTTTGATCTTTGCAAATATCTATAAATTTAAATTTATTTCAGAATTAAAAATTTTTGTTTTATTTTTATTTTATTATGTTTATTTATTTTGAGAGAGACAGAGATGGAGCAAGTGGGTGAGGGGCAGAAAGAGAGAGAGTAAGAAAGAAACCCAAGCAGGTTCTGTGTGCTGCTAGCACAGAGCCCAACAAGAGGCTTAAACTCACAAAACTGCGAGATGAAGACCTGAGCCGAAATTGAGAGTCAGATGCTCAACTGACTAAGCCACCCAGGTGCTGCTCCAAAAGTTTATTTTAAAAGTGAAGCTTGTCTTCCCCTGGTCTCCCCTATGACCCAGCAATAGCCCTGCAAGGGATTTACCCAGAGGATACAGAAGTGCTGATGCATAGGAGCACATGTACCCCAATGTTCATAGCGGCACTTTCTACAATAGCCAAATCATGGAAAGAGCCTAAATGTCCATCACCTGATGAGTGGATCAAGAACATGTGGTATATATACACAATGGAGTACTACATGGCAATGAGAGGGAATGACATATGGCCTTTTGTAGGAAAGTGGATGGACCTTGAGGGTGTCATGCTAAGCGAAACAAGTCAGGCAGAGAAGGATAGATACCATATGTTCGCACTCATAGGTCTAATAGGAGAGACCTGGCAGGGGACCATAGGGAGAGGAAGGTGGAAAGAGAGCAGGGGAGAGTGAAGGACACAGATCAAGGGAGACTACTGAATACTGAAAAGAATCATGGACTGAAGCGGGGGGAGGGGGTGATGGCCATCATGGGGGGCACTTGTGGGGAGAAGCACTGGGTGTTATATGGAAACCAATTTGACAATAAACTATTTAAAAAAATATCAACTAGTAGTATTGCAAAGAAAAAAAAAGTGAAGCTTGTTAAAAAAAAAGGGGGGGGGGCGCCTGGGTGGCTCAGTCAGTTGAGCGTCTGGCTTCGGC
Source organism: Suricata suricatta (assembly GCF_006229205.1). Taxonomy (NCBI): domain Eukaryota; kingdom Metazoa; phylum Chordata; class Mammalia; order Carnivora; family Herpestidae; genus Suricata; species Suricata suricatta. Next base: position 118,621,878 of record NC_043705.1, read on the forward strand.
TCAGGTCATAATCTCATGGTTCGTGGGTTTGAGCCCCGTGTCGAGCTCTGTGCTGACAGCTCAGAGCCTGAAGCCTGCTTCGGATTCTGTGTCTCCCTTTCTCTCTGCCCCTCCCTTGTTCGCACTCTGTCTCTCAAAAAATAAGTAAATAAATTTTTAAAAATTAAAAAAAAATAAAAGTGAAGCTTGTATCACTCTGCACCAAAAATTATGATATAGTGTTAAATAAAAAGTGTACCCAGTTGCCATTGATACTATTACTAGACTTCTAGGAAATACTCGTTTGAAAATAATTTGAAGGCAAGAGTAAAAGGCAATTGTTATGTTAGGGTGGCTGAGATTAAAGATGATTTTTTTTCCTTCTGTTTTCTTCTATTTGGGAACTTTTATAGAATGGTAGCATTTTATTTTTTATCATTCCTAAGAACTACTCTGAAAACTAGTTTGATAGTCACAGACCAAGCATTGCATGGATGTTGGTATGACCAGGCTCCTTTGTGGCTAGAGGAGATCCACTGAGTGCCGCCTCACGAAGCTTGTTATTAGTCGGTTTAAGGAAGGCTTTGTTGTCTCAGGGATGCAATCTGTCTGTCTCCATTTAATGGTAAGGCTAAAAATAGTTTGCATTTAATGAAGCAGATCTGTTAGCTCTTAACAACCAAAGGTAATGCATCTGCATAAAATATCATTCCTGTATCATAAGTCAATCATCAGGTAAAATGAAGGCACCCAGGAAGGAGGTATTGCAGTCATGAACAATGCCACACAGCATTGTCAATAGGTAGCAACAGAAGTGCTATCGGGGTGACCTGGGATTGTAAAGAATACACAACAGGCACTCTCGTGCCCCTCCATACTTTTGTGGCTGGCTCCATCTAGAACAGGATTTTCCAAAAGTTTTTGCTCTCTATGCCACGGATTGATTGTCTTGAGCAGCTCTGATCTAAATTATGTCTCTGAACAGTAGAAGTTAGAGGGGCATGGGCATGGGGTCTCACAGGACATGGACCAGAGGATGACCAGGGCCATGTCTCACTCATAGTGTCTGAGGGAGGAAGGACAGGCCCCTTCACATCTTCATGAAGATTCTAGACTAGAGCTGGTGGGGAAGCCAGTGCTCTGAGCATGCTGCCTTTACATCCACCCATTTCCATGGCCTTGCATGCTGATTAGGAGATTCGGTTTTTCCTTTCTCGAAATAATTTACATTTTATCTAATGGGAGAAATATTGCAAACTATATATTTCATAAGGGGTTAATATCCAAAATATGTAAAGAACTCATATAATTCAACACCAAAAATAACAATAATAGTTCAATTTTATTAAATTGGGCAAAGCACCTAAAATTTTCCAAAGAAGATACACAATTCAATAGCCAACAGATGCATGGAAAGGTGCTCCACATCAGTAACCAGCAGGCAAATGCAAATCAAAACCACAACGACATATGACCTCACACCCAATAGAGTGACTATGATCAAAAAGACAGGAGCTCTGGTGCACTGGGGTGGATGTAGGCAAAAGGGACTTTTCTTGTGCACTGTCGGTGGGAATGTAAATTGGCACAGCCCTGGGGCCCCTGGGTGGCTCATTCAGTTAAGCTTCAGACTCTTGATTTCGGCTCAGGTCACAATCTCACAGTTCCTTAGTTCCAGACCCACATGGGGCTCTACACTAACAACTACTTGGGATTCTCTCCATCTCTCTCTCTCTCTTTCTCTCAGAATAAATAAATAAACATTAAAAAATAAGTTTAAATTGGCACAGCCACTATGGAAATCTATTTAGAGGTTCCTCAAAGAACTAAAAATAGAACAACCAAAATAGAACAACCATGACTGGGTATCTGAAGGAAACGAAAACAGGATCTCAAAGAGATATCCACATCCCTGTGTTCATTTCAGCATTATTTACAATATCCAAGGCAGGGAAACAACTCATGTCTAATGATCAATAAATGGGTAGATGTTGTTTTATACACACACACACACACACACACACACACAGACACACACCACTGAACAACAAAATACTGCTCAGCCATACGGAAGAAGGAAATCTTTCCATTTGTGAAACACAGATGAACCTGAAGGGCACTGTACTAAGTGAAACAAGTCAGAGGAAAGAGAATCCTGTTCTATCTCATTTACATGTGGAATCTAAAAAAAGTCAGACTCCTAGAAACAGAGCATATTGGTAGATGCCGAGGTGGGTGGGGTGGGTGGGGAGGAGAACGGGGAAAGACGCCCCAAGGATACTACCTCCAGTTATAAGGAGATAAGGTCTGGGGACCTAACCTCGGGTACGGTGACGGCAGCTTACAATACTTGAAAGGTGCTGAGGGAGTAAATGTGCGAAGTTCTTATCAAGGTGATAAATGCAGCTAACCTTCCTCTAGTAGCCATTTCTCAAAAGGTAATCAAATGCGCATGTCAGATGACCACATTTGTACACCTTAAATTTACATGTTATATGTCACTTATATCTCAATAAAGCTAAAAATAAATAAATGTGGGGAGGGGAATAAAATATAGATAATCTCCATCTCTATTCCTTTCCTTTTCCTTCTTCGCTTCCAGAGGGAACAGCCATTTGGTGTTCCTGTATCTTACCCCATGTAGGCTTCCATACTTTGTTTTGTTTTACGTTTCTTTATTTTTACCAGAAACAATGTAACTGTCCAGCAGTAAGAGAATGGGTAGACTGTGGTTTATCCATGCAATGTACATTTATTTCTTTAAAATGAAAGAGAGATCTAGTCGAGGAAAGATAAAGAGAGATGTAGGAGAAAACCCCTGTAAACTTGAAAGCATTCCTCAAATAGTAGCCAACTTCTGAATCTCACCTCCCTGCTGGCCTGGCAGGCATCATTCTTTGGTTTCTAACTCCATTGCCATTGGCCCATGTACATTTCAGTTTCCAAAATGTCATCCCTGCCGTCTTCTGCCTGTTTCCTTTCCTCCTGCTGGTTAGTGCTCTTTGCCCCAAATTATAAGCATTTTAGTGGAATTTTGGAAGGACCAGGAGTAAATATGTTTGTTCAACCCGAGGTCACCAGGAATCCAGTGATCCACATGATGATGTGGGACACAGGAGAAAGAAATTATTTCCACTTTACAGATGAAGAAACTGAAGTCTGGACTAGGTTGACATAAAATCTGATCAATGGGGCAGGAGGCAGAGACAGTGAGTAACGAGGTAGAATTATTCTGCCTCCTCAGTTGCTCTTGGTGATTCGGTACAAAGTCTCCTTCTCGGCCCCCGCCAGGCGCTCTCCTCCTGGGGGCTCCCATCCCCGCCAGTCACTCCCACAGAGACGCTGGTGGTTCCCCAGTCTATTTCTCCAGCCCAGCCCTCCCTTTCAGTGGGGCAGGTCTCTGTTACCTAACTGCCAAGTGGACGCAGGTGTCCTGAGGGCTTCTCAAACTTACGTCAAAACTCAGTTGGTCCCCTTTCTCTTTAGCCTCAGCCGCATCAGTAATCCTCGTCCTGCTAAGTGGCATTCCCATCCATCATGATTCCCAAAAGCCTGGAAGTCACCCTCAACATCAAATTAACCACATGGTACCAATTCTCTCCTATTCGTGCAGGTCTCAGAATGCTCCTCAACACAGTGCCTAGAACAGCACTGCCAGCTGCTCAGCGTGGTGCGTGCGGTGGAACATATTTGCCGTTTGTCCGGACTCCCCTGGTGGTTTTCTGCTCCTTCCAGACCCGAGGGGATACAGTTTCCTTCTCACAGCCTAAACGGCATTTATTCTCCTCTGAAGAGTGTGCATTAGTAACTGAATGAAACTGATTTTCTGCAAAGCAGTAGAATGCAACCTAAGGGTGTTGGGGGTCATAGGATTGGTGGCTCTAAACTTTGTGTGTAGGAGGCATATATGAATGGCCATCTGCTGGAAAGAAGCACCAGAGACAGATTTGCATTGTGAGCACAGCTTTTTTATCCTTGTGTGTTTGTTTGAAGTGTCCTTGAGGGTAGGGCAAGTCTCCAGCTGGGGGCTGGCCAAAACCCTATTTGCAGAGCCAGCACATTGTTTGAGAATGTAGATTACTGGGGTATATATGGAGGGGGCAGGTTAAAAGCCAGAGAAAGCCACCCAGTAGACTGGCCTTTGCTATGGAGATAGATTCCAGGCAGGGCAGGGTGGATCTGGAAAGGTCAGAGAAACCATGGGTAAGTCTTGACTCGGGGCCTCACCTCAGCTTCAGAGATAAGGAGAGAGGGGGCTGTGGCCCTAACCAGGAGGAAAGCCAACCAAAGTATCCTCTCCAAATCTCTTGCTGCTAAGTAAGTGAAACTTCAGAGACTTTCCTTACATCTCTCTCTACAATCTCTGAGTCATCAGGAGAAAGTCCAATCTCTGAAACAGGGCAAGTCAAGCCTGAGCTACACTCTCCAAAAACTGTTAATAAAGGAAAAAGTTTTGATAACTGTTACAACACTGAGGTTTTCTGGGGTTTTATCTATTATGATTTAAAAATATACTAGCACGTCCTCATTATTAAAAAAATATATAGGAGGGGCCTGGGTGGTTCAGTCGGTTCATTAGAAATCATCTAATCAGGCTCAGTGGGTTGAGTGTCTGACTCCAGCTCAGGTCATAATCTCGTGGTTCGTGGGTTCGAGCCCCGCATCCAGTTCTGTGCTGACAGTTCAGAACCTGGAGCCTGCTTCAGATTCTGTCTCCCTCTCTTTCTGCCCCTTCCCCACTCATGCTCTGTCTCTCTCTGTCTCAAGAATAAATAAACTATTTAAAAAAATTTTAATATATAGTAGGTCATGCACTTGTGGACTAAAGATTTAAGCAGTCACATATATGGTAAGAATGATGGGAAAAAAATATATTATGCATGAGAAACTAGTTTTGAAGAACTGTAGAGCTGAAAACGAGTATAATGCATTTATACAATATATCCTGAAGCTGTGTTCTTGTAAGCTAAAAGCTATAGTTCTTAAGAGATAAATAAATAAAAACTGTGTTACTTTGCCACAAGGGAGCTGTATTCTTGGGCTTTCTTCTTTGGAGGACTTTCAACACTATATTAGGTTTTTGCATTAGAAACTTCTGAATAATTAGGTCAATTTCTCATGGTAATTCTATTTCATAAAATACTTCAACTTCTTGAGCAAAATTCATCTCTGATTCAATTAGTTTTGTAATCCAATTCATAAAAACACTTCAAAACCCAAACAAAAATATCATCTGTGACAGAAACACATTGCTAGCTTTTTAGTTATTTGATTTTCATGGAATGAACCAAGTTATATTCACTGATGCAATGGAAAGTGCGGAGCCTAACTAAAAATAATCAGGAAATTCTGAACAGGGGAGAATAAAACCCTTATTTCCATATTTTTGAGGCTTGCTCCAACTATTATTACTAAAGCAGCATGAGGAATACGTAAGCAAAATCTGTCACTAGAGCCTCCTCCAAGGTGAGGCCTTCAAGGCAGCCATAAAAAAGTGGGTTTAAAACAGAACCGTGTTTGTTCTAGTTATCCAGGGAGTCAAATTCTCATTCTCTGAGGAGCAGCAGAAAGTGCTTTCCAAAGCCCTCCGGCTTCTCAATGTGGGACAGTTCTATTCACATCACAGTCCTATTTCCCTTTGAAATCCACATTTCATAGCATAAAATTCCAGAATATTAATCCATCATTCCACACAATGTAATACCCAAGTGAAATTCATGCTCCTGGGGTGTAATTTCAGAATGTAATCCACAACTCCAGAACCCAACTTGCCACTCCAGACCACCTTGATTTTCTCACCTGTTAACCAATGGGCTTGATTAGATCATTTCTTGTTTTTAATTTTTTTTTAATTTTTAAGTGTTTATTTATTTTTGAGAGAAAGAGAGAGAGCGAGGCAGAGCACAAGCAGGGGAGAGGCAGAGAGAAGGAGACACAGGATCCGACGCAGGCTCCAGGCTCTGAGCTGTCAGCACAGAGCCTGATGAGGGGCTCGAACTCACGAACCATGAGCTCGTGACCTGGGTCAGAGTCAGACACTCAACCCGCTGAGCCTGAATAGATGATTTCTAATGTCTCTCATACTTGGGCATTCTGTGAGATGTCCCTAAAACCACAGGGGGCAGTATGCAGAATACCAAAGTGAGAGGACACAGGAGCACTTGGAGCGTTCACCACAGCCCCTTCAGACCTACACAAACAGGGGTCCTCTTTTAAAATTGTTTTATGTTTTTATCTATTATTGAGACAGAGAGAAACAGAGCATGAGTGGGGGAGGGGCAGAGAGAGAGGGAGACACAGAATCGGAAGCAGGCTCCAGGCTCTGAGCTGTCAGCATGGAGCCCAATGTGGGGCTCAAACCCACGAACCGTGAGATCATGACCTGAGCCGAAGTTGGACGCTCAACAGACTGAGCCACCCAAGTGCCCCAGGGGTCCTCTTTTAGAAGCCCCCAGTGTGGGTCCTCCTTTGGCCATTCAATACTCCTTGGCTGAAGTGTGGTGTTACAGGTTACATGCCTATGAGAGCCCAGGACCCCAAGTGTAGACCACTCGCCAAGTGCCCAAGACCCTGCATTCTCCACCCAGTTGTCTGTTTCCTGGTCCTCACGGGCTTCTCCCCTGGGTCTGTCCTTCTGAGCGTGGTCCGTGCTGCTGGTGTGTGCACCCTCAGGCAAGAGGGACCCTGAATGATCTCTGTTTGCCACAACAGGTGGTGGATAGCCTAGGGTTGGCAGGGTGTCTGCACTTGTGCACAGCAGGGGGTGGGGGGCTTTCAGAGAGGGACAGAGTGAGAGGTGCCCCAGACCATGGGTTAGAGGCCAGTTCTCTCCACACTGCCTCTTTTTAGGGTGGAAATTCGAGGAGTCTGAGAAATCTAAATTTGAACATGGTCTTCCAGGTCATTATACACATATTTTTTTTAATGTTTTATTTATTTTTGAGAGAGAGAGAGAGAGAGAGAGAGAGCATGAGCAGGGGAGGGGTAGAGAGACAGGGAGATACAGAATCCAAAGCAGGCTTCAGGCTCTGAGCTAGCTGTCAGCATAGAGCCCTGTACAGGGCTCGAACCCACGAACTGTGAGATCATGACCTGAGCCGAAGTCGGATGCCTAACCGACTGAGCCACCCAGGCGCCCCTTCAGGTCATTACAAAAGTATATTGGTCAGGACAGAAGGAGAGAAAATATTGTATCTAAGAGTTTGCTGGCTTAAGTAAGTTTTTACACACACAGTGTATGAGTGACTGTGTAAATTCTGAGCTTGGTTCGCTAGGGTCAGAGGCAGGCCTGCCTCTGGGAGTCACACTGTTTCATAAACTGGGCTCAGCGGGGTTGTGAGGGGATCTTGCAGAGGACTCCTCCTTGCCCAGCTGGGAAACCTGGGCTGAGAATCTCCAGCAGCAGCTCTTGTCAAGAATCAGCCAACAAGCCCAAGGGAACACAGATGGCAGAGATGGAGGCAGATGCTAGAGAGAGTGACAGCACAGAGTTGGCACTTAGTAGAGGAATGATTATTCGATCTACTTCAGGCCCAACTATACCCTGATTCCAGAAGTGTCCGAGAAGGTTAAGGCAAAATACAGCTTTTGAGTGCCTCTGTGTGCGGAGGCTCACACACTGTGATCTTGGCTTTCGCTGGTGTAGCTTACTTTTCACTGTGTCATCCAAGTCACTAAGTCTGCACTCACCAGCGTCCTGTTGCCCCATAGGCGCATGCACACATGTGCACACACATGCATGTGCACACACACATCCTCCTGGCCCCGAGCAGAAATAATTCAAACCATTTAACAATGGTTCGTCTTTAACGATGATTAAATGCTAAGATCATTTAACATCTGCCAGGAGAAAAGGGTACAAAGAAGCATCATCAGCTATTAAACTTGACAAAAGCATGTGAACAAGAATACAGGAGAGAAGCTTCTAAGCTGGAAGGGATTTTCAAATTCATCTAATCCAGTGGTTCTCAAATTTGGGGGAGCATCAGAGTCACCTTTAAGGCTGTACTCACAGACTAATGGCCTTGCCAGGGTCAGTAGATCAGGGATGGGGCCCAGGGATCTGCACTTCTAACATGCTCTCAGGAGCTGCTGGTGCTGGGGGGCGGTGGGGGGGGTTCCTACACCACAGTGTGAGAACCGCTGGTGGGGCCGAACGTCTGGTTTTAATGATGGGCATAATAAAACTCAGAGAAGCTAAGTGTCTTGTGTGAGGTCACAGCAGCTACTGAAAAGCTGACACTAAGACCTTGATTTATTGAATCTCAAACTCCCGAATTGCATGAAGCTGTAGCAGCCTTCGATTTGACCCAGGCCTCTTCCTGGGTTGTACCAGTGACTCTCACCCTTTTTTGTAGCTTTAACATACATCGAACTCCTCTAAGAGGACATCTCTGGATTAGGGAGGCTGCCTCTAAGAAATATTTCAAAATCTCTAACTCTCTGGGTCAAGAACACTGTTGCGTGGAGTGTGGAGAAGCTCCCAGGTGGTCCTGATGGGCACATGCCCTTGTTTGAGCCCCACCCTGAGTCCCATTCTTGGGAGTGGGATCTCATCCAATCCCACCGTGTCTCTGCCAAGTGTATCTTTTCATATCTAAGTAGGTGTATCTAAGTGAGCATCTCAGCCCTGATGGCTCACAAACATTCCAAACTCCAAATGTTCCAGAATTAAACCATCATCTCCAACCTCCCAACCTCTCTCATGTTCTCCATAGCTCAAAAGCCTGCAGTACCTTTAACTGCTCCTCTTATGTTCCAAATATAGCCCTGAGGCTGCCCCAGTAGCCCACAGAATGTAAACTCTCTGAGCACAAGGACTTTTGTATTCACCCTATATTCTTGACACCTACATAGTCTCTGGAACATAGTAGGCATTCCATAAATATCCACTGTCTAATTGACTAAATGTCTTCCTGAATAAACCCCTATCTTCCTAACACTCCTGCCATGACCTTAGTTCAGCCTTCTATCAAGCGGTGCTAACATCCCCAAATAGCCACACACTCAAATCTGCTCTTCCAGGTACCACAGGACTGCTAGATCAGGAGAAATCATGGGGGGCAAGAGTGGGTCATCTCTCCAACACTAGACCCCTGTCTTGTTTGAGACCAGAGTCATTTGGTCCAGGCCAGAGTCCCACTGAGGCTTAGCTCAGGCTCCAGTCTAAGAACTAAAGGGAATGTGTCATTCCAGAGACCCCTGGGGGTCAGGGCTGCTGCAGAAAACTGGATCACCTTTCCGAAGAAGGCAGGGAAGGGACCCTGGGGAAGGGCCAAAGTAATATTTAGTCCTAATATTAATTCTCCTCATCCCATGAGCCTGAGGCCACAACCATGTAGGAGATCCTGAAAGGACTAGGGATCATAATGTCTATGACCAGCCTCTTATAAAGCTCTCTGGGATGACCTCAGGAAAATGGCCTGTTCTCACAGAAGGCGGCCTTCATAATGCTTCGGTTCCCTGCCAGATGGGTGACATTTTGGGTTATATGACTACAATGAGGGTCTTTAAGAGGAAAAAGGGAACTGCCATGAGAACACCACCATCAGTGACCACTGTTGACAGCAAAATCCATGGGTGAATGCAAACTTTAATGGGGAAGCTTTGATAAAGAGGACATTTGCACAGCCTCAAAGAATAGTTACTAATCACTGTGGTGGTTTTAATGGTGTCCACAAATTCTTTGATATTCTTCCTCCAGGAGGTGGAGCTTAACATCCCTCCCTTGAGTGTGTGCTGGATTTAATGATTTACTTCTAATAGATGGAGTGTAAAAGGGAGAAATGGTAGCTTTACAGTGGAGAAAGAGGGCAGACACCACTAACCACGTGATCTGGGTTAACATCACTAGTGACAAGACATGTTGGTATCATTTGTCCCCTGATTTGATTGCATGTGAAGGGTACTTCAACCCTCTGGTATTCCTGCCCAAAATGCACATCCCCCCAGTCTAATCATCAGAAAATATTAGACAAACCCCAATCAGGATGACAGTATACAAAATAACTGACCAATGCTCTTCAAAAGTGTCAAGGTCATAAAAGACAAAGAATCTGCCATAGATTGAATGACACTAAGGAGCTACAACAAAATGCAATGCAATGTGGTACCCTAGATTAGATGCTGGCATAGAAAAAAAGACAGTGGAAAAACTGATAGAATTTGAATAAGGACTGTACTTTAGTTAATAGCATTGTACTTATGTTAATATCCTAGTTTTGATGAATGTACCATGGCAATGAAAGATATTAACTTTAGGAAAAGCTGAGTGAGAGACGCATGGAAACTCTACAGTATTGCCAAAATTCTTCTAGAAATCAAAAATTAATCCAAAAAATGAAATTACTGAAGAAAAAAAGTGTGGATCTTCCCTCTTCCTCATAATCCCAGCAGGAGACCCTTTTCTCTCAGGCAGGGCCCCTTTCACCAGGCAAGGCTCTCTCCCTCCTGGAGCATGACGTTTCCAGGTCTTGAAAATCAACAACAAAAAAGCTGGTATCACCCTTCACTGCCCACTCGCAGGGACTGAGCTGCCCTGTAAGTCATCGCTCTTTCTCATATTCTCAGGATCGGGTTTCTTTCCTCTCTCCTCCTGGCAGCACAGGCTCTGCGCCAGATGGTGGTACATCTGGTGAAGGGTGTCTAGGTTACACCTGCCTTAGGAAACAGACTCCTCCTTTCCCTTGTGCCGGGCCAGAATCTGGCCTCTGCGGTTTTCGGGATAGCAGCAAAAAACATTTTGCCAAACGTTCACCAGGCTCCTTCCTGGTAAAGCCACTGGGTTGGCAGAACATGCAGCTTAATGAACAATGAGCTACGTAAGCATGCGCACAATCACAAAAGGCTTAAAATATCATGTCCTTCAGAGAGCAGAGATTAATAGTCATTTAAAAATGGAAAAGAAACCAACTGCATACCTTATCCCAGAATGCTGGAAACTTTAAAGACATAGGTTCATAGTTTGGGCATGTGAATTTGTGAAAGATGGTAATGACTATAATTAATGGACCACCGTCTCGAAGCCTGACACTCTCCAGCACTTTATAAGGAGAGTCCCTTCCACCACAGACCCAACTCCAAAGGACAGTTTGGGCAAATAGGAAAGAGATTTCCCCTCCTGGCAGACACAGACCCCCGGCTGGGCAAGAGGACAGGACAGAGGATGGAATTTTTGTCCCCAGGCTGTTGCATCCTCAACCAGCCAGGATTAACAAGGCCATCCCCAGCTGGACCCCAGCACTCTGCAACTCCTGGCTGCATGTGCACAGCCCGACATTATGAACCTCATTCTTGTGACAACTCTGCAAGGTAGGTGTTGTCATACCCATTTTTAAAATGCGGAAACTGAGAACAGTCAATTACAGACACATTCAAGACCACAGAAGGAAGAATAGCCAGGATGTGACCTCACGCCTCTTTGACTCCAAAACAGGTATTTGCAATCACTCCCAGGACCATGTGATGAAACAGCCATTGGAATGGTGATGGCAACAAACATTTACTATAGGGGCAGGCGCTGCTGGCAAAAATCCTATCAATTGCTTACTCTGCTTTTGGACCCAAACAGCAAGTCTTCCCTTGTCTTCTGCCCTTAGTAACATCTTAAAAAGTAACATGAGAAAAGGGGAAAATTTTATTTCCCCAGATTCAGGGTTAGGGACAAATTGACCTAGCAAGTTATTCCTCAAAAGAGACATAGTGGGAGCTGCTGAGCTGGACCTCATGTCTCCAGGAGCTTCAGGAGGGTAGCAAGGACATGTTGCGGGAACCTGGGCTATGGAAGGCAAGAGCATCTAATGGAATTGAGATTGCAAGGTGGAAGGGAGGTCAAATCTTTAATTAAAATTTCCAAACTTACAAAAAGGTGGAAGTGGACAATAACAATAGAGAGAGTTTACTGACTGCTTATTATATGTCAGGCACAGTTCCAGAGGCATTGGATGTATTAATCATCAGCCCCCACAACAACCCTGTGAATTAGGCACCAGTACTTTCCTATTTTAGGAGTGAGGAATCTGAGAAGCTAAGTAGTATTCCAAGGGGAGGGAGACAGACCATGAACGGAGGACAACTGCAGAGCCCTGAGGAGAGATCCATGGCGTTTTAGTGCCAAAGGTGACCAACCAACGAAGGGCCCCCAAAGACATCTGGGCTATGTAATCATAAAATAAAAATTTTAAAAACCTTCTGGTTTTTAAGGACCAGATTCTGTGCTTAAGTCCCTTACACATATTTTCTCATCCAGTCTTCACAAAGATCCCCATTTTACAGATGGGAAAAATGAAACTGAGAGAGATCAAATAACTTGCCCTAACCATATACTCCAGAAGTGACAGCTAGCAGTCTAAGTCAGCTGGAGTCCGGAGGCCAAGCCTTTCCGTCACTAGGCTTACAGCACGCCTTCTTGTTGGGGAAGGTGCTACTACCCTTCCTCTTCTCTAAAGCTCCTAGTCCCACACCACCTGTGCAGCTCTGTGCAATCAGGAGCAATAAGTTTTATGGTCAATTAAGAAAATATAATAGGAGCATCCCACACATAGACTTTGGAAAAATAAAATGCTTTTAGTACATATTTGTGGATTGAGGGAAGGAAGGTCTAATATGGTGCTATAACCTGTGAAGAGACTGAAGTTGCATAAACATTGATGATGCCTATCAGGACTTACAATACCAGTAAGAAGAAAAGATAAACGGAACTGAAGCAATAAAATATGAAGCATTGTTCACTGTCCAGCACAGCAAATCAAGCAATAGGTAGAAGAGGAGCTAGGATCACTGAAGACTATAAAATCTAAGTTAGAAAATCAATACCCAGTAAATAAGATTTGAGATATGCAAAGTCACCTTAAGAGATAGGGTGACAAGACTTCAATGAAGTACAAGGCTAACGGTCACACTGGATGCACCTTCATGGTGTCGTCCTGGCTGTCATCCATTTTGATTAGTCAATATCATACCAATTGTTAAATATTTTTACTTCTGGGATGCCTGGGTGGCTCAGTCAGTCGACCATCTGACCAGCTCAGGTCATAATCTCGCGGTTTATGAGTTCAAGCCCCACGTCAGGCCTACTGCTGTCAAAGCAGAGCCCTCTTTGGATCTTCTGCTTCCCACCTCTCTCTTTGTCCCTCCCCGGCTCACACACTCTCTCTCTCTAAAACAAATAAAACATGTAAAAATTTTTGACTATTTTGACTCCTGCAATCAGTCAGGATAGGCTAGGTCATGCTGCTGTAATAAATGACCTCCAAAACACAATGGCTTACAACAGTAGGACTGTTTTACCATTCATTCTACAAAATCACTGAAGGTGGACTGCAACTCTGCTCCATGCCATCCCCATGGTGGGGCCCAGGCTAATGGAGTGGCCTCCATCTGGAGCCTGGTGAAACATGTGCTGGCTCTTCAAACTTCTTCATAGTAGTGACACATGTTACCACCACTTACCTTCATTGACCAGAACTAGTCACATGGTGCCTTTACAGTCAACAGGTCTACCATAGTCAACTAGTCAAGAGATCATCTTTATGGATGAGCAATAGCACTCTACCAAGATGTGAAGAAAGATGACATCATTTAGTGGAGAAATGGGTATTCATGTGGAACCCAGAAACTGAAGAGTAAGAGAAGCAAACATGGCGGTACCCATCTAGGCTCTGTCCAGGCTAGTACCTGGGACGCTTCCACAACCCATCTACATCTCTGAGTATCTATCTCCCTTCAACAAACACCAGTCACTCTGTGACCTGTTCAAGGCCCAAAGATGGGCAAGGAGAGCAAAACTATCAGGCATTTGTAACTATCTACCACCCAGATCCTCACATTCACGTAATTGCTCTGGCTCTGCTGGGCTCTCTCTTGAAATAGTGGACTTAAAATACCCTTCAACTATAATTAAAACACCATGGTATCGGCGTAGAAATGGACAAGCAAATCAATAGAACAGAACAGATAGCCCTAGAATGTATAAAAACTTAATTTATGATAAGAAAGGCATCTTGGATCAATGGGGAATGGAAGAATTATTCAACAGATGACATTCGGACAGTTGGTTAGCAAATTAGAAGAGAAAATCAATTTCTGGCCTTAATTCATGCCACATACTGACATAACTTTAACTCCAGAAGGATTAAAGAATTAGAAAAATTTACATTTGTGAAGCCATAAAACAAGAAGATTCTCCCCATTCATCCCAGCATATTTACTTTTAAATTTTTGTTAATAGATGAAGTCATACACAAAGTAAGCAGATTATAAAAAAAAATTAAGCATTTCTTCCTGTCAAAGTTAAATCAACCAAAGTTAAAACACAGCCTAGGATAAATATTTACAGACAGAAAAGAGATTAACATCATTTAGTATATAAAGAACTCATATAAAATACAACAGCAACATTTTATGGTTCACAGAGAAAAATGGACAAGTTATTTAAAAAAATAAACTTTAAATACACACCCTAAACAATATTCAAAACTCATGAGTAATTAAAGAAGGGACACCTTATTGCAAAAGGAGACCCATTGCTTACCTATAAACTGAAACAAATTTTTTAAATGATTCCACCCAGTTTTTCAAAGGATGCGCTTTTATACATTTTGATTGTAGTTTTACTTGGTGTAACTTTTTTGGAAATTAATTGGGCAATGTATGAGAACTTTTGTTTTTTAATGTTTCTTATTTTATTTTGAGAGAATGAGAGAGAGAAAGCACATACCAGTAAGGGAAAAACAGAGAGAGACAGAGAGAGAATCCCAAGGAGGCCCCACACTGTCAGCGCGGAGCCAGACTTGGGGCTCAATCTCATGAGCCGGGGAGATCACAACCTGAGCCAAACCCAAGAGTTGGATGCTCAACAGCCACCCAGGTGCCCCAAGAACTTTTAAATATATACTAACATGCCCTAGTATTTGTGCTTCTCATGCTCTGTCCCAAGAGATGATCTCTGATACAGAAAAAAAGGGTTTATGCATACACATGTTTATATCAACATATTTATAATACTGAAAACTTAAAAACAACAGGAATTCAGAATGTTTAATTACAGGAATATATATACATATATATATGTGTGTATATATATATAATTGATGGTCTATCATTAAAATGATGCTTACAAAGTGCTTATAATGACATGGAGAAATACTTCTGTTAACAATGCTATGTAAACAAGACAGTTTACAAAATGAATGCATTTACAAAACTATGCAGAGCAAAACCCCGAAAAAAATTCAGCAGAAATTTACTGTAGTTGGCTCAAAGTAATGAAATTTTCTTTCTATTTTCTCATATATTTGAATCTTCTCTAAAGAGAACGTGTTACTTTTATAAGAGGAAATAAGCATCTTTTTTTTGCTTTTATTTTATTCTATTTTTTAATAGTTTATTGTCAAATTGTTTTCCATATAACACTCAGTGCTTTTCCCCACAAGTGCCCTCCTCCATGATCATCACTCCCCTCCCCCTCCCTCTTCAGTTCGTTTTCAGTATTCAAGAGTCTCTCAAGGTTTGTGTCCCTCTCTCTCCCCAACTCTCTTCCCCCTTCCCCTCCCCCATGGTCCTCTGTTAGGTTTCTCCTGTTAGACCTATGAGTGCAAACATATGGTATCTGTCCTTCTCTGCCTGACTTATTACACTTAGCATGACACCCTTGAGGTCCAGCCACTTTGCTACAAATGGCCAGATTTCTTTCTTCCTCATTGCCATATAGTACTCCTTTGTGTGTGCTCAGTGTCACTCATCATCAGGGAAATGCAAATCAAAACCACACTGAGATACCACCTCACACCGGTCAGAGTGGCTAAAATGAACAAATCAAGAGACTATAGATGCTGGTGAGAGTGTGGGGAGACGGGCACCCTCCTACACTGTTGGTGGGAATGTAAACTGGTGCAGCCGCTCTGGAAAACAGTGTGGAGGTTCCTCAAAAAACTACCAATAGAACTCCCTTATGACCCAGTAATAGCCCTGCAAGGGATTTACCCAAGGGATACAGAAGTGCTGATGCATAGGAGCATATGTACCCCAATGTTCATAGCAGCACTGTCAACAATAGCCAAAACATGGAAAGAGCCTAAATGTCCATCACCTGATGAGTGGATCAAGAAGATGTGGTATATATACACGATGGAGTACTACATGACAATGAGAAAGAATGGAATCTGGCCATTTGTAGCAAAGTGGATGGACCATGAGGGTGTCATGCTAAGTGAAAATAGGCATCTTCATCATTAATAATAATAACAACTGAATGTTGACAGTGTCCAATGTCGTGCTGAGACCTTACAAAAAGTCAAGGCAGAAGTGTAACATCTAACGTGTATTTGATGCTAGATAGGCTCTGACTGGTCCCATCAGTGACCCAGTCATTCGGTGTCACACCCCTACTTTACAGATAAGAACCTGATGCACAGAGAGGTTGTGCAACTCTTTCAAAATCATACAGCTGGCGAGCATGGGCCAGAGCCAGGATCTGAACCAAAACCACTGACTCCAGAGCCAGTGCTTGTAACAATACAGTGATTGTTGCATCTAGTCATTGCAAGGACCTTATGGACAACAGTTTGATAAATGAGAAAACTACGGTTCTGAGAATGTTAAGTGGCCACAGTTACATGCTTGGCAAGAAAGGAGCCTAAACGTGAACTCGGGCAGTCTGATTCTGGAACGCCCCAGTAACCCTCACTCCTAACCTCTGCACAGTTGCCTTGTCAGATCATGAGTACATACAGCTCCCACACTTGTCTCATTTTCCCTCTGCACCCCTTTTCCCTCAGTTAAGAAAGTACACTTTTGACTCCTCAGGGTGTCGACTGCCCGAGACCCTCACTAGTCATCCCTTCTGTTTCTCAGCCTGTTTTGCATTCCTTTCCTTCTCGGCATTTGCAATTCCAGGCTTGCCAACTTTGCTCCACATTCATGATTTGATAAAGATCTCTGTAGAGAAGGGAGAGGAAGCATGTTACAATGTTTTGTAGATGTCTTTATTTCCATTTTTGCTTCCATTAAAGCAAAATGTGCACGTGACATGTGTGCACACACACGCACACACCCAAGACAGGTGGCTGCTGTATACAAAATGTCATTAGTAACCAATCCATGGTCTCAAGTAGGAGAGAGAAAGATGGGGCGGGGGGGAGCAGTCAGACTAAGCAAGGGGAGATGCTGATCCCACAGCTGGCCCACCTCTGGAAGATGTCTCCCCAGGGCTGGCCCCAGCACAAGGCTTTTTGGCACAAGACAGAGTACCACCACCCTGAGCTGATCATTCTTCGGGAGCTCTCACACATGAACAGAGCTCTGTGAGAAGGAAAGGTTTTATTGACCACATTGGTTTAAATAGTGGCATGTCAGATAAAATGCCTACAGGACTGAGATCTTAAGGAAGGTCAATGCCAGTACATTCGCAACTTTGTGTTATGTTTGAAAATTACCTGCAAATTCATGCCAGAAGGGTAGATGATGATGGCCCAAATATGTACACTAAGGCATTAGAAATAAAAAAGACACATTTTCCCCCTTTTTAGTAGCTTAAAGTATAACATTCAAAGAAATTCCTAGGGAGTGCTTGGGTGGTTCAGTTGGTTAAGAGCCCGACTTCAGCTCAGGTCACGATTTCACAGCTTGAGTTCGAGCCCTGCATTGGGCTCTGTACTGACGGGCTCAGAGCCTGGAGCCTGCTTTGGATTCTGTGTCACGCTCTCTCTCTGTCCTTCCCCCACTCATACTTTCTTTCCTTCAAAAATAAATAAAAACATTAAAAAACAAACCAAAGAGATTCCTAGAGAAGGAGGAAACAGTATGAAGAAGACAGGAAAGAAGATTAAGTTATTCAGGGATCACTTCATATAAAAATAAAGAATAATTATAAGAGACACTTTTTGAACCCTTATGCATCACACAGAGTCTAAGTGATTTAACTCAGTAAATTACTATGTTTAATTGATTTAATCCTCACGATAATCCCACACAACAGGTGCTATCATTCCCATTTCACAGATGAGGAAACCGGCACACAACTGTACAGCTTCTAAATGCAGCAGGATTTGAACTCCACTGTGTGACTCCAGAGCCCATAGCTCTTAATCAGTTTCCTGATCTGAATGAAGCACCTCAGAGCAAAACGGTGACTTAAATAAATGGAAAGAAAGAACGATTACACCGTTTGGAGAATTGGAGAAAAAAGAGCTAGGAAAGCCTATGCAGAGGATCATCCAAATCTGTTTAAGCATTTTAATAGACAAGATCAACTTTTGTACTGAGAATGAAATACCATCTAGGGCTTTGTGTGCTGCTCAAGCATTCAGCAACCCTGGAGGCTCCAAGTGCTCTCAGCGACTTGGCATTCCCCATTGTGGCTTATTTGAGTTGTCTGTCACTGCCAATGCTGTGGTCTGGCGTTAGGTCCTGCAGTGGCATTTGGTGCTATTGTAGAGATTTGGGTTATTATCATTCATTATGGTAATAGCCAGGTTGGACTTTACCTGCCCCCAGAGAACTGAATTTAGGGTCCTGAAATGCACTGTGTCCACGTCTCATTCCCCTCCCTTCATCTCGTCACTTAGGCGTTTGATCGTCTCACAGGGAGAAGGGTGAGTACAGTGCAGGAAGATATTTTGAGAGAGAGAGCATATTCACATAGCCTTTATTACGGGTATCATTATAATTGTTCTATTTTTTTATTAGATATTGCTGTTCATCTAATTTATAAATTGAATCTTACAGGTACCGTAAGCAAAAAACACAATATATATAGAGGTCGGTCTATCTGCAGTTTTCAGGCATCCATGGGGCAAGGGGTCTTGAAACGTATCCCCTTGGGGATAGAGCGGCAGGGGCGAGGGGGGCAGGATGACTAGAGTCCTGTTTGCTTATTTTTGCTTTTGTTGCCCTTGCCTGAGGAGACAGATTCTGAAAATACTGCTAAGACCGATATCCATGAGTTTACTGCCTGTTTTCTTTTCTGAGTGCTACCTTTAAAAGAAAAGCCCCCAGGTCACCTCTCTGCCCAGAACTCTGCCCTGCTCCTCACTTACTCACCACAAACCTGACTCCTGAGACCCTGGATGGTCTGACCCCCTACTGCAGCTCTGCTCTCTCACCTCTTCCCACTCAGCTCCAGCCACCCTGGCCTCCTGATGTTTCTGGAACACGTCAAGCACACCCTACCTTAGGACATTTTTACGGATTGTACTTTATAGTGCTTACCTCCTTTAACTTTTTAACCTTCTCAATGAGACCAGCCTGAGCACTTATTTAAAATGACAGCCCATCACTGGCCCTGCCTGGCACCCCATGTCCTCCTTACCCTCCAGTATTTCTTGTTTCCTATAGCGTCACTACTATATGCTTATACATTTATTTTCAGGTTATTATTTATTGTCTGCCCCCTCTAGAATATAATCTCCATAATGGCAGAAGTCAGTGTCTGCTTTTGTTGACTGAGGCATCCTATGCACTTCAGACACTGAATGGCATGCAGCAAGTGCTCAATAAATGTATGTCAAGTGAATTCTGTCTAGCACCTTATTGGAGACCAGTCATCAGAAGTCAATGCCATAGCCAAGCCTCACTTGTCACAGTGTCCTGAACTCTGTTCCATCTCACTAGGCTCTAGCTTCTTTACGTAAGCCACATAGTACACGGATGCTTTAGAAGCCAAGAATTATAAGTGGGCATGGGCTCACTGTAGAAAAAGAATTCCTTTTGTCACAGGATTGGGCACCTGAATGGCACAGTCTGGCCTGCACTCATCTTTTCTTCTGTGTTGCGCAATACAAGCAATGGCCCAGGGCGGGTGACCAGGGTGCCATCTCTGAACCATGTCACCTGGTCTGTAGCCCGCTGCTATCACTCACTCGCTGTAATTACTGAGGGAACTTTCCTTAACCTTTCTGTGCTTCAGTTTTCCCAGTTGACAAATGGGGATAATAGTTGTACCAACATCAAGTATCATATAAGGATTAAGTCAGCTAGTACAAGGTAAGAAACGTAAAACAACGCTTCGATATAAGAAACGTTGAATAATTTTAGCTAATATTGGTAGAACATGTATTTATGTTTTATATTTATAGTTATTTTGGTAATTCAGTGGAAATCTTAATTTTTATCTTCATAGTCACTCAAATAGTTATGTAGTATTAAATGTATAGTAGAGTACTTAATACCATCTTAAAATCCCACACATGAGGTTTTATTTTTTTCTCCAACATTTCAGTTAAAATCCATCTAGCAAAAATACAATGCAATATTAGTTACAGGTGTAGAATTCAACGATAACACATGAGCTTTGGTAAGTGATTTATAGCCCTACAGATCGTCTAAAGATAGGGACCCGTGACTGGGTCCTTCATTAGGACTGAGCAAATAAGCTATCTGTAGAGCACCATGCTGGCAGGAGGCAACAGGGAAGGTACAAGAAGCAGGGACATTTTACGTCTCTCCTAATTGAAGAGCCCAGAAAGAGAGTGATTGGGAAATTATCTCTAAAGACAACTCCGACATTGCTCAGATACAGAGGGAGTCACAGCCAATTAAAACGGAAAGTTTTACTAGTCCCAATTGCTGTACAGAAGGAAAAAAAGAAAATGAAACATCAGAGAAAGATGTACCATCAGTAAAGGTTCTTAGAGTCCAAACTCCACAGGGCAGCATCGAAAGGAATAACCTAGCCAACTGACAGTTGAATGCTAAAACAAAACTGCATAATTTGAAGTTCATTGCCAAGAGATTAGGTATTTTAAATATTCTAGGAATACCTGTGTTTCTGGATAAGAGATGAAAACAGTCTTTAATGAGACAGTAAGATCCCTAGTCTTTACTAATTTAACCTATCCCATTATTTTATTTTTCTAAACTCTTTATTTAATTTAAACTTACAGAAAATTTATAAAAATAGCAGAGTTCCTATATACACTTCAGCAAGTTTCCTCTAAGGTTAACATTTTCCCTAGCACAAGGAAATCACCATTGTCTTAATACTATTAAGTAAACTATAACTCGTTCATATTTTGAAACTTTTCCCACTAATGTCCTTTCTCTGTGTCACAATCCAATCTAGGATCCCTTATTGCATGAAATTATTGGGTCTCCTTAATCTCCTCCAGTCTGCAACAATTCCTAAATCTTTCCTTTTCTTCCATGACTTTGACACTTTTGAAGAGTACTGGTCAGTTGTCTTGTAGACTATCCCTCCATTTGGCTTTCAGGGTTTTTTTTTTTCATGATTAGACTGAGGGTATACGTTCTGGGCAAGAATGTCCCAGAAGGGACGCCCTGTCAGAGCATCCTAGAAAGGAGCAGAGAATGAATGTGTCTTACTGCTGGTGGCCAGTGCTAACCTCGATCACTTGGATGAGGTGGTATCTGTCCACTTTGTCCACTGTGAAGTTACTATTTTTCTCTCTGTAATTAGTAAGTTTTGTGGGGTGGGGAGATACTTCATTACTATGAATTATCTTTATTCTCTTCAAACTTTGCCTACTAATTTGTGGATCTTGCCGGTATTAGGTATTAGTTATTACTGCAGCAGTTGACTAAGTGGTCTTCTATTTCTCTCATTCCTTAAACATTTATTAACTAATGGGAAGTCTTCTATAAAGAAGATACCATTCCCTTCAAGTAAAAAAGAGGCCATTGAGCACACTGAGTCTGGATGAAAGAGAATAGGCTTCAGAGTTAAACTGCCCTCTTTTGGAAGGCAAACTTTTCAACTTTGTAGGGCAGGTATTCAGCAAAAGGAGTCTATCATCATCATCAACTACAACATCACCAAATTAACATTTGCCTCCCATAGAATAATTCCTTAGTTTGGTTTAGAACTGTTAAAAATGTTAAAATCAATAACTGGGCGCCTAGGTGCCCAGTTAAGCATCTGACTTCCAGCTCAGGTCATTGTCTCCCAGTTTGTGAGTTCCAGTCCCATTTCAGGTTCTGTGCTGACAGCTCAGAGCCTGGAGCCTGCTTCAGATTCTGTGTCTCCCTCTCTCTCTGCCCCTCTCCTCCTCATGCTCTGTCTCAAAAATAAATAAAGAAAAAAAATTTTTTTAAAAGAAGGTTCTTTCTGTCTTTCTGCCTAGGCTCCTTCCATAAAGGAATTGAATGGACACTACTCGGCTTTATACCCTGACCCTATCGAGCCCCCATGTATACTACATTCTTGCCCAAATGTCGTTTCTAAAGCATTGAATGGCCGGGAGTATTGGGTATAAACAGAAGCAGATTTGTTAACTCGCCAAAGTGTCTGAACAGTTATTTTGGGGCTTGCTTCTGGTTGCATTTTGCGTTGCACTAACCCTAAATATATAGTAAGCAATCCTCTACATTTCAGAATAGCTACTCGCCCTACCTACGCTGAGAGACTCATCTTTGCGATGTAGACAGTGTAGAGCTCTGGTCTTCCAACCCACTATCATTTGAAGCAGGAGGTTTCCTTAGCAATGGAATACATTTTGCTTTCCTTGAGCAGTTTTTCCTACTAGAAATGTGTAAAGCAGCTGTTAGTAGTTGTCTGATAATCAGCACCATAATCTTATTTATTGTTTGGGAAGCGGGGAAGGCAGAGCAAACTGCAAAGTTCAAATCAGTATGCCCCTCTAGGTCGCAGCCCAATGTTTTAAAAAATATCAGTCCAATTTCTACTTGTAATTGTATAATTTTTCAACTTTTATCACTTGATGAAATATTGGGGCTCTTTTAACATACATCCAGAAGGAGAAAAGGAATGTCCTGTTTGGTCATCCCACATTAGACAGCTTATCCTCCTATACCTTACTCATCAGCCACATATTTTTGAAATTTTTCATATATATTATGTTAAAACACCCACATATTCAAAGATCAAACTTTCTGTGTCTTAATTACTACCATAAAAATGCTTTCCCTTCCAAGTAAAAACTTATAAAAAGTGAATGAAGAAGCCCAAGTCACTACAACATTCCATGAACTTTGCTTTGTGGTCAGCTCTCCAAACACTAGTTAGTGGCTAATGGAATCTAGTTGTGGTTCTCAGTCATGACGTGCTGTCATCAGTGTGAGCTCTATCACAAGCCATCAATTATGAATTGTACCTAAAGTACCAAAGCTTAAGAATGATTTGCTTTTGAAAAATAAGTCAAGGGAGATAAACTTACCTGAAAGGGAGGGGGGAAAGTAGAACTGTAGTTAGAACTACGATGAACTTGTAGAACCTATAGTCTTTGTTATCTTTTTTTTTTTTAACAGTAGAAATGACTCGGTACGGGAGTATTGTCCTGTGAGCATCATCCTTTATGTAACACTGCAGAATGGCCATTATGGAGGGGCATTGGACCTTCTCTATGTATACTATAGACTTGCACCACACACATATGTGCATTTCACTTACAGGAACTCAATTTATGCTCTTGACAATAAGGATAGATTAGATTACTGACCAAAAATATTTAACCTCCCTACCCCAACATAGAAGGACTCTGCTTCCCAGGGCCCATCACATTGGGCTTGGCTATATGATCTACTCTGGCTTCATGGTACATAAGGTACATATACTTCCCTATTCTTTGTCTTTAAGCTTAGCTCTAGTATTTGCTTTGACCAATGAGATGTTAGCAGACATGAAGAAATAAGAGACTTCAAGTGTTCTTATGCACTTGGGTTTGCCTCTTGTGCCTTGTCATTGCCATGACCGCCCCGGCAGCCTGCAACAGACACTGATGGAACAGACCTGAACCTAAGCTGTAACAAGGAATCAATCCCAGAGGAATCTGCACCTTGAAACAGCACTGCCTGGCTAGGTCCAGCTGAGATCCGTCTATCCCCAGCCAACCTGCAGAGACATGCGTGAGGATAAATGATAGCTCTTATAAATCATTGAGTTTTGAGTGGTTTGCTATCCAGTAATAGCTGGCAGAGTAATAAAGAAAAAGAAAAAAAAAAAGAAACATCAATATAAAGGGTGCTCAGTGAATGAGCACCAGGAGCGAGTGTGAGATGAGAGTCTTGAATCTATTTTTCCTTAATAGTTCTCAATTCCCACATGCATCTCCCAGGGTCAGTATCAACCCCACAGAGTGTGATTTCAGAGTTTAAAGAGAAATACATTTCCTACAATGGCTCCCTAAATGAGAGTCACATGTGTAGACATCAAAGCATACACACTATACTTAATGAATAATAATAACAATAAAGACTCAAAGAATAATGCCAACTCCTTGTGCAATTTTGACATCATGTGCTGACCCTAGGAAATAACCCCACAAAACACAGCTCCATTGTTCATATCTTGAAGAACCACATATGAAGACATTTTGCAGGACTGGCATAGGGCAACTGCTAAGGAAAAAAATCTGTTTTCTGTGTGGTTAACTGTTTATAATTAAAGTATTTCAGGCATGGAGGAAGACATTAAAGGAGAAATTCTTGGCAGCCAAGTCTTTATACAGAGCCACTACAATTATAGCACTCACTGTTAAAAAAAAGAATTTAAAAATTATATAATGCATATGATGAAACTTAATCCTTACTATAATTCTGTGGGCAAAAAGTACTGCCATCCTTATTTGACTTATTTTGCAAACAAGGAAATAGTTCAGAGAGGCTAAAGGTCTTATCGAAAGTCACACAGCTGAGACTGGTGGTAAAAGGGCCGGGACTCAAACCCAGGTCTTCTGATTCAGATCCCATGTCCTTCCTGTAACAGGGAGAAACTTAGCATGTCTGACTCCATATTGCTTCTATTTCCTTTGCTGTAGTGACCCATAGCTTAGAAACTTCTGCTTCACCCTACACGCAAGCGTGTTAACTGTTGAAGAAATTTTGCTTACAGCTGAGATTTGCAAAACAAAACAAAACAAAACAAAACAAAACACCCAAAAAAACAACTGCTCATTTACAGGACACCTACCTCACTCAAGAGGATAAGTATGTACAGAAATGATTGTGCTCTGTTTAAGATTTACAGGAAGGACATGACCAGATTCCTGCAGGCAAAGATGAACTCTCCAAGGACAAAGACCTTTCTCAGATGTGTACAAACATTGGTCACCTTTTAACTCCAACTCCCTCCCACTTCCCCCTTCCAACATAAGAGAAGCTCAGATCTTGTGCTGGGGGAGATGGTTCTTTGGGACAATAGTCCACCATCTCCTCAGTTTGCTGGCTTTCCAGTCACTTTGCTGACCCCTGCATCTTGCCTATGAATGTACCGGCCTGGCACCTGGCAAGCAGAAAAAACTTGCAAGCCCACCACACAACATAGAAAGCCAACCACAATACAACCCAGATTAGAAAGCCTTCTAGACAATTAAAAGGTTAAAACAAAAAGCTTTATTAGATTGGAAGTCCTCAGTCAATAGCAGTTCACACTCTTCTGAGTGGAAATGAAAAACATATGGAGTCAGAGACTTAAAGACAGAAATGAAAGCTGCAACCTAAAAACAACAAAAAACAGGAAAGATTTCCAATGGAGCTGCTTTTCACAAGGACAACTCCCTGTCATAGGTTCCATAGTGAGAGGAATAGAGAGCAGGAATTGATTTTTTTAAAAATAATTGTTAATGGTTCTCCCTAGGAATACCAACTAAATCACCAAGTATAATAATTATAAATGTTCACATGACTCTCTAGGGCATTATGTCCTTGCCTTCTAATACTGGCATCAAATTTGATTCTTCCAGAATGTTCTCTTTGATTAAGCACCACTCAACTTACCCTCCCAAGCCCTGACAACCTGCTAACACAGGTATATACAAAACTCTGAAAATATCAGCATGCACCTTTACAAAATGTACTTAAATACTTACATATGTACACCTGTGTACTATCATCTGGCATATCTAGAATCTCTGTGTGATTTTGGTCAAGGGATAATTATTAACTCATTGACTATGGGTACCTGGATAACATAGATAATGTAAGTGGGGGGACGTGAGTAATGTATAAATGAAACAGATCTCAGGATCTGGGACATAAAAGCAAACTTGTGGTTGGCCTGTACTTGCAAGGACTCACAACTGAGCTGATTTTTTTCCTTGTAGAATTTCTTTTTTTAAATTTAATGTTAATTTATTTTTGAGAGGAAGAGACACAGAGTGTGAGTTGGGGAGGGTCAGAGAGAGAGAGGGAGACACAGAATCTGAAGCAAGCCCCAGGCTCTGAGCTGTCAGCACAGAGCCTGACACGAGGCCTGAACTCACAAACAGTGAGATCAGACCTGAGCCAAAGTCGGACGCTTAACTGACCAAGCCACCCAGGCGCCCCTGTAGAATTTATATTTAAGTAGTGGAGACAAACATAAAACACAGCAAAGCCTTTATTACTCAAACTCTTACTCAACCATATACAAATAAAAAGGCATGGGGTGCCTGGGTGGCTCGGTCAGTTAAGGTCCAACTTTAGCTCAGGTCATGATCTCCCAGCATGTGAGTTCCAGACACACGTCAGGTTCTGTGCTGACAGTGCAGAGCCTAGACCCTGCTTAGGCTCCCTCTCTCTGCCCCTCCCCAGCTCACACTCTGACTCTCTCTCTCTCAAAAATAAAGAAACATTAAAAAAAAAACATTAAAGGGGAGCCTGGGTGGCTCAGTCAGTTGAGCATC
The DNA here is from genome assembly GCF_006229205.1 of Suricata suricatta. NCBI lineage: Eukaryota > Metazoa > Chordata > Mammalia > Carnivora > Herpestidae > Suricata > Suricata suricatta. The sequence continues at coordinate 118,648,430 of NC_043705.1, forward strand.
CGACGTCAGCTCAGCTCATGATCTCATAGTTTGTGGGTTTGAGCCCCGCGTCGGGCTCTGTGCTGACAGCTAGCTCAGGTCTGGAGCCTGCTTCAGATTCTGTACCTCCCTTTCTCTATGACCCTCCCCTGCTTGTGCTGTCTCTCTCTGTCTCTCAAAAATAAAAATAAAAAACATTAAAAAAATTTTAAGACATTAAAAAAAGAATAAATGGGTAGTTAATGAAATCGAAAGGCAACTTATTTAAAACATATTAAAAAAATGAATTTTTTGGTCCACTACTAATTTAAGAATTTGCTGTACAGGAATTGTTAAGGCAAATTATTTGATACAGTTTTATTTTTTTTAAAAAGGATTTGACTATGAACGCAATGTTTTTGCATTCGTGGGAAGAAAAGATAAGGGTCATCTATCTTTGTTAGAATGAATCACCATCTGTGGCCAGAAGTTCCTCTTTTGGCTAAGCATTCTGAAATGGCAATGTTAACAAGGAGGGGCTGGGATTACCACATTACAAATCCTCCTGGTGTGCCACCTAGGAGAGTGACATCAGGGATGAGGCCAGGGCCATCTACTCCATTATTGTTTCTTCTTCATGGGCTCCAGTGTCCAGTGGAAATCTGAAAGCCATGCTTCAGTACCACAAGAGTGCCTCTCTGAAAGTGAGGGCCAGGTGAAGTCCCCTTCCACAGGTTACAGCCATGTTCCTAGCCTATGGAAAGGGTAACTCTGAGTGTTAGATGAAAGCACTTCCAGAATCATCTGCTTTTCACAGTTCTGAACCAAAGACAGCCAAAGGTTTTTGTCACCTCCTAATCATTAGGAATCCTTGGCATCTTTTGGAGTGTCACCTTTAAAAAAATGTTTATTTATGTATTGAGAGAGAGAGAGAGAGAGAGAGAGAGAAAACGCACACAAGCGGGGGAGGGAGAAAGGACGAGAGAGTCCAAGCAGGCTCCTTCCTAGACACCAGCACAGAGCCTGATGTGGGGCTCAAACCCATGAACCATGAGATTATGACCTGAGTCAAAATCAAGAGTCAGACGCCCAACAGAAGGAACCACCCAGGCACCCCTCGTGTGCAGTGTCCCCTTTAAAGTGAATTGCATTCTCCTATCATGTCACCTGAATTAGGCAAACCGTCTCCATTGCATTCCCGTTTCTAATGGGAATAATGACAGATACGCATTGTCCAGACATGCTACATGGAAGGGAGCCTGCTGCAAACTGCTGGAAACTATCCTGTCCTCAGTCATCAGCTCCTGCCCTCACTCAGGAGGGGCAACTGTAAGTGCAACAACAGAGGCCAGAAGTCATGTGAGTAGAGAGGCTGACAGTGGCACAGTGAGCCTCAAAAGAGAAACCTCCCAATATCCAGACTCCAACGTGACCTTCAGCAAAGTCAGCCACTACGGACTGAAAGCGAACTAAACGTGCATGCGGATGTGCATATGCATGTATACAGTCAGATTTATCAGTCCGACTCCACCAAGCATCTGAAGTGATTGAATAAAACACGGTCCAGGCTCACAAGGAGCCTGGTCCCATCCAGAGAAAGACCTATAGATGCATCCCAGCCATTCAAGACGGCACAGGTAAGTGTGGCTGGTGCACTACGGGACTGCTTCAGGGTTAAGGGTGAGAGGCAGCACTTCTGATGATCAAAGAAGGCTTCATGGAGAAGGCAGTGTTTGCGCCGAGCAGAGATCATGGACAGAATTTAAATAGGAGGCACGGAGCAAAGAGCACTCCCAGCAGAAGGAATGGCATGAACAAAGGGATGGAGAAGAAAAAGTACAAGACGGTTTGAAGAGTGATCAGTGACCATGAGGGCTAATGCGCAGATCGATCCCTGGTGTTAGTAAGTGGTGAGAGGGCAATGTGAACAGTGGGATTTGGAACAAACGCATTGGGGTTGAAATTTTATTCACTGTATTCCCTGGGTGAGTAACTTCACCTCTCCATAGCAGAAGCCGCCAGTGCCTGTATTCCCTGGGATTACCAAGATTGCTCTAGAAAACAGCTTGCTCACCTCTGCCAGAGGGTATGTTGTGGCTGATAGCATATGTGTGGCTTACAGACAGGGAAGCCCATAAGCACTGGAGAGTTAACACCTCAGGAGCAATCTCCAACAAGTGACATATAGGAGGAAAATTAGCCCAGGCCCTTGGCCCACAAGGAAGAGCTGAGCTCTGTCTCCCAGTCTCTCAGAGGGAAAGAGTGTCACATTCTTGACACTCCTGTCTTGCTGTTACCACATACTGGGCTTCCTGGTATCTGAGTCCTTGCCACATGGTCTGAATTTGGAGAAACCCAAATTGGGACATTCTTTAATCCTCAGTTTCCTTATCTGTCCAATATGGATAATAACAGCTGCCTTGAAGAGGGTTGTGAGAAGACAAGATAATAGATTAACTTACTTACTGACATAGTAAGTGCTTTATAAATATTGGTTATTCAATAAATATTAGAGATCCTTGAATTGTAGATCATCTGATCGAGATAGAGATTGGGAACCAGTGGAATGTTTTATTTGAAGGAGTGCTTTGACGGTATCACCAATGGCCTTCCTTGGAGGACCTGGCCTTCAATGTGCAATTCTGGTTTTAATGTAGGATAGAATAGTGAAGCCTCTGAATGCTCCTCACTGCCCATTTCTCCACTTGTTAAAAGCACATGAGAGGGTTACACATTTCTGCCATGCGACTACCTGTGGCCAGTGACTATGACTGAAACTTAGCCTGTCATACAGGACATGTGTCAGTATGAGATCATCCAGTACTTCCTCCTGCAATCTACGATGACCACGTAACATAAACTCCTAATAAATTTTGTTTTAAATCACTGGGATTTTCTGATTGTTTGTTACTGCAACCTACTCTGATTAATAGAATTGAAAAGGAGGCAGAAAGACCTTGGAAAGCTAGTTCAAAGTCCACTGTAGGCCTCAAGTAAAAAGGATCTGAAATAAGACCTAGAAATTGCAGTGTGAGAAAGGGAAAAGAAAGAGTAATTCCCAAGAAAGGAGAATCAGCAAGTAGGGGAGGAGAGAAAAGGAAGTAAAGATAACGTCAGAGAGGTGAGCTTAGAACACTCTACAGAAGCTTAGATGGCTCTACAGAAGAAAAAGGCAATCTAGAAGAAAAGTGGTTTGGTATGAGACATGAATTTAAAGGGGTTCTACTTTCTATCCCCAAAAGAAAGTTTCTCATCCCCTCTAGCCACTCCCGGAATTGAGGGTTAATAATGAGGTGGACCACACAGGGTTTCCCTAGTGTTCCACTCCTAACAATGCATGGTGATGACAGATCCAATTGCAGGAGGTAACAGTGGGGTGGCTCCTACCTGGAATGCCTGCCTTCTAACCCAGTGTTCTTCCTACCACTCAAAATTGCCCCAGTATTGAAGAAATAGCACACATCTGGTCTACACAATCAGCTGAGGGGTTGCTCAACAATGCGGTTAATTTAATATTGTCTAGACAACTAAATTATGTAACTTGTTAGGAAAATAAAGCAAATACTTGTCTTCTTTTTCCTTCTTATAGTCAGAGACTGATTTACTACAAGAAAAATTAGCACTCGGGTTGTCCTCAACTTCGCTATGTAACTTAAGAACAACTTCTTCCCAAGAATGCACAGAAGCCCTATATTTTCTCAACCTATGGACCAAAGTTTCAGGAACCCAAAACCCCACTCTCAAACCCTAAATGTGGACTACTCAATCAGACTCTTTGATATTACAAGATGTCATAATATTATTTAGGTTTTTTAGTTTTTGTTTTTGCTTTTATTTTTGTTTTATTTATTTATTTATTTATTTTTGAGAGAGAGAGATAGAGAGACAGTGTAAGCAGGGGAGGGTCAGAGAGAAAAGGAGTCACAGGATCTGAAGATAAGCTCCAGGCTCTGAGCTAGCTGTCAGCACAGAGCCTGACACGAGGCTCAAACCCATGAACCGTTAGATCATGAGTTGAGCCAAAGTTGGACACTTAACCAACTGAGCCACCCAGGTGCCCCTGTTTTCACTTTTTTTTTTTTTTAAGTACAATTGTGAGATGAGAGCTTTCTATTTGGCCAGAAGATGACAATAATAATATGAATAATAGCTAATATCAAAATGGAGGTCCTTTCCTTCCCACCAATATGTTTTCCCCATTTTCCAGTTTTAAAAATGACCATCTTTCTTTCATAATAGTTACAGCTATTTTACTAATTACATAGAAAGTGCTAGAAGACGTCAAGAAAACTGGGTCATACAATAAAATAGCCTTATCATATACTTAAGCCCTTTTATCTTTAACAGGTTTTTTAAACTACAGACCTGTGCTCTGCATTTTCACTTATGTATTTAAAATACATTAATAAAGATCTATATTAAGAAGTCTACTGAAAAAGTAGTTCATAATGTACCTTTCAGCTTTATAATTAGTTCTGTAATCTGTAATCAGATGATTTAAATCTCATAGAGTTAAATTACAAACTAAGTAATTTCTATTTCCAACAGGAATCATTATATCTTTGGAATTTTGCAAAGCGTTAATGAGTTTTAGGGAAATTATTATATTTCTTATTCACTTTATTCCCAGCAGTTAGCACAATACCTGACATATGCTACTTACTAAATAAACAATTGCTGAATGAATAAATGAATATATAATCATAAATATGTGATTAGCAAAAGCACGTTATTCATTTGTCATTGTCCCCATTCAGGGCATGAAAGATACTCACTTCCATATCTCAACGCATAGCACTGATCCATCACCTTCTGTTTGGTCGAGTAGCCATCCTGACTGGATGACTCCTTTGCCTTCCTTGAGGGTTATTAAGTGGAACTGTGCCTGCCTCTGGACAGTATGTGATAAAGTGGAGTGACTGCCAATCTGAATCAGAAGATGTAGGATCTGATTGTTCACATGTATAAAGGAAATCTTCATTAAACCAATGGTAAACTAGGCTCTGTGCTAGGCACAGCTAAGCATCATAGGACCTAACTTATAAAACTCCAAAAGGTAAAGGATTTATCTCCATTTTACACATGAAACGAACTGAGGCTCACAAAGATTAAGGAACTGGACCAAGTCACAGATCTAGTAGGCAGGAGCATAATATGACCATGAGTTCGCTATCCACCACCAGTAACAACACTAATGATACAGCAAGAGTTCTGCAAACTACAGCTCTATGTAAGGAGCGGATCTCATCATCGTCATCTGTCAACCTCCTCTATCTCTATCAGTGCCCTCATAGGTAATCTCCTAGATAGGACAAGGTGACAAGTACCACTCAACATATCAGTGGAGTCCTTGCTTTGCCAGACGATTGTAGAAGGCTCTGACCAGTCCTGCTATGTTCAGTTCCTTAGTCTGTTTAGATTGGACATGACTGTCTGAGCATGCTCACTCATTGGACATCACTTCGTAGGTACACAGTCACTGTTCAGAAGTGATTTTTATAAATTGTAAATTGTAGCAAGATGGCACTGGTGGCATAGTACCCCATATTCAGATATTCAGTCCAGTGACATGGCTTTCTAATGGCAATTTTATATCCATAAAAGCTAGAATTTCAGGGTACACCACTGAGGATTAAAGAGGCCTCTTACACCCTGGCAAGACCTCACTCTGGGCTGGAAGGCCACCATGGCCACCAGGTCAAGTGTGTCTCCCTTGGGGAATTAGGCAATTTGGGAAGTTGTGCTCACCTAACATGCCCCAGGCTGATGCCTTGTGATACATTTTGCTGAGACCCTATCATTTGTACTTATTAGAGCACATATTTAAAATGTAAAAGATTTGAGTGTCAGCGTATCCATTAGGTCAAATCTCTAACCCATCTTCTGCAAGGCAACTTCAGCCCTGGGGCGGGGGGGGGGGGGGGGGGGGGGGGGGGGGGGGGGGGGGGGGGGGGGGGGGGGGGGGGGGGGGGGGGGGGGGGGGGGGGGGGG